>NC_142208.1:2938333-3253750 GCF_049639895.1 Pseudopodoces humilis | reverse complement strand
CCAGGAGAACAGACCACAAAATCCTTGTGGACAAGAGAGAGAGCAGCAGCTCAGGCCAGACTGTGCAGAGGGTGTCACCTGCAGAGGCTCATCACAGTGGCACAGGGACCACAACTAGCCAAAAATCTCCAGGCAGATCTCCCGGACAGCAGCTCTGTTCTTCTTTATACTCCTACCCACGAAGGTAATCCCTTAAGGTGCAACCAGACACCCTGCAGTGTGTTTTGGAGAGTTACTAAGAGAAGAAAAGACAAACAACCAAACAACAAAAGCCAAAATTGGCCAGTCCCTGGGGGAGAACAGCTGCCTGCAGGGATAAACTTCACTTGCAGACAGCACCGTGCTGGTGCCAAAAGGCTTTCCCCAGCAATTCTGACCTTTATTCTTTGGCCAGCCTCATCCAAAAAAAGCAGTGAGAAGCAGTGTTCCTGTGTCTCACAATTCTGGCACTCCTGGCTGTATTACAGCCTACAGTCTTCTTCCAGATTATCATCAATCCAAGTAACAAATCCGTAATTTAGTTGTTTAGCTTCCCTGTCCACCCCACGAGCTCACCACACCCTGATGGGACTCCGGTAAGGTGAAAAATTCACCTCCCTATTCCCTCAGTGGCCAATGGCCCCTCACTTTGATCTGCTGCTTATTTTGTCCCACCTGCTATGGGAGCTGGCATTTCCCTGTCAAATACAAGCTGCATTATCCTATTCCAAGTCTATTCCAGGGTGCACACAAAGGCAAAGTGGAGCCTGCCCTTGACCTACAGATCAGAAAAGGCACTGTTCTCTGAGGGTGTCATCCCTCTGCCTGTCCAAAGACATCCTCTGGAGACCTCACTTTGTGTCTGTGCTGCCCTAAACCCTTGTCCTCCCTCTGTGTCAGAGTTGCAGTTTGATTCCTGAGGTCACAGCTGGGCTTTGTTTGGAAGGCTCTCACCCTCCCTTGTTTTTTTCAATCCATAAACCTACATACACACCCATAGCTCCAAAAATAAGAAGTCACAGCAGAAAAGGGCCTCCAACACAGCATAAAAAAACCTTAAGCACAGCATAAATACAAAAGCACTTTCAAACACAGAAATTCAAAACCTCAACAACACCAACAAAGTGCAATAATGAAATCTTTAAATGAGCCCAGGTCGATAGACAGGACGCCAGTGAAGTGACCTGTGTGACAGTATACAGCTGTTTATTGGGGGAAAAAGTCACACAACTGCACACAACACTTCTGATTCAGTTCTTCCCTTTAGTTTTCAGATCCCTTGATTAACTGAGCTGGCCACATATCACAGTTCTCTTCCATCTCCAGTTTTCTGTCCCTGCAAGTTCTGTCTCACACAACAGGTCAAAGACTTTTCAGCAGTGTCACAGTAGCACTTTGCATATGATAGCATAGAGGAAATAGCTCCTTGTTAACCATTCCAAGGGTAAGAATCAGCAGGAAAAGGCCATTGCAGGCAGCTTATGAAACACTGGTAACAAGAGCAGCAGGCAATCCTGGAGGGGAAAGGCACCAGCCAGCCCGGTTTTCATTGGGAAAGAAGAAACCTGACAGCAAGACAGCTCAAAGTTATTAAATCTTACCTAGATGAAGGTATCTCCTTCATTATCTCCTTATTAAATATTCCACACTTACAACGGATACAATGGCAAATCTCTACATACAGGGTAACCATCCTCTGACATCCACCCAAACTGCAGAATCATGGAATGGTTTGGGTTGGAAAAGAGCTTAACCTCCCAACCCCCTGCCATGCAAGCAATCAGTAACTAAATAACAGGTCAAGGACTTTTCCTAAGCTATTTATGCTCAAATCATCACAGACTGTGCAGAAGACGCAGAGAAAAAAATTAAAAGTATGAGTTAATAGAGTCTTGCTGCTTCCTGCTGCACACAGGCTTGTTTTTTTCCTGCAATTACAGAAGAGGGATTTTTATTTTTTTTTTCCAGCACCACTTTCAGCTGCCACAAGCAGGCTATTGTTTGGATTTACCCGGGCAGCAGCAGTCCCCATGCAAACCCAGGGCAGCACGATGGACTGCCTGAAACTGCAAGGGAACAGAAAGGAATTCAGTCCCGTTAGGACAAGAAGAGAAATTTGTACTAAATACCTGCTTGGAGCAAAGTCAGAGGAAGCACATCAGAGAAGTCCTGGGATACTTCCCAACATCCAGGTGCCCGCAGGGATGTTGTGCATCAGGTGACAGCTCAGCAGCCTGTTCCCAGCACACATCACTCACTGGAGCCCCAAATCCAGGCAGCCCCAAACTGCTCAGACTACATCTCCTGCCTCCTCCCCCGCACACACGGCATCCTCTCCCATTCAAGAAGTGATTCCCCAGCCCTTGGACACACCAGAATGACTCATCTGGGTGCACTGGTGCCTTCACTCTGAAAACTCCTGCTTGCTCTCCCTGGCTGAGGGACTGAAATGCTGTGAGCTCACTTGTAGCTGTGGCAACAGCAAATGCAAATCCTGCCACAGTGAAAAACTTCACCACCGACTCCTCCAGTACACGGGGACTGTGTGTGAGCAAAACCAGTTTTTTCTTCTTCCTCCCTGAGGATAAATTTGGTTTGTGAAAGCTGTGCCCTAAAGCGAAAATCCAATCAGCGGGGCAGAGTTAAAGCAGACACACATTGCTTTAGCAGTGCTTCAGTGCACACAGAAAACAGGCAGAGAAGAGTTTGGAAACAGGATGCAAGAACAGGTTTCAGGTCTCTCACTCCAAGGGCTCTACACACTGTTTACACCTGGTGAGGAGCTACTCCATTTGCAGCCTCGAGTTTCAGGCTGAGCCAGTCATACCATGGCTGGCTTAATACAATAAAGTTACAGTGAATATACAGACACAGAGGAGAAAATGGCTTTCATTTAATTGTTCCCTGGGAGGGTGGGCAGGACCTGGCACAGGGTGCCCAGAGCAGCTGTGGCTGCCCCTGGATCCCTGGAAGTGCCCACGGCCAGGTTGGACTTTGGGACTTGGAGCAGCCTGGGACAGTGGAAGGTGTCCCTGCCCATGGCAGGGAGCGGGATGAGATGGGCTTTAAGGTCCCTTCCAACCCAAACTGTGTTATGATTCTATAATTAAATTATCCATTTTTCAAAAAATAATCAGAATTAAAAAAAAAAAAATCAGCATATCTGAATGCAAAACCATAAGCTTTTCTTGGGGTATCAGCAGATCAGCAGGATATTTCTAACAAAAATGCAGGCAGTAACTGCATACAGCAACCAGAGATTAAAAACAACGGATGGGGGTGGTGAAGAAAGAGGGGAGGAAAAAAAAATAAAAAAAGTAAACCTCACCTAACAAGTTTCCAGCAGCAAAACCTGTGTGAACTGCAAGACCCGAATAGCAAACTTAGCTTTGGTGAGAATTGTGCTTCACTCCCAGGGTATCTACCTGTGGTAAGCAGAAACGTCTCAGACAAGCTGCAATAACCTGAGTGGCAAAGAAAGAGTAAACTCCCACCGAGGCTTCCTGCATGTTGAGAAGTTTGGGTGGGGAACTCGGAGATTTCTGGGCTTGCTGGGGGCCGGTGTTGGTTTGGAGCGGGGTTGCTGCCTTGTGTTTTGTTGTTTCCCTTTCAGAGGGCAATTTGGGTTACGGAGTGCAAACCCCGCGACCTCACCTTCACTTGTGAGTGAGCAGAACCAATCTAATCCCACAGGCAGGTTATTCTATCTGGGAGCAAAGCAAATGAGCTAAAAACGAAGGAAAAGGAGAGTTACCATGGGATACCGGGATGCGTCACATCTCTTGGCTCTCCCGGCTCCACGTGACACCTCAGCCGCCAGTGAAGAACTCGGCAGATGGGATAGAGAAAAAAAAATGCAAAAAGGTCCCTAGATTATAGCAAAGTTTAGGCTTTAAAATCTACTGCTTATGGCTACAGAAATAGAGGCAACAATATTTATCTATAAACCAAACTGTCTATAAATCTATTGCCACCGAGCAGTAAATACACGCTTTCCCTTCCAGCAGTCGTCACCATCTACACTTTTCAGTTCCCTACAGTAAATTTAGTCCAAGCACATGCAGAAATACCGCCCTTGCCATCTCAGAGAAAACTACTGCTTGCCTTTCAGAGGAGGCAAAGCAGGTCAGTAGCTTCCACCTCGCTCATAAATACAGAAGCAGCCACTTGACAGCAACAGACATGAGCAGTCAGAGTTCAAGAGAGATCAGAAGAGGGATAAATCACTTGGAATTTACTCTCCAAGTTATCACACAGGTCACCAAACCCATGCCTTGGGCTGGAGCCCACTGAACCAAGAGTGTCTTTTTCATTTTCAAGGTATGGCTGTTGAGCACGTGTGCACGGCATGCCAGTGATCCCACACATGCTCACTCACACTTGGGCGTCTACCCCACTCAGGCCAGGATAAATTCTTCAACAGCTCCTGCTCCAAGCCCTTCTTCTCAGCACAAAATCCTAGAGTAGTCCAATGTTTGAGGATTTCTCCCCTCCTTTTACAGCAGCCACTTTCTTTCTAGCAGATCAAAACAGCTCTGATTCAAAGGACATTATTCCAACTCCATCCTCCTCCACCTCCCAAAGCCTCCTAACACCCACATGCTGCTGAACGTCAAAATCTCCAGGGAAATTCAGTCCTTCCATATGGCAGCCGAGCAACCCCCCCTGTGTGTAGTAAAAAGCACCGTGCAGCGTAAGGAACCTTCGCCCTCCCTGGGTGAAGGTGCAATCCCAGCGTTCCAGCTCTACCCAAACATTGCGTCAGGCTGGGGAATCGAGTGTGCAGGGACATGCTGGGCCCATCTGTCTCCAGTGCACCAGGGTAACCTGATCATTACCCCAGCACCAGCTGGAACACTGCCATCCCAACCCACCCGGCTCCCAGCACGCTCCAGACTGCAGAATTTTGGGAAAGGAACACAGCCCAATCAGCCAAGACAACTGCTGCTATCATCTACTCCTAAACACCAGCTTTTTATCACCTGAATCACTTGCTATTCCTTGCCTGTTTCCCATTACCTACCAAAAGTAGGAAATAGTATGGAATCCAAGAAATCCCACATTACATCTGCTACTCCAGGCTGTAGCCCCTGTGTTACACAGCTACACAACAGCTGGGTGTTATTTCTGACCTGCTTACAAAACGAAGTTTCGTGTTTCTACAAAAAGTTTAACACAGACAGCGATACCTTTTTCAACAAGGGGAACGCAGGTCCTGGGCAGGAACAACCCCAGGGGCCAGCACAGGCTGGGGGGACCTGCTGGAGCAGCTCTGTGGGGAAGGACCTGAGGGACACCGAGCTGTCCCTGAGGCAGCAGAGTGTCCTGGGGGTGCTGGGGGACACCGAGCTGTCCCTGAGGCAGCAGAGTGTCCTGGGGTGCTGGGGGACACCGAGCTGTCCCTGAGGCAGCAGAGTGTCCTGGGGCCAAGGAGGCCAATGGCATCCTGGGGGCAGCAGGAGGAGCATTCCCAGCAGGGCAGGGAGGGATCCTGCCCCTGTGGGCAGCCCTGGAGGCAGCTCTGGAGTGCTGTGTCCAGCTCTGGCTCCTCAGCACAGCAGGGCCAGGGAGCTCCTGGAGCGGGGCCAGCGGAGGCTGCGCAGCTGAGGAAGGGCCTGGAGCATCTCGGTGCCCAGGAAAGGCTGAGGGAGCTGGGGCTGCTCAGCCTGGAGAGGAGCCCCAGCTGAGAGGGGCCCTCAGGCCTGGCTGGCCCTGGCTGCAGGGAGGGCTCCCAGCAGGGCCCAGCCTCTGCTCCGGGGGCCCAGCAATGGCACCAGAGCCACGGGCAGGGCCTGATGGCAGCAATTCCCCCTGGCCAGGAGGCACAACTTCTTCCCTGGGCAGTGCCCAGCCCTGAACACATTGGCCAGAGAGGCTGTGGGCTCTCCTGCCTGGGGCTGTGGCAGAGCTGTGTGCGCACAATGCTGTGCCCTGTGCTCTGGGATGGCCCTGCTGGAGCAGGGAGGTGGCACCAGGTGCCCACTGAGCTCCCTTCAGCCTCAGCCACCCTGAGATTGCTCCAAACATTGCTTTAATAACTGTTCCCTGAGCCAGGAGACACTGACTTTAATTGCTTTTAATAGGATGGGTTTTATCCAGCTTCCTTTGAACCTCTCACCTTCCAGCAACATCCTGGCCACCAGGAATACCACAGCATAACTGCACACCAGCAAAAGAAAAGCTTTCCCTTTTATAAGTTCTTTGCTTCTTTGTTTTTGTTTGGGTTTTTTTTGGTTTTTTTTTTTTTTTGAGTGAGGAAGGCCTGGGTACAGCCATCTTTGGAAGATGCAAAGCTCCCAATCTGCATAACATTCCTCTCCTTGCTTCTTCCCCTCACGATCATTTCTGCTCCATGCTAAACAGACAAAGGTTATTTATCTCCTTTTATCCAACAGCTGTTCCATGCCTTTGATCACCTTTATCATTCTTTGCTGAACCTTTTTCTTTTTGAAGATGGAGGACATGGAGCATCATGGAGAAAAAGGTGATTTTTAAAATTATTTTTACAGTAGCTTGTTCTGTTACCTACTCTTTCACAAATATTTATTCATTTACTAATTTAACTTTACAGCTATTTGCAGTGAAAGAACCTCCAAATTCAGAAAAAAGCCTCCCAAGACCAGAACAAAACCCAAAACTAATAATGTTTTTGCATTCTGCCAGTGTTGCAGGAAACAATAATTAGGCTTCAGAGACAGGAAAGAGCCTGCAAAATGCAGTAACCTCTCAATATCTCAAAACTGATGCTTCCAAAACTTTTCTTAAACCAGAGCAGCAGAGCATGGAATTAACCACATCCCTGGCTGTGCATGTGCCTCCACTCATCTGAAGATGGGTTTTGGTAAAAAAGCATCAAATAAATACACATACACATATCTAGGTCACCTATATTTATTATTTCCTCATGCAGTACCAGCAAAGTGACCCCTAAGGAGGTGCACAGAAAACGACCTGGTTTTTTATTAGTAACCAATTGCTGCTCTCCAGCCTCACTGACCTTGTAGCACACACCTGATTCCTGCTCAACACATCTGAGTTTCCTCTTTTCACGTGCACACAGTCCCCACAGTTCTGTGTCATTAATATTCACAGTACACCCAGGGGCAGAGCTGTAGCCTCAAACTCCTGCTGGGACACAGATTTTTATTTTTTTTATTTGTTTTTTGCCTGTTTTCAGCATCTCAGACTCACAGGATGACAACACAGGATTGCTTTGAAGTGTCCATTTGCACTCCACCTCAGATTACCACAGAGAATCAGACGCTGGCCGAGTATCAAAAAACTCCAGATAAAACTAAACAACCAGTGCATCAACATGGAAAAAATGGGCGGGTTTTTGTCATTTTACAGACAAACAGAGAACAGAGAGCTTCTGATTTAGCATGACTTTTACAAGGATGGTGCCTCTTGCACAAGCAAGAAGCAGAAAGACACAAGCAAAAACTTGCTGCTTCTTTAAGCTCACTTATCTAGGTTTTAAGACTTGCTTTTTGCAAGGCTGTGGTGTAAAAATAAAGCTGTTCCTTGGGGTAATTTATCAGGTACTCCTACTGCACGGTTTTGGATGCTGGAACAGAAAGGAAGGACTTGTGATGAGAACTGGGCTTTCACTGAAATGACCATCTAGAACCCCACCTTGAAAAGAAAGAGAATAAACAGGTCCACAAAAACACAGACTTTCTTGGATATTCCACATGGAATTTCAGGAGGAACTGGTTCACTGAAAGGGAGCTCAGGCCTTGGCAGGGGATGCCCAGGGAGGTTTGGAGTCCCCATGCCTGGAGGTGTCCAGGGAAGGGCTGGACGTGGCACTCAGTCCTGGGGACAAGGTGGGCATTGGGCACAGCTTGGACCTGATGAACCCAGAGGTCTTTCCAACCCTAATGATCTTATGGGTCTATGAATTTCAGGTTTCAATGGAGCTCTCCCTTGCAAAATTCAAACTACATATCTGTGGGCTATGAAACAGCATTCCTCTGCTGGGGGCCACTCTTCAGGCAGTCAGTCATGTTGTTGGGTGCTTTGTTCCATTCTTTTTCCAGGAAATCACCTCTCTCCAGACCATCTCTCCTCCCCGTTTTCCTGCTGTACAAGGACATCTTCTTGCCCTGCCCATGTCCTCAGGAGTTCTGAGCACAGAACTCATGTGCTGGCTTTTGAGCAACCCTCACAAAGCACCAACACAACCTTGTGCTGAGTATTACTGGAGTACAAGAAAAATCATTTAGAGAAACAGCAGCTCCTTGCTTAATCTCCTCTGTACACAGCTTTTAAACTGCCAGCTACAGCTACGAAGGAGCTGGAGACAGAAAAGACATCCCTGCAGCTGCTGACAGGTAAGTTTATTTGAGCTTCAGCACAAGCATTTAAAGATGAAAGAGCACAACGAGGGTGCTGAAAGACAACTGACAGCTTGAGGAGTTCGCACTGATTTTCAAATCGTTTCTGTGATGTAGGGTAATGCTCGTGATCACAGCATTCACTGGGAATTAGATCATCCATTTAGCAGCAAGTTTGCCCGATCAACTGTCTGGGGACTTCAAACAGATCAGCAAAACTGCAGAGCTGGAGACAGTGTCTTGGTATTCAGCTGCGTTCCCTGAGAAGCTTCACAGAGACCAAAACACAGGCAGGGAAATCATAATAAAACATCGAGAGCAAGTTGAGTGCTGCCCCTGAATTTGGGAAGCAGCACTAGGGCAGAGCTCTCCTGCCAGCACAGACCACCGGAACCTGGGGCAGGGGCAGACACAAAGAGCTGCATCAGCTAATCTGGATCAGCACCAGAACCCACAAAACACCCGAAACCACCCCATTAACATATCCTAATAATGGCACAGCCTTTGTGCAAAGCCTGTCCCTCACCTTTCTGCCCTTCTGGATGTGCCACACAGAGCTCAGGGAGCCGCCCAGGCTGCATCAGCTTTCCAAGAAACTCTTAGCAAAGCTTGGGGAATTTAGTGATGTGTCAGTGTCTGGAGATGACTGTGAGGATGCTCCACAATGCAGGGAAGGGCAGGGAGGAGCCTGGAGGTGGGAGCATGCTCTGGACAGGAGGATATTCAAACCTGCCTGGATGCACACATGATTTGAACAGCTGAGACAGTCACACAGGACTGGTGATAGAGCAGACATCCTGTGCTGGGACTACAAAATCCCTCAGCAGGCTCATACCAAATATTTCACCCACCCTTTGCTGTGTATTTATCCCTGCACAGCAAAATGTATGAGATGTAACTTTTTGTCTTATTAAGTAGTACATAAAAATCTGTCAAAACAGTTGCTGACAGCCTTTCAACTCCACACTGGGAACGGGGACAGCAGAGGCAAGGCAGCACAGGCCAGGGAAAAAAAACTTACTTTTTGTTTTCATGCATCTTGCAAACACAGAGAAAAACATTTAAGGAGTGAACTGAAACAAAGCATCTTGTCCGAGAATCCAAATAACTGTATTATCTACTAAACAATAAAACTGCAAAAAGTTGGAGTCATTTTAAACAAGTGCATCTGTCATTAAAATAATGAACAAATGAGTCAGTGCTTATCCAGTAAGAGATATTTAAAAGAATCACAGAAAGGTTTGGGTTGGAAGGGACCTTAAATCCCATCCCATTCCACCCCTGCTATGGGCAGGGACACCTTCCACTGTTCCCAGGCTGCTCCAAGCCCCAGTGTCCAACCTGGCCTTGGACACTTCCAGGGATCCAGGGGCAGCCACAGCTGCTCTGGGCACCCTGTGCCAGGGCCTGCCCACCCTCCCAGGGAACAATTCCTTCCCAATATCCCATCTATCCCTGCCCTCTGGCACTGGAAAGCCATTCCCTGTGTCCTGGCACTCCATCCCTTGTACAGAGTCTCTCTCCATCTTTCTTGTCAGCCCCTTCAGGTCCTGGAAGGCCACAGTGAGGTCAGCCCAAAGCTTCTCCTCTTCAGGCTGAACAATCCCAGCTGTCCCAGCCTTTCCTCCCAGCAGAGCTGCTCCATCCCTCTGATCATCCTGGTGCCTCCCCTAGACTCTCTCCAGCAGCTCCAGGTCCCTCCTGTGCTGGGCCCCAGGGCTGGGGCAGCTCTGCAGGTGGGGTCTCACCTGAGCACAGGGGCAGAGGGTTTAATTCAACACAGGATCAGAGCCTGTTCCAACCATCTGAGGACTAAGGCTGGGGGAAAACAACTGATTAACAACCCAGCTTCCCAAAAGGCACAAACTCAGGGGTGCTGCCCTCAGTCTGTGGCTCCTGGAGTGCAGACCAAGAGGTACCTTAAATCTCTCAGCGTGGTTTGAATGCTGCTCTGCTGATTGCAAAGAAAACAGAGAGCAAAACAAGATTAGAGCTCAGCGAGACAGCGTGCCCCTCGTGAATCCAAATAAACAAGACATTTTGAACTATTTCCAGCATGACTCCAGCACAAAATAACATTTGCACATCAGTGTAATAGCTGATGTTTTAACTGCTTGCTAAAGGAGCAGTCACGCACTGCAGCCCTGAGTTCAGCGGTGGCAGGCAGCCTTCAAAGGAAGCAAAAAAGAGCTGCAAAAGTGCAGTGCTGCACTTGAAAGCCTTTCAGAGAAGCACTAAATATATTTATGTTCACTCTTGAACCCAAGGAGAACACGGCCTGTCCCGTCCCTACATGCCTTGGGTGGCTGACGAGACACTTGAAAGTAGCTGGGGTGGCAGCAGCCATCAAATCCCAGCTGAAACCTCGTGAGTTGGAGAGTCAGGGAGAATAAGGAGCCAAAACCAAAGGGCACAAGTCCAGAGGATGCAATACAGGAGGGAAAACCCATTTTCCCTTTGAACCTGTGCAAGGACTGGTGACACACCCTCACAGGAAATCCTATTACTGGGGGCCCTAAGCCATTAATCAATCCTGGAGTCATTCAGAGCCAGCCTCAGGACAAAGGACCAGTCAGATGCTAATTCAGGCCTCAAAGCTGGACAGGGAACGTTCCCTCTTTGGATTAAGGATTAATCATCAGCAGGTACAGCCTATTTTCATTAACTGCAGCCATTTCCTGCTAGCACATCCTTTCCATTTTCCAGGAAACACGGGAGCAGCTACATGTCTGAAGGCAAATAAATTAGGAGACAAGAAGGAAATTATCCACAGCACCCAGAACAAGCCAAGCCATTGAATAAGCAGCTATAAAATCTACCAAAATCCAATTTGATTGATCCAACAAATTGAATACAGAGTATCTAAAATCTCTGTTCCAAAATTCCATTAAACCTTTAGTGTTGCTAAGTGCCAAAGATGTCATTGCCCAGAGAAGCTGTGGATGCCCTGTGCCTGGAAGTGTCCAAGGCCAGGTTGGATGGGGCCTGGAGCAACCTGGAATGGTGGAAGGTGTCCCTGCCCGTGGCAGGGGGTGGGATGAGATGGGCTTTAAGGTCCCTTCCAACACAAAACATTCATGATTGTACTTTCCTTGGAGCTTTCTCTCTTTTCTTAGTGCACTATCACTCCATTACCATGGGAGGAGGCAGCAGTGCATGAAACTGGCTTCAGGCACTCCTGGGGGATTGCATGGATGCACCACTGGAACACAACCTGTGGACTCAGTGCTTGTACCAAAACCACGCAGGACATCCTGCAGCATCCTCTTAACATCCCCACTTCTCTGGGATAGTTTTGATGAAAGCACCTGGAAAAAGTTGGGAGGAATCATCAGACCATTTAGGTTGGAAAAGACCTCCAAGACCACCGAGTCCAACCTCCTCAGTCAGCAGCAGCTCCAGGCTCAGGTTTGCAGCAAAACAAATCAAAGCTGTCACTTAAAAAGCCAATGTCACAAAGAAAGTGTGGCCTACAGAGAACACAGACAAACTCTACATGATTCGTAAGTTCCCCGCAAGGTGCTTTTACATGCACAAGACAACACCCAGAAAACAGTCACCACTTCTAACAATGATGATTTGAAATTCACAGGGAGGTAGTTTTTGTGGTTGACAGATCTTTGAGTTTGTGGGGTATTTTTTTTTTGGTGGTGATGTTTTGTTCATTTTCTGTTTAAACATCTGCTCTAGCCAACGGTTGCCCACTTAACTGGGAGATCTCACTGCTGAGTGTTCTGCACTGGAATTTACTGTTAACCATTCCAAGCCCTTGCTGTATTCACACACAATTCTATTCCTCAGCAAACAACTTAAGCGGGAATATTTTCAGAAGACTGCACATATGCTCTCTTCCCATGGAGCTAAATTTGGTAGATATGAGCATACCTGGCTATAACAAGCTGAAACAAAAATCACTGACATACAGAAAACGAGTTCCAGGCATAACCCCTGCTTTCCACTGCTTTAAATAGTCCCTGTTACACTGTTATTACACAGCAATCAGTGTTTCCTTTGCTCTCTGAGCCCAGGGTTTCTCCTTCATAGCCACTGAAATTCAAGTTTAAAGCAGAATTCAGCAAGCATCTCTGTCAAGCACATTCTGTGCCAAGCTGGAGGATGAGTATATTTATATAACAAAAGGCTTCCTGGATTATTTTAGGGCTCAAGTTCTGCAAAGGGAACAACTGACGAAAGGGATGTTTTTCCTTTGTTTAAAAAAATAATAATCGTACAAAGAAGAAAAAAAAAGCCATTGAAGAGACAGCAGTGCCTTGATATTCCACTGTGAGATCCCTGGATCACAGCAGAGTCATCCACATGCTCTCTGACCCCACGAGTACAGAACGTGTGTTGTCACAGCTTGAGATAAGTACAGAAAAAAACAGAGGTCACAGACACCAAGGCACCTGCAAGTGAATATCTGCACATAAATGACAAGCTGTGCCACAGGATCACAGAATTATATCAGGCTGGAAAATCCCTCCCAGCCCATGGAGTCCAAGCTGTGCCTCATCCCCACCTTGTCCCCAGCCCAGAGCACTGAGTGCCACGTCCAGCCCTTCCCTGGACACCTCCAGGCATGGGGACTCCAAACCTCCCTGGGCAGCCCCTGCCAAGGCCTGAGCTCCCTTGCCATGGAGAAATTCCTCCTGGTGTCCAACCTGAGCCTCCCCTGGCACAGCTTGAGGCCGTTTCCCCTTGTCCTGTCCCTGTTCCCTGGCAGCAGAGCCCGACCCCCCCTGGCTGTCCCCTCCTGTCAGGGAGTTGTGCAGAGCCAGAAGGTTCCCCTGAGCCTCCTTTGCTCCAGCCTGAGCCCCTTTCCCAGCTCCTTCAGCCCCTCCTGGGGCTCCAGCCCCTTCCCCAGCTCCGTTCCCTGCCCTGGACACGCTCCAGCCCCTCCATGTCCTTCCTGGACTGGGGGCCCAGGACTGGACCCAGCAGGTCCCTCAGCAGGGCCAGCCCAGGGGGACAGGCCCTGCCCTGGGCAAAGGGAACAACCCAACACCACAGACCCAACCACACCTGGTTTGAATCCTTTCCGTTTAGCATGGAGCAGAGCAGCCTCCCACGCTGCACCTGTTGATGTTCAACCCCGATTAAAGCTGCATTAAACTTTAAGTAATAGATTCCTGCATTATTCATCACGGCTGTGTATTGGATGCAGAGCAAACAGAAGCTGAATCAATACAGTGACAGGAGCTTCGGGTGTCTGCTCAAAGTGTCTCCTGCTCCCAATACTGATGCACTTGAAGAAATGTGGGGAAAGTAGGAATTTTTCACAACTGCTGTAAACAAGCTTTGATATTACAGTTTGTCCAGAAGAGCCGTGACACAGAGGCACCTTCCAGAGAGCAACAACTGCAAAAACCTGCTCATAATTCACCTGACCAGTGACAGGCAAAGAAATAATTTCCCTCAATTTCAGCAGCCTTGGTGTTTAATCACAGCATTTTTCTCAGGATTTCTGGTGGTATTTCTTACAGATTCTGTGGAAAGGCCACTGAACATCTTAATTATACAGCGTTTGAAATCCAGAGTGATGCAGTACTGGGACAGCCACAGGAGAGGGGCTAAACCCAAATTCTCCAAAGACAAACGTGCTCAGGGCACCCACAGAGAGAATTCAGTTGGATTAGGAAGAATCACAACCGAAAGCTGCTTTTCTGCTCTGTCTCCCACCACAGCCTCTCACAAGCAGCCAGTTAAGGCTCACTGATATTCCAGAACCTTCTCAGGAAAAAGGCAAAAGGTTTCCCAATGAGGAATGGGAGGCACGAGAGACTTGGGTCACTCAAGGTGCCGGACACTGGGGCTGTACACAAACAAATAACAGCTTTTACAACACTCTGTCTCAGAATCTTTACACCCAAAACTCCACTTTTATTTTTTGATTCTCACTACACCTCCCCTCTAGCTCTTCAATCAGTCACGGAGCTTTCCAGCAGGGATCAAACCCAACAAAACCATAACAGATCTTAGGAGATGCCTTTCAGCAAATCCTCACACAGCTTCAAAGGATTACTGAAAGACAAAAACATAACTACAAGCAGCAATAAAGGGCATACACCCCATTTATTCTTTCTTTTCAGGTCATTTATCTATGTCAAAGCCAGAGCTGAGAGCAGAACACAGGTATTCCAGCCCCCATTCTAGCTGTATACACAGTACTATTGCTCCAGTTTTCACAGCCAAAAGGGCAAAGATTTCCTTACAAGCAGGGTTTGGGGATCATTCATCTACAATCTACATCTTCAAGCTTTGCTCTTAGTCATCTTTCTCTGGAAGCAGGCAGAAGGAACTGATCTAAGGGATCTTTCAGCTGTCTTTCCTTAAGATTTTAGAATTTAATAATGGATTTAGACAGTTTGAAATATCCAAAATGTCCAAAACAAAAACTTGCCCCAATTGAGGTCACAGTAAACAAACCACTACAAAACACACGTGTTTGAAAATGCAAAATACAAGATGCACTGACCTACCTGAAATTGCTTTTCTAGCCAGAGCACTCAAAGCATCAGGTTAGGAGCTCATTTTGAGCAGAGAGTCAAAGCTCAGACCAGCTGCTGGCAGCTTCTCAGGTAGTTATGAGAGTCACTGGTAACAAAACACCAAACAAATAAAAATAAGGACATTTAGAGAGGTGGAGCTCACAGCAAGCCTTCATTAAAGCATCAGCAGTTGTTATAGTGTGACGATGACCACAAGGTTTAACAAGAGTTGGGATATACAGGAAAGGCCATGCTAACACAGAATCATGGAAGGGTTTGGGTTGGAAGGGAGTTCAAAACTCATCCTATCCCACCCCTGCCATGGCAGGGACACCTTCCACTATCCCAGGTTGCTCCAAGCCCTGTCCAACATGGCCTTGGACACTTCCAGGGATGGAGCAGCTGCATTTTAAAAATAGTATTTTGCACAAGACTCAGAAAGAGAGAATATCCTTGTGTCCAAAGAGGCCTAGATGAGGTTTGAAGGAGACCCCCACCCCCAGAAGAACGTGTGTTTCCCACTGCCACAAATGGGCTGCTGACTACTCTGCTACACCCAGAGCATCTTAACTACAAGAGCAATCCAAAAATCTCATGGGATACACATTGCCATGTGGAGCCCCAGCTAAAGAAATAAACCTCAAAGTTTCCTTTGAAGGGAGCTGCTGACCCTGACTCTGAACTCAGCATCACACAAAGTGTGATGAGGGGGAAGCAAGGAGGAAGGCAGGAAGCCTTTTCTGATAGTCTCCAAGATAACCAGGATCGTTTAGGAGAGAGAGGACAAAGCAAAAAGAAGTAATCCCAAAACGCCTGTGGCCAAAATCCTCAGGTGGCAGCACCCAGGGACCAGGTTTCTCATCATCCCTGTGCCCACCTCTTGCACAGAGAGAGCCAGCAGCAGCACACAAACCACTCATCCTGCCCTGGGAAGCAAACCCACTCTTCATCCCATCCCTCCAGCCTCCAAGGGAGACAAAACCAGGGTAGAGATCTGGAATAGAACCAGGAGTCCTGTGCTCCAAAGGGCTCTTCCAACTCAGCTTTCACTCTCAGATAAAGGAAAAACAGAGGTCCACCTGCTCCACTCACATTAGTTAGAAAACTGCAATTCATACATTTCCACTCAAATACAAGTTGGGGAGGAAGGGGGCATTAATAAATCCAATTCTGCTTGCTGAAGCAGCACCAAACCCAAGGAGCTGTCTGCCAGGAAACAAGCAGCTGGAAGCCTGGTAATTCTGCTTTCTTGGGACTCCTTTTTAGCTACATTTAGGATTGCTTGGAGATTTGCTTTTGAGTTTTTACTCTGCCTCACCTTCAGGAGTAAAGCACTCCTGTGGGAAGGGGGGCACCAGGCACCTCCACCTGCAGGCCAGAAGGTTCTTCTGTGCCACAGGCTGGAAGTCAAACAGCTTTTGTCCATCTGGACAGAGCCATGGGAAAGCCTTGCCAGCCTCCTGCCCTGCCTGCTGAAGGATCATGAGAGGTGTCACCCATACCAGGAAGGCCCTGTTTCCATGGGTAACTGAGCATTATCTGGCAAGAACAGCCTTCCCAAACTTCACACTTGCTTATCTGCAGAGTTCCCTGAGCCCCCAAAAGCCGCCCATGTGCCGAGAGCCTGACCTAGGAGGACGCCAGCCAGGGAGAGCTCCACCCGCTGTGTGCCCCCTCTTCCATGCATTGATAGTTCCCATGGATCCCAGAGCACAAACTGGTGCTCAGACATAAACACACGTTTTTGATGAGTGAGTTGTGAATCAGCAGCATTTGCTGTGAGCACCAGGAGAATCCCGAGATGCTCCCTTCCCAGCTGCAGCCTCTCTCTCTCCAATAAAGGGCACACAGAGCCTGCAAGGACACGTTTCCTGCCACATCCAGAACTATTTCTGGGCTGGTGAAAAGACAGGAGGAGCAATTCACAGCGACAGTTTGGGTACTAGCAGCTATGCTGCCAGCAGGACTGCGTGGCAAGGTTTGATTAGAGCTCTTTCCTGACCGTCCTGTGGCACACACAGCACTTCCTTGTGTTACCTGCCAAACTCCAACACTGGCAATACACTTTGCAGAAAACAGAAGGTCTATCTTCCCCAAATCAATGAGCCTGTATGCCAAACTCCTTCTTCCCCTGAGGGAGACCCTGCTGCATGCAGCACTGGCTGCTGCTCTGCTGGGAGATGAGCTGCCAGACCAGGGCCCTGCTTCCCTAAGCTCAGTATCCCTGGGGAAAAGGTTCAGCTCCTGGAGTTGCTAAACCATGCCAAGCCGGGGCAGCACCAGAGCAGCCTGCTGCTATTTCAGCATCTAACATGACAAGGTTCAGTTCTGGCTGTGCCACCCCTTGCTCTGACAGCCACAGCGTTTCCTTCATGCAGGAGCACCAGCTGAGAAGAAATTCGGGAGGTTTTGATGCTGCAAAGATTAATGAGTGAAGTTACTGCCAGCCTTGTTCTCTGTGTCACAACGTGGCTCAGAACCACCAAGCAATAGGACCCAAACACCTCCAGAGCTCTGCTGGCTTATTCCCAGAATATTCCCCATTTTCCAGCACCTGATCTAACACTGTCCCCAGCACAGCCTGCAGCAGGCTCAGAGTGGGAGCTCCACCTCTGACTGATTCATCTGGAGGTGTTACAGCCAGTGGAGATTAAAGGATTCCCAGAGAGAGCGTGTGATTCCTCTTATTAACATCCAGATGTTTTCCAGGTGAATGCTACTGTCCTTATAATCCACGTGGAATTACAAGCAAACCAGGATTTAGGAGAGTTAAGTGGCCACATCTGAGTGCTGAGGAACACTTTTGGAGACTTTACAGAACTCCTTGTGCTGGTCACCAGCAAAGCTTTTGAGTTGAGGATTCTCCACTGTTGTTTCCTTCCCACATCCATACAGCACTGTGGCAAAAGGAGCAAGAGCAGTCTTTTGTCTTACTTTCTTATTCCATTTAACCAGCAAGGATCAGGAGTGTCTGTGAGGGCTGGATTAACCAGGTGAAGACTGCTGCTTGGAGAAGACACACCCATGACTAGAGCAGCATTTTCATTCACACCCTGGCACAGGCTATTTCCATATTTCACTGGGGTTTTTTTTCATCATTTCACCAGTATTGAAATACTCTTTAAAATACTCTGGAGAAATTCAGCCTAAATAGGTCACTCACACAAGTTCACCAACCCAGTTTGCTTTGTGGATTAAAGAAATCAAATTAATTGATTTAGAGACAACGTAAGGGATTTTGAGAGGACGTTTAGCTGATGTCTAAGATGTCATTTTAATCCTCCTCACTGTTAATTCTTCGAGCGTAGGGAGCCAGTAAAATTTGTGGTGCAGCCCTTACACAGAAAAACATCTCCACAGGCGTGCTAATCACTGAACTATTTTGCAAATTGTTCCTAATCTACAGTTGCTTGTCTCTGCTCTCTTCCTGCAGAGACAATAAAATCATCCAGTTAATAGCAATGTGAAAGGGAAGGAATGATCCTCATTTGGTTTAAATAGACAGATCTGCGCTAGGGAACCACTAAATAGTGCAGTGATGAACTCAGGGAGGCAGCCCAGAGACATCCCTTCCATCTTTTTGGCATGGAAAGCTGGTAGGAGACCTGCCACCACGATCCAAACTCATTCCTAGTGTCCCAAAAAGAGAAAAAATTGTTACCACAATCGACAGCAACATAATTATGTGAATAAGTAAGATTTGTTCGTGGGATTACTTTTTTTTTTTTAATTCTTGCAGTATCATGGTGACCTGAATACACCCAACCTCTGCAGCAGGAGACTCTTTCCCTGTTTCCAAAATAATCATTCCTGTTTCCAGACCTCCTCCCCCACCTTATTGTTGCTCATCCTTCCAAAAAAACACCTTCCAGGGCACATTCCTCTCCACAAACCTGGCCCCAGGGTTGCTGTGACTCTTCTTATCCCTTAGGGAGCCAAGTGCCCCAGAGACATGTGGAAATCTTGGCCCTACATGGATGCCTGGACACTGAGAAGTAACTTGGTACACACTGGTATTTTTAACTGTCAAACACCCAAAGGGTGAGATGCTCAGAATTCCCCAGATTCACCCAAAAATACTTTGAAGATAAAATCTAAGAAAGCAAATTATGACTAGGTCAGCAAACATTAATAACATGAAACACACTGCAACTACTCACAGTTGAGGCCTTGACAGGGTGTTCACAGCCAGACCCATCAAGATAAAAATCCAGGGCCTGATCATTTAGACATGTTAGGGATAAGGAATTCAAGCGAATGACCAGAGTTATGGACTGCAATGACATCAGAGAAGTCTCCTGTTGTCCATCACCAACAGGAACCACTTCATATTGCTTATTACATTGCTTAATTTTACCAGTCAAACTGGTGTTTGGCATCTCATGAACCATTTTCCAGTGACTGGTACCAGTTCTGCTTCTGCAGGAGGATGGGATGAAAGCTGAGGACTCCATGACAGGCTTGGTCTACACCCTGCTGAAGACATGGAGACAGAAATGGTTCACTTAGACCTCCAGATAATGGCAGAATTCCCACTGTACTTAAATCCATGATTTCACAGCCAAAAGCCTCCCTGTCAAGTTATCCACTGATTCAGAAACGAGCCACAGCAGTTTAAATTTAGCTCTTCCCATTTTGCAAGTGCCTTGAAACAACAGGACCTCAGACATATCCCACCTTTTAACAGGTAATAGCTGAGACTCAGCCATTGCAAAGACAGAAATTGCAATAATTGCTTCAGAAAAAAAGGGCTTCGTGGCTCAGAGAGTTGAGAAACCATAAGATTTTTAAGCTTTAACATCAGAACAATTCCTATGAGGATGAGACTTCACTAAGTGGAACATGACTCCTGCAGAGCAGTGGTGTGATGGCCTGGGAAGGGGAGAGAGACCAGGATGGCTGCTGGTGCTTCCCTGCAGATCCCAGAGGGATTCCTGCAGATCCCAAAGGGAGGATGGGCAGAGAGACAGAGTCATTTACAGCCTGCAGAGACTACAGGAAATGAGCAGGGTACCAGCCCAGATCTGCTGGCTGTTCTTACAGCCCCAGCAGGGTTAAGAGCATTAGTCCAGACTCAGGGGGAACACGATCCTGAGCTGGTGACTGAATGTCTCCTTTGCTGGCCACCCTGCGTCACCACAGGCACGGAGCTCGCTCCAAGGACACGTGGAACACAGCCAATTCCACAATTCCATAAGGATGCTGTGGTTCTCCTGGGCAGGGAGGCCAGGGGATACCTCTCAGGACAACTGAAAACAACCTGCTCCATGAAGCACCCCAAGAGCTCCACTGAAGAGGGAAAAAACAAAGCTAAACACATTCTGCTCAAGTGGCAAATACCTCACAATGTGCCCAAGCAGTTTTCCCCAAGTCACTGCAGCAGTTAAAAGATCTTCTGAGTATAAAAAATGTGCTGCAGGCACTTAAATTTATAAAGGAGGCTTCTTTGAGCTCTTAAAATATCATTCCATCCGTATGTGGGTCTCATCTGAAGATTTGCATGGCAATTGTACTGATTTCCAGTATATATATCCAATATACCAGGCATGCAGCGCATGGGCAGCTATCCCATTTTAACCTTTGCAATTCACCTTCCTGGCCAGAGAAACTCCATCAAAGAAAGGCTGGAAAACGGGAAAAGGGAAAATATGGCCCCTATGTCACCTCTGGGAAGGAGACAGCACACCCAAGACCAGGGACGACTTTTTGCAGATTCCCTCCGGTTCTGGTAGCACTCAATGAAAAGTCAGGGTTTTGCCTCCACTATTACAACCTTCAAAGTCAGTCACCCCAAGCTTTAGGGGTTTTATTTCCTTCATAGCCCCATCCAACAGGAAAACCCCAAACAAGCAAAAACACAGAGAAGAAGCAAAAAAACCACTAGCCAACCTCTAACCCTCAAAGCTGCTCAGCTGTAGCAGTTAAATCAATGTTTTAAGAGCAGCTAAACTGCCCTGTACCATACAGGGCTCTGCTTGAGGCTTTGGCTACTTTCAGCTCCAGGAGCTTCCTAAACACGGATTTTGTAACCCCTTGGGAATCTCTCATCCCAATAGCTGCTCAGCTTCCCCCCACTCCCTGCAACTTGATCCCACTGAAACTCTTTGTATCCACAACACTCTCTGGCAAGGAGTCAGACAGGTCCCTACAGAGAGGAGTCTACGTGCCACTGCCCACTCCTTGGGATTCCAGTTCCTGCCCCATCCCACCCTTCCCAATCAGAGGGGGTGCAAAGAAATCCTTGTTTCTGGCTCCCAGGCCATGCAGCTATGTTTACACTACTGCCTAACACGCTCTAGAGTCTGCTCTCTCACAGACACCAGGTTGGGAAAAACTCTTCCCCTCTGCAATAACATGTAGGACAGACTTTGGAACTTCTTTACTGTAAAATAGCAAATACCAGAAATGTGCTTCTTCCTGGAAGCAAAGCAGACTTTATCTCAGTAGGTTCCTCCATGATTCTTAAGATGCCACACTACCATTTTCCAGCACATTTCTAGCTGCTCCTACTTACTTACCCAGCAATATCCAGTGGAAATTTGGGGGAGAAAAAAATGACTGCAGACTGTTCCATAATTAAAAAATAATCTGGTTATGGATGCCAGCAATTTTTCATACAAAAAATGGCTTGGAATGTGATATGCCAATCAAAATTAGCATTTAGATATGACACGTTGCCCCACTCCATCCCACTCCTGGCCATCAACTCTGTTAGAGGTCCTTGTTCCCACTACACTTTTCCTGATGGCTGCATTCCACTCCGGGGGTAAAGGTTGCCTGTAAGCACTTTAAACAGTATGTGAAATGCTTTGTTTATCCAAAAATATTTTAGCTCTGAGAAACATTAAAGCAAGATGTAGATTTCAGCATTTGCACAGCAAAGAACTGCAACTCCTACAGATACTGCCAGAAACTTTTTTCCTTAAGGCTTTCCAGCTATGAAAGACTATTTTACTAAAGCAAAGCTGCAAACAAAAAGTGTAATCTCTTAGTAATGGGCAGCAAAGGGTTATTACAGCAAGGCTGAGGATGAAGCAAGGCTGTCATTTCTGTCTAGCTCACTTTTTTCAGAGCACATAATTGATCAAGCAGTAGGAAAAACCTTACGGGGTCTTCCCAGTAAGCAGCTCCAGGAAACCACTATCAAAATCATTTCCCTGCAGCCTGGCCCACGATTTCCCTTGCAGGAGAGTGAAATCCAGCCAGCCTGCAGATCACCGGCTGTCCTCTAGTCTTAAAATAGTCATACCCACCTTAAAATACAACTTTGCCCCAAGCACTCAGCAAGGCTGTTGTCTAACACAAGAGGAATCAACCACAGTGGTCACCAGAGGCAAAAGCACGACAGTCAAACAACAATCACAATTCAGCTCATCCCAGTTATCCTAGGGGAACAGGACTGGAAGACAGGAATATTAAGAATGTTATTGCCTAAAAGCAGCGAAGCAGCCGCTCATTTTCCAGCTCAAAGCTCTTCTCATTTAAAAGCTGCTGTAGACACGATCCCTGATTCAGCAGAAGAAATAAAATGTGCTGGACCCTGCTGCCAAGGCCAGGCTACTGAGCCTGGGGAATTCTTTTGGAGAGGGCAGGGGACAGTTATCTCCTACTCTACTGGTTCTGGAGCAGTTATCAATTCATGCATTTCCTCATGCTGTCTCCTTATCAGTATCTACAGGCTCACCATCCCAGAGCTCCAGGTCCATGTTTTTCTTGGGATATGGTTTTGTGGTCCTCACCCTGCCAGGGAATTCCCAACCACCAGCTGGTTCTGCACCAGTTCCTTACATCCATAAACTGCCTAATTAATCGATGAACTTATCTCCGTCTACCGCAAAAGTAGAATTAACCAAGTATAAACAGAAAGAAACCCCACATGGACCTTCACTTACTCCTACTGTCTTCCAAGCTGGAATTTGCCTGGTGTGATTTTAAACTAGGCTTTATTTCCCATTCTTTTCTTACACCTGGGAGAAAAGCAGTTACACCCGGCATGCTAAGTGCCAAAATTACCTGGTTTGCCTAAATGCAACAACATCAACCCAACTGCAGCACTTCCTGAGGTACAGACTACAAAATCAGGAAGTCGCACAAGATCCTCAAGGCTTAGTTTAAGGGAAATTTTAAAAGGAGGGGAAAGAACTGTCCTACACCTCTGAGAGCACTGGAGGGGCAGAAAGGCAGGCTTGTCATCAAAAGGCTCACACAGCACCACCAGGTTTCACAAGGCCCCATCACCTTTAAAAAGGAGATCCCTCTCCCTCTTTGTCCAAATACACTTTCCAGACCCGTGGAGAGAGAATGCCTAATTCTGAAACACACAAGTCATCATTCAAGAAGCACCAGAGCTGAGGCCAGTTGCCAGCTGAAACAGAGATTTCCATCCTTGCTGCCAAAGCACAAAGAGCAACAGGCAAAGCTGTGCCCTGTACCGATGAATTTAACGTCAACACTGAAGTAGACAAAGAGGTTGGAACACAAAAGTGACCTTCAGGCCTTGCTGTCCACTCTATTTCTTCTCCAAACACCAGTGAAATGACACAACTGTCCCAGTTAGTCCAAGGAAGTCATCAATCTACCACAAGCAGAGCAAACCCCACTGCAGTGCCCTTTGAGGGGTTTCAATTGGTGACAGAGCAGTTTATGGCCATCTCACCCGAGACCTTTCCAAGCCACTGCAGAGCATGGCAGCACAGCAAATAAATGTGTTCCCCTCCCTTTCAGAGATTTACAAGGGTTATCCTCACCTCAGGAAAACTGTAACAACCTTTTTGCCTACTCCAAATCCTGGTTGTTTTTTTTTTTTTTCGTTTGAGGTCTGGATTAACAGCAGGCCAGAGAGCAGAAGAACATAAACTTAGTCCCAGCTGGGTGATGACAGCCTGTGCTGCTCAGCCCCAGCTGGAGTTCCCTGACCAGCAGAAAGTCTTTCAGCACAGGGCACACTCAGAGCAATAAAACCTGAAATCAGCAGTGCTGTCTCATTTCCTGCTTCTCTGCACAACACAATTTATTTTTAAGTCATAACCCCTGATGCAGGATGGAAAGAAAGGATGGGCACAGGCACAACAGCTGCAAGAAAACTTGGGAACACCAAGAATGAGACATTTCCACTTCATGTTTTATTAGAACAGCTACACCTTCACCTCACACTTAGTATTTCTGGAGCCAAGATATGTACTGGCACATCCATGTCACCTTCTCATGTGGCTTCCCAGCAGGCAAAAGCTGCTTACAGAGCCTGGCACCATCCTAAAACCTGTGCCAGGGGAGGGTCAGGTTGGACATTAGGGGGAATTTCTTCTTGGAAAGTGTGGGCAGGGAGGTCACTCCAGGCTGGTGACAAGGTCAGGAGTGGGCACAACTTGGACTCCCATGGTCTGGGAGGTGTTTTCAAACCTAAATGCATTGTGAACTACAGCAAATGGTACTCTTTTGTCTCTTGCTTCACAGGGAAAGAACAGGATTGAACAAACTGGGTCAGGTATGGGGAAGGAATATTGAGCAGGTGACTCCTGAGTGGTGGCTGAGCAAAGAAATCTCTGCTATGAGAACGCAGAAGTCAGTGAAATTCCTTTCCAAGTTACTCGAACCAAAGGCAATAACCAAATCCAGAACACCACAGGTATGCATCAGAGCAAGAGTTCCACAGCGAGACCTGGGCAGCAAGTCCTGCACAAGGCAGGAAAGCAAAGCTAAGGAAAAATCAGCAAACTGGCCATTACCAAGCACACCTCTTCCTGAAGCAGCTCCTCTTGCTGGAGAGCCCATTTTCACCTCAGACAGCAAGCAAGGAAGGGATGCACACCTAGAAGAGCCTTCACCAGCCTGAAGCTCTGCTGCACTTCTTTCCTCCCCTCTCACAGCAAGGTTTTCTGGTTTCTTAAACGTATCAAGCACGTCTCACAAACCTCTCACAGCCACTTAAAGCCAGGGGTTAAGTGCAGCTGAAGTGAGGCAGCATTTCTCCTGTTGCATTTAAATTGTCTGACGTGTTGTTTTTTCCCATTCTGATGTTCCCCATCAGAGGGAAGCAGGAGGGAGCTGGCAGGCAACATGTGCAGGTTCTGGCACAGAAACCAATCCACACTTGCCCTCTGGGAGCACTGAACTCCAGGGTGGGTCTGCAGAGGTGACTCGGCTAGGGCGCAGCCTGCTCCCAAATTCCACAAACAGAGCCTGTTCCCTGGCTGTCCAGAGGCATCCATCTGCTCTCCATGTGCTGGGAGTGTTTTATTCCCTCGTGCCTGTAAAACACTGCAGGTGAGCAGCAAAGCTCCTGCCAGAATATCGTGCTCAGACCTCAAACTCCCAGTGAGGCTTTGCCCTCAGCTGCCCCACACATCAAATTCAGCAGGAACCTTTATCTCCTGACACTGACTTGAGTGTCCTGGGAAAAGAGATTCTTCTGGCCACTGCAAAGAAATAAATGAGCCACCTGCACACAAACACACTGAGGGCAAGGAATTCAAGCTGGGTTTGTGCTTGACTCATTTGCTCCATTTGAAGTTACAAGATGACACCTGTGACAATCAGGTCACACATTAAACAATGTGTGTTTAATTAGTCTGGAAAGCAGCTATGAGAGTAGCAATTGCTCTGTGTTGACCACCCATACATCCCCAGTCTGATGCAAAAGACCCCTAAATCTCAGGAAGAGATTTTAAACAGGCTTAACACCAACATTAACAAGTGGCAGATGACTTGCTAGAGTTGAGAGGTCATCCCTGAGGGAAAACAGCACAATGTGTCCATAAATAAACTAACTCAACAAAACAAGTACAGCTGAGCCCTAAGGAAGCAAAATAAATTCAATAAATTGAAACTCCCAGCTACAGAAGTTATGTCAGCTTTCAGAGGTTCCCATAACTTGCAGCAGAAATTTGTTTCACGTGCTGAAAGTTCTTTACCCTCTGTCTTGGCCTCAAAGCCATCAACTTGGAGAAGGAATTTAACTTGGAAAAGGTATTCTCTGGACAACACACCCCTGCTAGGCTACAGTAATTGCTTTTTAATCTTGCTTCTTCCAGGCATTGCTACAACAATCCTTCTGTGCAGGTAAACTAATGGTAAGGATTGGTCATTTCCCAGGCTTTGATGGGTATACAGGTAGAAATTCCATATAAAAAATATATCCTTTCAGAGTTAGCTTTGGAAAGTGCTCTGTTAGCTCAGGCTCTGCCTTCTTCATGGAAAAAGCCCTTTGGGACAGGCAAACCTGGCCATGCACACTCAGCATGAGATCTGGCACCTGGCAAAGTCCTGTTGGCTATTCTGCAGCGGGTGCTTGGCTGGAATTCCACCGCTTTCCTGGAATTCCACGGATTTCCCCCCATGGAAGCAATAGCTCAATCCTGACAACTGCAATTAGGGAACACACACCTTCACTTTGAACAGAATCAGATTGTGATTTAACTCTGACCCCTTCAGTCCTATCTATTCCCTCTCAGCATCCTCCCATTCCCACCACCCCACCCCAACTTTCACACTTGGTTTTGCAGTGGTTTTGGTATTTCAGCAGGAGCTGCCTTCCCCTTCTCCTCCTGAAAGTTCCTGTGGTAAACTTTGACACCCAGTTACCAAACTGTGGCTTTTGAAAGACACACAAATTCCCTGAAGAAACCAAAATACTGGATTGGAACAGAGGGAGGCAATTCCCTGCTGTGGCCTGCTCCTGTTAAAAATACCGAGCTGGGAGTCTGAAGGCTGCACCTGCACAGATGTGAGGGATTAATAATCTCTTCCAAAGGAGTCTTGTGAACAAGGAAAACATAACTGCCTTTTGCACTACTTCCCTTTTTGAAAGGCCATTTCCTGCAAAGCATCCTTTACTCAAGTTTTCCATTAGCTCTGTAAACACCCAACAGCCTCTTCCAGCTTCAACAGTTCCTCAGATGATTTATGAAAAGTGCAAAACCACTACATTGGCAGGAAAGAGAAAAACCGAGCTTCACAAATGTATTTGCAAATCTGACCTGAACAAAGCAACATATTTTAGCTAAAAATTAACAGAAAATAGGGTGGGAAATTGAGCTAAATCTTCCATAAAATGGGAAAGTGCTGTTGGGGCTGCAGACAAATCCTGTGCTAAGAAGCAAGGAGTCACTTTCAGTAGAAAAGACCTTCCCTGGAATGCACAAACTCCTTATTCAAAAGGGTAACAGGAACATAACACCAAGAGGAGCACTGCATAAAAACACCAAAGTCATGACAATAAACAAACCCATTTGAAAATGGTTGTTTGTCCACATTTCTGTGGAACAGCCCAAACCAAGGATTGTCTGTTTTCAGCTCCCAACATAAGCAAGAAATCTAAGCTCCCTCGTCCTTAGAAATATCAGCAGTACAAGACATTCCATTTCTCAGCAAAAGAAACTTTTCTATTGCAGATTTGATGAGCCAGTTGGCCTCGGATCTGGCAAAAAATTTGGTTTCTGGATCCACCTCCCCAAAACTGGACACGCCTCAGGATCAGGAATCTGTTCCATCCCTCTAAGAGCCATCTGCAATTTCTTGGGGCTCTGGCCAAGCAATTAATTCCTCCTAATTACTGGAATGGGACCACCCCCGGCTGGAGTTTCAGCCAGCTCTCCCCTCCCTGCCCTGCCCTTGGGGGGGATGCTGATCCCTGACTCCAGCCTCAGGAAAAGCAGACCTTGGAAATGGGATCCTGGCTGCA
Organism: Pseudopodoces humilis; assembly: GCF_049639895.1. Lineage (NCBI taxonomy): Eukaryota > Metazoa > Chordata > Aves > Passeriformes > Paridae > Pseudopodoces > Pseudopodoces humilis. The sequence continues at coordinate 3,226,265 of NC_142208.1, read as the reverse complement.
CTTCTGGATGTAAACATGCAGGGGGATGTCCTGCAGGGCAAGCAGGTCACAGGGACCCAGCACAGTGACACCTGTGACCTGGGCGGGAGCAGCACTGGGATGCCTCCAGTTCTATGCTGGCTCATCACAGCCAGCTTGGGGAGAAGCCAGACACGTCCTGTGACAACCAGCAGGATGAGGATCCTCCCTGCTCTCCCTTGCAGGTCTGCTCAGTGTCTTGGTTCTTAAGTGAAGGGGAAGGAAGCGTGGCAAAGCATCCTCCCAATCCCCACAGCTCCACACCTGGAGAGGTGTCCCAGTCCCCACAATCCTAAACTTTGAGGGGTGTCCCTGTTCCCCACAACCCACACTTGGAGGGGTGACCCAGTATTCCTTGGAAGACTGTCCCAATCCCCACAATCCTGCATTTTGAGGGGTGTCCCAATGCCCACAGTCCTGCACTTAGAGGGGTGTCCCTGTCCCCTACAACCCTGCACTTGGAAGTTTGCTCAACAGCCTGACACGGGAAAGGATGAATAACAACCTGAATGACACAACCCAGCTGCAAAAAGAGGAGCTGACGTCCCAAAAGTAGGAGAAAATTCTGCCCTCATCAGATACAGCCAGAGATCTTCCTACATAGATTTTCAGATGGACTGACACACGTTGCAAAAGAAGTTTAATTAAGGGAAAAATAAAATATTCTCCATAAACAGTAATACAAAAAGAAAAATCAACACAGCCCCTAAATTTCTGATGCTGACTTTACCAAGCCAGGCTTTGTTTCCTTCTTCAGAACATGAAAAATCCAGTTTATGTTTCAATGACTGAATCACCAATTGTTACAAACTATCTACACCACTTTCATCCCCTCCCTGAAGTTTCTAGGAAATTCACTGTATCAGCACATGACAGGAGAATCCAAGTTTGACAACGCTTGCCAGAACAGTATTCCTGCATTTTGAGCACAGGGAACAGCACACACAAACAGGGTGGCTGACCTGGCAAAGGCAGCTGGTGTGGAAACGCCAAATTCCCCTCTACCTTACCAAAAACCCCAAATGCTGCGCAGGGGTTCCCAAAGCAAGGCAGGACGTGGGGCCCACAGGGCCTGTGGAGATGGGAATGGACAGGGGGAGATGGGAATGGACACCAGGATGTGGGAATGGACATGAGGAGGTGGCACTGGACACGAGGACATGGGAATGGACACAGAGGAACAGCGAGCAGACCAGTCCAGGGAAGGATTGCACCTAGAGGTGATTTCAAAGTGTCTGATTTTAGCTGCATTTCTGAGCCTTGCACAAACCTCCCTCACTCCAATGACAAGAGGCAGCACCAGAGGTGGCAAGCTGAACTTGGGAATATTTGCAAAGTCACGCTGAGAATGCTTCTATTAAATGCTGTGCTTAAAACTGTGTCGCTTTGCTGCACATCGGTACTTACACGGAGGAATTATTTAAGTACAGAGCTCTGTAAGCACCTAAGAAAGTGTCCAGATAAGGAATAGCTCTGCTCCTTCTCCTCTTCCCACTTGTCTGAGGCACTGCAGGAACGGTGCTGCCCTCACCCTGCCACTGTAAATCATAGCAATAAAAACCCCAATTAAAACCAGAAAGGTACTTTGCTCAAGACAATCAGGCAGGACAATCTGTCTTTTAAGGGCCGAACTTGAACACTTTATTTTTAAAAAGTACAGCCTAAATAAAATAAGTAGGTTATTAAGCATCCAGCAGTCCCTTCACATAAATGTCCATGGAGTAATTCACTGCTTTTATGAAAAAGGAAATGTTTTTAAAGCAGACCGGGAAAGGAAACAAATCCTCAGAACCAGAAGCCACTACAGAAACCACTCCTCTTTCTATTTATTTTAATTCTTCACCCACTTTTAAGGCTATAAAGACAGCAGGATCAGCATGTTCAGCTCTCCAAATTCTTCACGCTTCACTTTGCAGTGCCTGTGGAAATAAATGGACTTTTCCTCCCTTCCAGCTGAAGTTTGTGGGGCCTCTTCCATGACCATCAACAACACAAAGACAAAAGGGTGCAAGAACTCCACACCACCATTCTGCCCTCAAGCATTGCTCCAGCACCCCCAAATCCAGCAATCCCAGGCAAAGAGACTCCAGCACCCCCAGATCCAGCAATCCCAGGCAAAGAGACTCCAGCACCCCCAAAACCAGCAATCCCAGGCAAAGAGACTCCAGCACCCCCAGATCCAGCAATCCCAGGCAAAGAGACTCCACGATGCCAGAGTACTTCTTTCCAACATTGAGTAGCACTAACTGAACAGGGAACAGTCTGGTGTGCAAATGTTACACTGAAATACACCCCACAAGCTGCACTGGGCTCTGTCCCAACTATCCTAATTCAGGACAGTACTGGGAAGCAAGCAAGCCTGAGCATTTCCAGCTGTCTGCACACATCCTGTCACTGCACTGGCTACTCACCACCAGCAAGTCTCCTCCTGTTACTTCCAAAAGCAAGACCCACTTCAGTTCAGTCTCCTGCAGACCCTCAGCTGCCTCTCATTTTTAAATAAAAATAAAACTCATCAATACGTCAGTCCCAAACAAAGTTTGTTGACACAGCTGACAGAGTCACTGCAGTACTTACTCCACTTCAGGGGTGCAGAAAATATCATTAATGCTTTGCATGACCCAGACCTGAAAGAAGCCCGTTATTCCCTGTGCTGCTGTTTCCCTCAGTGTTATTTCCCTCTTGATAAGGCCCCACCCTGCCAGTCAAACCACAAAGCATGTCTCCAAAACCTCATGGAACACCCTTTAACACTGGAAACTGGGAATACATAGACAAGGTGAAGGAAGAAAAAACAGAGCTTTGACAACCAAGAATTGAAGCAGCCCAGAAAGCTCACTTTGAACAGATGTACCCCAACCTTGGGTTTCTCTGGGAACGAAATCTGAACCTGAAAGCGGGGATTCAGTGATAGGGATCAGAGGTTACAGCTCTGAGGTGCTCACTCCTGCCCTGGCTGCCAGGGTGGGGAGCCCCTGCCTGCCACAAGCCACCCTGCCACCACAACCACTCCCTCACAGAGGAACACACTGGCAACAATCATACTGGGAAATTCAACCAGCTCTTTTCCAGTGAACACAGAATGCTGGAATGGCTCCATACCGAGTTGGAAGGAATCTTCAAGCTCATCTCTGATGAGTTTTGCACGCACAGTGAAGACACAGTTTGGAATCTGCACCTTGCAAAGGCTGGGAGCTCGTGTCCCCACATCTGTCAGGAACACATGTCCAAGCCCCCTCTGCAAGGGGTCAGAGTGTCTCTGCACAAATACAAAGCTCCCACCCCATAACACTCGTGCTGAAAAGTGCAGCAAGACAGAGGAAGGCAAAGCTTTATCCACATCACAATTTCTGGGAAGCTTAGAGCACAAGGGCCAAGTGCTCCCTGGGTTATTATCCCATGCCTGGGTTATTATCCAATCTTCATATAAACACAAGTCATTAATCTATTAGCATGACATCACATCCTGCAGGCCGAATTTCAACACACAGCCATAACAGTGGAACCACGTGAAGAAATACAGCATTCCCTAGGATTTCTAGTCTGCTTTCCAACCTTTTACCTTGGAAAGACCAAAATGGATGTTCTGGATGTGGGAACAAGACCTCCAGGGAGTTAACAAGCAAAAGACAAAACAATCTATTAAGTCAACCAACATTCTGTAGAGTGGACAATTATTTTAAATATCTCCTCATATCCAACTACAAATGGGCAGCATTAAAGCACAATTACAGTGTGAGGGGGATTATAAAGTTAAGAGGTTAAAGGAGATTGTTTGCATTAAGTACAATATTAGCAAAGGAGAAATCTAACAGGAAGAATCATAAAAGGATTTTAGACTGGCAGCCACTCAATAAAGTGGCCAAGGGAAGTTCCCTGTAGACAGTTATAAATGATGCTGCTCAATTCACTTGTGCCCTGATGGACCATGAGTTAAGGAGCAGCAGTTAGACGTTAAGACAGTGAAGGAATAGTTCATTAAGAACATCATCTCAGCTGGCCAGGCACAGAGAAGAAGACAGCTAACGGCCTTTAGTGCATCAATCTGTGCACCTGTATCCAATATCAGCTGGGTCTCAGGTTCCTCCCTCTCCTCCCCTGGCACTGAATCAAGCTCGCAGGGTATCTCCCCACACCAGGTGGGAACCCCTCTACCCAAAGCAGCCCATCTCCTTCCTTGGACATTTTCAAACCCCAGCAGGACCCTGAAAAACCTGACACTTCTTTGGGGTTAGTCTTCCTCACAGGAGGAAGTAATGTAGATTTACCTGTGATTGTCATCTCCACAAGTATCCTCCCAGTCACTTACACTTGCTGAACCCATGGCTGAACTCTAGCATTCCCTCTCAAAAACATGATTCTTGGATACAAGACACATGGCTGGATGGGTCTGTGTCTTCTCAGCACAGACACTCATTTTCTTGCAAGCAAAGGAATGCTGAACAAACCATCAGAACTCAAATAATCCCCTTCTAATAAATGTGCTTAGGGCCCTGTTTTTGTTTTTGAAATGGCCTTTGATAACCCATCTATTTATCTTTTGAAAGGGAGAAAAAATGAATTAGGAAATTGCACAGGCAGAAAAACAAAGTCAATATCTGACAAAGAGTTTTGTTAATTTGTGGGTAATTGTTCATTACTGCAAAATAAGGTTTTTGCAGTGCTTAATGGAGAATAGATAAGAACCCCCAGCCCATTACTGAGTATTACTTTTGGCAAAGGCAAGCTTCTCCCAGGGTGGAGAGCCTCCATAAAACCATAATTCCATTAAATATGGATCCTGACATCCCAAAAGTACCCAGGGGAAAGGAACAACATGTTCTGTTGAGTCATTTAGCAGGGATCTTCACATTCTTGCACTCACCCTTTTCTGTCCACTCTTGCTTTGTTCAGAGCTCTGCTTTGGGCGTCACCTCCCCACCACTGCCTCTTCTGAGCACCCCAAACCTCAGCACTTTGGAACATGGGTGTTCCTCTCCCTTCCCTCCAAGTCTGGTTTACTTTCTTATTCCACTAAAAATGTATTCCCCAGACATTCAACATCCACAGGCCATTGGCACCCCCTGCAAGGGGCAAAGCTCACCCTGAGCTCCCCAATCACCCCAAAGTGCTAGATTTTCCCTCCCAGTTAAAGCAAGTGGGTTTTCAGCCCTGATGCACCACAGAATCCCAGAATGGTTTGGGTTGGAAGGGACCTTAAAACTCAATCCATTCCACACCATGCCATGGGCAGGGACATCTTCCACTATCCCAGGTTGATCCAAGCTCTGTCCAACCTGGCCTTGGACACTTCCAGGGAGGGGGCAGCCACAGATTTTGTGGCAGCCAGCACTGAAGGAGGACACCCTGGAGTGCTGTCTCAGAGAAGGCTCCGGGAGCAGCTCACCACTCTCATGCCCAAGCAGGTAGTCTGGCAGCAATCGCTCTCAAGGCACTTTCAAGGTCTTTTTCATCATTCTAACAGCAGAGACATTTTTAAGCCTTTCAAATAGCTTTGAATTAACTTTCCTGACAAAGTTTTCCAGAGCAATATAACCTGACTACGTAAAGCTCCATGCAGGGACACACAGAAGACAAAGAGCAGACCTGAGAGCGGAGGAGACGCTCGATTTAGATGGAGCTGTTTCATTACTATGTAGATTCAAAGCCATTCCTGCAGTTACTGAAGCACTACCCCAGCCCTCCTAGCAAGCAAAAATCCATTTTGTGTACAAATAGGGCTTTTACAGCTTTGGCACAGTGCTTGACTGCAGAGTCAAACTTTTCAATGCCTGATAAAATTTTACTTGAAAGTGGCAGGAGAGCTCATGCCAGGAGCCTGCATGAAATGCCAGCTCAGTGGCAGAAGGTCAAAGCCTGGTATCAGGAGATTTAATGGAAGTGTTTCCAGACAAACTTCTTAAAAGCACTGGGCTATCTAGGGAGACACAGATTTACACCGCTTGGAAAGCCAAGGACCAGTCTTTATGACTCTTCTCCAATCAAGGGTAATTTCTTTAACACTTTAACACTCACAAAAAGCACAGCAGTAAGGTGTCCTTTCCTGTGTCTATCCAATCATTGGCTGGTATTTGGCTGAAGTTAAGAATAAAGAACTGTTTAATGCCACAGTTTTTGTTTTACAAAAAAGCCCCCAAAGCAATAACAACAAAATCCCCTACAGAAAACATCAACCGAACAAAAAATACCCCAAACAACCCCCAGCCCCTCTCAGAACAACGAACTCTCAGGTGCAGAAGTTGCTAATGTCCTGAATAAAAAACCCAGAAGACAGACACAGACAACTGAGTTTGAAGACCAACAGCCCAAACAATTAACGTTTCTCCAGCAGTGCCTAAAACTATGGCTGGAGAAGCAGAAATTTAAATTGAGCTGAAAGGCTCTATAATCTTTACCATTTTTACAGAAGTATTTAAGGTTAAGTTGGTGTCAACAATGACCCTGAGCAGATGTCAAGCATTAAGACTTTCAACATAGTGGATTTTGCCAGCTGTCACCACGTTGTAATGTACAAAGGGACAGTAAAACCCCACCAAACCCTGATCTGTCTGCTCAGGGTCTCCCCTTCCATCTACACAAATGCACTGTTGGATTCACTCACAAGAGCAGATTTGCAAGTGCTCCTCCAACTCTCCCATTAAAGCATCTCAATTGTCTGACTCTGCCATTTTAACAATTTCAAGTATAAGACTTTAAATTCAATTAGCACAAATCTCAGTGCTCCAAACATTAAATTTGCAAGTGACATTTAGTGGCATTCAACACACACGGAGCTAAGCTAATACACTAATGGACCAGCAAGGGAAACTGTAAAACACTCCCAATTGCAATACTCTTTTTTAGTAAAGGAAATTAAAGAGGTAGGCTGCAGTGGACAGGAGGAAATGACAGCTATTAAAAATCCTTCTTAAGCCAAGGCTGCAAAAGCTCTCCTCTCCAGATCCACCTGTTCAGAAAGGGGCAATTTTAAGGCTCTTTTAGTCCTTAAGACAGGATTTACCCTGGTTTTACTTCTGTTTCTTCCTACTTTTTCTGATGAAGGCTTAGACAATGCAACCCCACTGTGTGTTGCTCTCCAGACACAGAGAGCAGGGATAAAATCCCCAAGTTTTGTCCCACACAGCTAATAAGGATGTGACAGTGCCCACAGCACCCCAAAAAGCCAGTCCAGCAAAGCCACCTGAGGAATTCTGCTACCACACCTGTGCCTCACCCAGCTTGCTAAGGAAGATGCCAGTTTTCCTGCACTAGAAAAACCCAAAGCTACCGGACTTCAGAGATTCCTTGAAGTCCTTTTTTTTTCCCAACTGGCAAAATGCTTTGCCTTAATCCCATTTAAACAGAAAAAGCTACCTTCAAGCAGTTTCAAAATCAGGGAGACAGAAGGCAGACCAGGCTGGGAAGTCAAGGAGAAAAAAAGTTGTTAGAGTCATGACTCTAAGCAGAGGGAGCTTTATTTTGTTGTGCATTTAAATCTAAGCAAATTAGCACAAGCAAAATCTACAGAAGATGCTTTCCCAATAAGTATTTATTAGTGGTTTTCTTTGATTATGTATGTGTAGTTGGACAGCAGAGCAGGACTGCAGCAGCACAGGAAGAAAACATCAACAGGACATCTGTCCCACTCTAGATTTGCTCCCCTGATTTGGATGAGTCAACTGTAAAGCTCAGCAACAGCAGTAACTGCATTTCTTTAAGAAACATGTGACAGTCTCCAAAATTAAGTTTTCTTTTCTCTTTCCAGCTCTTGATCAAGGACTATCAGAACAAAGCTCATGGGTTACTTTCAAAAATTTGGGGTTTTTTTTCTCCCCTCAACTACAACACCACATTTGATAAGATCAGAAACAATGCAGACAAATATTTTAGAGATGTTTAAATCAGAGGATCCCAGAATGGTTTGGGCTGGAAGGCACCTCAAAGACCATCTCTTTCCACCCCACTGCCATGGGCAGGGACACCTTCCACCAAGCCACACCTGCACCAAACACTGCCTCTGCTAAGCAGATTTTTTCAAAATAATAAAATAAGACTAGGATTAAATCAAAATCATCCCCAAAAGCCAGTAGGTTTCACATGTTCCTCAGTCTTCTGCATTTCCCCCAGCATTTTGGGGAAGGAGGGGGACAGGACTTAATTATTAACTTAGTGATGTCACACCACACACTTTGGGAATTCAAGCTGGATTAAAAGCTGCAGATTCCATGCAGAACAGCAGCCCTCCAGAGGGCCCCTGCCCCTCTCTGTGTGCTGGTGCCTGGCACCCAAAAGGCCTCCAAGGACACCAAAATCCTTTGGAAAGAACTGACAGTACATGGGAGCTCAGTTTGTGACCATCAGATCCAAGAAACCTCTAAAAAACTCAGATTTTTGAGCTCATTTTAAGCTCACCTCTACTTCAGAGCACTTTCTCCCCGTACAGCTGGGTTTGATGTGCTGCACTTGAATCATGACTGAAATAGCATTCAGGTGCTCTGCTCCACTTCAGCAAAGAACAGCCTGGACCTACCTGGCTGGGCAGCCTTAGAAAATCCTTTCTGCCCTGCACAAGTCCCTGCAAACCACCCCAGGAAACAGGGACCAGGTGCCATGTCCAACAAAAGCAGCCTTCAGGCCTGTGTGCAGCACTCCTTCGCTTTTTGATGATGCTATATGGATTTATTCTATTACTCAAACAGGCCCTTTCCCCAGCATGGGTCTGGATTATTTTTGAGCATTTTTTTTTTTTCCACAGGATGTCCTGCTGCCCCAATTAAAAAGCCTTTAATTCCGCAACCATTCCTTACGGCCAGGCTGAAATTGCTTTTAAATCCGAGTAAGTCCCAGGCCACCCATATTTAGTGCACCAATTAACCAACGTTGAGCGATGCAGAGAGGCAGCAACCAGAAGAAGGAAGAATTTTTAAGTCACCATCACCCATAATGCACGGGTTCAGTTCAAGGGAACTCAAGAATTATCTAACTAAAAGTAGCACCTATTCAAGCTTGATCAGTGTTGAGAGAAGCAATGAGATCCATGGAAAACAACAAATCACTTCCTTTTAAGCATTAATTCTGAGCAGTCAAATAACATTCATAATACCTCCAAGTCCTGAAAAATCATCCACCTACTTGGATTTATTAAATTTGTAAGTGTCACATTAAAAGCTAATTAACATGTTCTCAGGTTGATAATGTGGAAGGAGAAAGAAGCGTAATAATTTGGGAATCACCATTTGTTGCACAGATCACAAACGCAGTCTAAAGGCATCTGAGCCGAATTTAGTTCTGCTCCACATGCCCAAAAACTCAGAAAGATCACAGCAATCTCTCTGGATTTAGAGGGGGTTTACTACCCATACGATAAAAGCAGCCTTTACCTTTTGTCTGCCACCAGCCAGGGAGACTGCCCTCTCTTTCCAGACTCTGAACAACTTCACAAAGCTGGAGCAATTTTAGCACCCACAAAATATGACACAAAACAAACCAGAACGCAACTCCAATACAACATCCACTCCCCAAAAAAACGCAGCCAAGCCCAATCCCACCAAGATCCACAGCACCACTTCCACTGACTTCAGCCAGGCGTTTTGTACTGGTTCTGTGTTTTGCACTGGTTCACAGCTGGGCACAGAAGCCAGCAAGAAAGCATTTTCAGCCACGTGGGAAAAGGGAGTCTGAAGACATCACTACAAATCCTGCTGTCACACCAGGCTGCACCATCAGCCAAAGTGACACGAGGACATTCATCGACATCCCAGTGCTGCTCTGCTAGGAGAGGCTGCCTGCATCAGCAAGCTTCAGCAGCACCATGTCAATATGGCAGAGCTCCCATTTTTTACAAATAATAATCTTTTTCTCTCTCTTCCCATCTTCTCTCCGTGTATTTATGGTGCCTTGAAGGCACCGAGGCACTCTTTAATGAGGTTTTCACACAAGACAGAATAAATTAGAAACCTTGATCAAAACAGGGCCTCCAGGAGGAACACAGTACAAAGACAGCCCCATGCCTTATACACCCTGAAAAAATCCAAATACTGCAGCCGGGCAATCAGCAAGCCATTCCACAAGCAAACAGGGAGCACACCCTCCTGCCAGGATGCCCGTGGTGGCGAGGTCTCTCCTTTTCACCCTCGTTCTGCTCCCCAGCCCCTTCGTCCCCAAGAGGGGGACAAAGCCATCACCCCCTTGCCACGCCACAGACCTCAGCCCCAGCGAGGCAGCACAGCCCCAACATCACTGCTACAGCCCTCCATGGGATGGGATGGGATGGGTCTGCTCCCGTTCACAGCAGATGCGTCCAGCTTCCTTTGGAGCAGGGAGCATCCTGCCTTCCCATCCCAGCAGAGGAACTGGAGCCCCCAGGCTGAGGGGAGCGGGCTCACCCCCGCACTCCCACCTGAGCTAAGGGGACCAGATGTGCCCACAGAGCCTCGGGGGCAGAAAGGACCAGACCCGCCGCTCCAACACCCTGCGGAGGAGAGGACAGACCACAGCAGGCTGAGGGGAACCGAGCCTCTCCTGGGTCCTGGGGCTGAGGGGCTGCAACCCCCCGAGCTGGGGGTCCAGAGCTCCCCCAGTACCACCTGCACCCCCCGAGCTCGGGCTCCCAGAGCTCCCCCGGGACCAGCTGCAGCCCCCGAGCTCGGGCTCCCGGGTAGCCCAGGGCTGCAGCCCCCCGAACTGGGGATGCAGAGCTCACCCGGCTAGAGCACAGAGCTCCCGCGGGCTCCCACGGCCGCAGCCCCCGAGCTGCGGGTCCCAGAGCTCCCCAGGGCTGAGCAGACCGCGCCTTCCCGGTGCCCCCGGGGACTGAGGGGCCCAGATCCGCCCGTGCTGCGGGACCGAAGCTCTGTCAGACCCCCGAGCTGAGCAGCCCGAAGCCCCCTCGGAGCCTCCGGTGCTGCGGGGGCCGGAGCTCTCCTCGCATCCCCCGGGGCTGCGGGGGCCGCCGCCTGGATGAGGAGCCGGAACCCCCTGGGGCACGTCCCTGCCGGGGCGGCGGCGGCCGCCGCGCCCCCGCTGTCACCGCCGGTGTCCCGTCCCGCCGCCACCCCCGGGCCTGCGCTGAGCCGGAGGCCGCTGGGTCGCCGCTCACTCACCGTGCGGAGCCGCGGCTCGGTGCGGGCCGGGTGGGTGCGGCCGCCGGGCGGGTCCGCGGGCGCTGCGGCGACTCCAGCCCGCTCCCCGTGTCCCGTTTCCAGTACCCCGTTCCCGTGTCCCGTGTCCCGTGCGGCGGCCGCGGGCGGGGCGGGGGCACCGCGCGCCACGTGACCGCCGTGTCATCCCGGCCGCCATCTTGTGCCCGTCCCTCCCTGCCGGGGAGCGCTGCGCCTCAACATTCCCATTCCCGTTCCCATTCCCATTGCCAGAGGGATCCACAGCCCCCCGCTGCCCAGCACAGCCTGGGGTGCGCAGGGGCAGCCCGCTGCTCGCTGTGTTTTACAGAATCCCAGGATCACTGAGGTTGGAAAATCCCTCCCAGCCCATGGAGTCCAAGCTGTGCCTCATCCCCACCTTGTCCCCAGCCCAGAGCACTGAGTGCCACGTCCAGCCCTTCCCTGGACACCTCCAGGCATGGGGACTCCAAACCTCCCTGGGCAGCCCCTGCCAAGGCCTGAGCTCCCTTGCCATGGAGAAATTCCTCCTGGTGTCCAACCTGAGCCTCCCCTGGCACAGCTTGAGGCCGTTTCCCCTTGTCCTGTCCCTGTTCCCTGGCAGCAGAGCCCGACCCCCCCTGGCTGTCCCCTCCTGTCAGGGAGTTGTGCAGAGCCAGAAGGTTCCCCTGAGCCTCCTTTGCTCCAGGCTGAGCCCCTTTCCCAGCTCCTTCAGCTGCTCCTGGGGCTCCAGCCCCTTCCCCAGCTCTGTTCCCTTCCCTGGACACGCTCCAGCCCCTCCATGTCCTTCCTGAACTGGGGACGAAAGGACTCAACACAGCCCTCGAGGTGTGCCTCAAAGAAGCCACCCTGAACCCTTCTGAGCATATGTAGTGCCCCCAAAATACTAAATTCTGGCATCAGTGTAGCTTGCTCAGAGCAGCTGAGGTATAGCAGGGTGTGGGTTCTCCTCCTAAATCCGTCTGGCAGCTTTCCAGTACCTAAAGAAAACCTACAGGAAAGACAGAGAGGGATTTTTTTAGAAGAGCACGTAGTGCCAAGCCAAGGTGGAATGGCTTCCCACTGCCAGAGGACAAGGTTAGATGGCATATTGGGGAGAATTCCCTTGGGATCCTGGACTGGGATGAACACGTCTGGTCCAAAATCCCCAAAACCAGAGTGTAGGGTGTTGGGGCAAACTCTGCTATCTGCCTTTATTTCATTCTGCATGAGTTCTAGTGGCCATTGGGCTTCAGTTCTCTGTCAGCTCTGGAGATGTGAGAAGTCAGTCAGTACTGATAAAATCACAGTTAAAATAAAGTCACAGGACAATTTATCTTAAAATCAGCCCCTGGGTGTCACCATCTCCAGACAGAAAGAGGCTCAAATTTTGTGAGCACTAACACCCATTTCAAACCTTGCGCTTCACAAATTGTGACTTCTAATACTAAACTGAGTTTTTTCCATGCCAAAAAGTCAAAATCATTTCCTGGTGCCCACAGAGGAGTTCCTGCGTGTGCTGAGGGTTCCCAGCGTGGGAAGATCTGCAAGGTCTGATTAAAATTTTTCCCGTATTTCAGGCATTTTTCCAGCCAGGAGATTGTGGAGATAGCAGAGCCACGCATCCAGCTCCCCCTCTCCCAGGCATGGGAGAATGACAACACACATGGGAGGGACTGGATGTACCAGTGTGTCTCAGTAACACTAAGCAAGAGACATGTTTTGCTGATCTTGGCACATGAACAAAACAAAATACGAAAACCCTCGTGACTTATCCCAATCAACAAGTGATTGCAGATATTACCCAAGCAAAATTAAGAATTAAGCTTGAATAAATAGTAATTTATGCACTGGGACAGGTGAAACACAATGGTGTCCTGGGTCTCTGTAAAGAGCTATCAGATCCTGTACTTTCTGAAAATGGAGTTGAGCCATTCTGAGAGAAAATTCTCTGCGTAATAAAACTCGAATTTAGAGCCAGCTTGGAAGTTATTTAAAGGTCTGCTGTGACCTGCAGCTCTTCAGATTTTCATCAGCACCAGTGAAGAGTGGACAAGTTTTGTTTGACCTCAGGATCCAGGCAGCAGCTTTCACCCTGTGCAAACTGTTCGGTAGTTAGGAGGGGAAATGCAGATGGAAGAAAATGGCTTTGGAGAAGGGTTCTGGAGAAATCCAGGGGAGCAGTGCTGTGGACACCAGATGCCAACAGCTTTGAGTCTCTCCTCCCTGAGGAGGGATTTACTTGTGAGTAGATCTAACACTGGCAGCTCTGTTCTGGTTTTTCCCAGGTTGATCAGGCTGGCTTGCATGAGCCTGGTTGCACCAGGAAGAGTTTAGGAATAGGGAAGGCTTTTGATGGGTACTGGTGCATCTCCCTTTTGGGGAGTGGAGCCTTTGGAGGGCTTGGCAATCCCAAATCCAATTTCTCTTTCCTTTTGCTCCCCGTTGTGTGATGCCATCAAGACAGGGACACTCCTTTAGGGGGTTCCTGCTTTTCAGCAGGGTGCTGTTTCCTTCCTGGCTATCATTTCTTACCACCCCATCTCACTAATGCTCTAATAGGATTAATGTTATTGACACTTCCCTCGGGGTAGTCATACAATAAATCTCCCCTTTCCAGGGTTGTTCCCCCAGGATGGGCATTTTCCGGCAGATAATACGAACCTGAAGCTTGTGCAAATTGGTTCCCCGGGAGCCTGACCTCCCTGTTGGGAACGACAAAGGGCCATCCAAGAGGCTTAGGAATAGCTGTCCTGGGCTAATCCTGCTGAGCCACTTCTTTTCCTGAAAACAGCTTTTCCTGCCTGGCTACAACCAATCCCCAAGTGTGGGGGAGGTTGCAAGAGTGTGCGGGCACCAAGGCCAGGTTGGACAGAGCTTGGAGCATCCTGGGATAGTGGAAGGTGTCCCTGCCCATGGATGAACTCAGCTGAGCTTCTCCTGCTGGAGCTTTGAATAAATTAATCAGATTAATCAGAATAAGCATAATCAATGCGAATGGATCAACAGTGAAATGCTAATATGTCACAATCATTAGGCATTGATCAATAATCCATGAATTAATGATGTTCCGCTGGAAGAGATATTTTTATTTAGAAAGGTTGACTATTTATTTAGGAATGTTGACTATTAGCACTCTGACACTTTGTTTAAGAACTAATGTTAAACTAACTTCAGTAAAATTTCAATTACTTTTCATCTAACCTCACTCACAGTAGGTCCTTCTTGGAGGGCAGCAACGACCCTGTGCCCATCATTTATGCCATCACTTGATGACGTATTTTCCTCACTGATGGTATTTTTGACATCATTTCTGTGGGTTTTATTATTTAGTGCCTTTATCCATGACACCATTTACACCAAACAGCATCACTGTCTTTGCGATGTCATTTCGGTATCATTTCGACTGCATGTGACATCATTAATTCAGCATCTTTACACCAAACCCTGATGTTTGATGGGGTTGTACTGACTGTGATGGTTTTAAAAGCCTTAGAAACAGCCAGAGAGGTCATTGCTCCAAATGTGTAGAGTCCCACAGGGCTTTGTCCCTGTCCTCTGATGGTAGCAAGGGCTGTTCAGAACAAGGCAGCAGAGCAAAAAATCAGAATTAAACACATGGTGAATGGAGTCAAGCAAACAGCACAATGAATCCACATGCTGTGGCTTTAAGGAACTGCAGGGCATGGCTGTTAGCTGCAGTATAAATGGGAAAAGAGACCAAAATCTCTGTTTCCAAAGGATGCAGGAGATCCCAATTCAGCTACTTTGTTATTCAAGCAGTGATTAATGGTGAGGTGGCGTCATCCTCTCTGATCAAGGATATTAAGCAGTGATGGGTTGCAGACAAACAGCATTATAAATGCAAGATTGTTTCAGATCATTAAGAAAATACGTAAACTCATTTCTTTAATTAATCTGGCTTTAATGGCTGATTGCTTCTGATTAAAATAGCACATGTCTGGGGGAAATGCGTCAAAATTGGAAGTAAAAGGAGAAACTCTTAATGGAGGGGGGGGAAAAAACATTTCCCCACTTAAAGAGAAGAAGAGAGAAAAATGAAAAAGAAGTGTGGAAGATGGTAAAAGAAAGAAGACAAGACAATTCCAAGGGGAAAGCAAGCCAGCAGTTCTCCAGATGGAACTGGTGGGTTTTCCAGAGTTACAGGCTGTCATTGCCTTGCCAGAACATCCCTCTGGAAGCAGAGTCCTGGCTGGGCTGGGCACTGCTCTCCCCAGGGTCCTGGTTACTGGATGTGTCCCCAGGCTTCAGGACTAGAAACAGGACAGCCCAGGGCACCACCATTCCTGCCTTCAGTGGATCCATTCAGCATTTCCTTTAGTGCCATGCCAGGCATTTCCCATGGGATAATGGAAGGGTGACAGAGGATGCCGGAAAACGGCTGTGGGATAAAAGCTGCAGCTGCCACTGGGCTGGAGATGCTGAGTAGCCGTGGGGCTGGCAGCGGGATGGAGCTGATGATTCCTGGTGTCCCGCTGCAGACATCCCCGCTCCCGGCTCCTTCAGCGAGCGACGCTTCTCCAGCGTCCCGGGAAGTTATGCTCCCTCTTTCCCTTGCTGCTAACGGGGTTTGCTTCTCCTCTTAGGGAAAAAAAAAGCTGTTTCCAGAAAGCGCTCTATTTCCTGAGAATGGCGGCTCCCAAGCTCATCAAATCCCTCATCCCCTTTCCTCCCCCGGCTCTCCCAAGGAGCGAGCGGCTGCTCCCGACCAGGCTTGTCAAAACACGCCAGGTTCCCGGGCTGGCACCGCTGCTCAGCGCCCGTGCACGGAGCAGGGTGATTTTATTGTTAAATCACCCTTGAACAGCAGCATCAGCTTTGCAGCCCCCTGGCTGAGGAGCCTGGCTTGGGAGAGCACGCTGCCACCCTCTCCGGAGTGTCACAGGTGGTACGAGGTGACAGGAGGTGACAGGGACAGCAGCGTTACAGCAGCAGCTCCGCGGGGCCATTATCTCCGTGCTCCTGCTGTGGCAGGACTTTGGATCCCATTTGCTCTGAAATTCCTACCAAAACAATACCTCACGTGCTGCAGACCTTTGGATTTTCCTACGATGCCTGTGCTGCTCGTTTCAAAAGCTTTCCCCCCACTCCTCTTACATGAACTGTGAATAAATAAACGTTGGAGTGGATGTGGATCGTTGCTGCGCTGCATGTCTCGGCGTGCTGGTTTCCTTGGAAAACCTGTGCTTATCCCCAAAAGGGTTTTCCAGACACACCAGCAGGGCTCAGCTGAGCCTGGACCGGAGCCGGCACTGCTGCATCCCCCTCCCTGCACATGGAGCCTGCGTGCTCGGGCAGGTCCAGCAGCCCAAAAGGCATTCATTATGGAGTCATTAAAACTCAGTTACCTTTCCAGGCAGGAGTTAGGAGAAGGAAGCCTTGCTCTGGGAAATCAGCAGCACCAAGGTGGGATTTTAGCAGTGCTGTGGCTCTGCAGTGACTCAGGGAAGCCTGATTAGTTCCAGGCTTTCAAGAGACGTTAGCTTGTGGCTGCTCCCTATATTCACTTTGCCAGCAGGTTTATTCTGCAAGCAACATCCTGAAATCCTGGGAAAACAGGAGGGAATGGCTTTGCCAGTGCTCGGGGCTGTGTTTACAGCATGGCAGAGGCTGGGAAGAGGCAGATTTCTTGAGGGAAAGAGGCGAACACTGAATTTATAAGAATTGTTTCCTTGGGACTGTCTGGGGCTTCCCGTGATGCAGCTGTGCCACTCTGAGCAGAGCCCATCCCAAATGTCCCCAAGATGTCTCTGAGCAGAAGGAGAGGCCATCAGATCCCCCTGTGCCTCCTCCCCTCTGGCTGTGGAAGCCTGGCTCCCACAGCCTCTCCTTGCTTTTGCTGGCTGCCACCCACCCCTGCCAGGGTGTCCCCAGGCTCGCTTTGCTTTGGAGATGCCTTGGAGCCCCAAACTGGTCCCAGTGTCCAGCCAAGCCCTCCCCAGTGCAGAACAGGAGGAAATGCCCCCACTTAACCCGATATTGAGTTGACAAACAGGATGATGCCTCCAGATCATCTTCAAGTCACCTCCTTTGGAGACCCAGGAAAGCCTGGCTGTCCCCCTGTGCCAGGCCACTGAGCTCCAGACCCTGTCACCTCCGTGGTGCCCAAGGGGCAGGAGCAAAAGGATACCTGGAGGCCCCCAGTGAAGCTCTGTGTGGTTTTCTGCTGAGCCTGGAGACATTGCAGACACCAGTGGCAGCTTTCCTTCCTGCTCAGTCCCGGGATCCCATCCTGGAGACTTTTTCATATCATACCCTCTGTTTGTTCTTCACCTCACGTGATTTTGGGAGCTGCCATTGCCAAAAAGCGGATCGGGGATTCTTTGCTCCTGTTGTGCTGGCACCCGGGGAGGGCACAGGTTTCATTCCCAAACTGGATTTTCTCGGTTTTCCCTGTAGGGGCAGCAGTTGCCTTTCAAGCCAGCCTAGAGGAAGAAAAAGATCTGTATTTTAAAAACGAACTCCTGTTCCCAGTGAATGCAGCTCTGATACCAGGACTAACGTCAGAATGAGCCTCTGTTAAGTGGGTTTAGCAGTTGTCATGTTCAACTCAGTGCCTAAAGCTGCCTAGTGATTTGTGTCCTGTGTCCCCAAGCCAGCGCCGTTCCTCAAATTAGCATAAGGTCTATAAATCAAGCTTCTTTTGATGATGGTGGTAATAACAATAACAATAACAAGAGATATTTTCGTTGTCCTGATCGATTTCAGGCAATAGGCTTGCCCTGGAGTGAAGATCTCCAGAGCTCCCTCCCCAAAACTGCTGCTGTCATGCATCAGGTGAGGGAAATTAAGGTCATGGTGTTAGGGAAAGGTTCTTCCCCCAGAGAGTGCTGGGGCACTGACCAGGCTCCCCAGGGAATGGTCACAGCTCCAAGGCTGCCTGAGCTCCAGAAGCATTTGGACAGCCCAGGGTGAGACCATTGGGGTGTCTGTGCAGGCCCAGAAGCTGCGCTTGGTGATCCCTGCGGGTCCCTTCCAACTTCTGGGTATTCTATGATTCTGGCCTTAGAATAAATCTCTGTCTGGATCCTCTCATCCTTTCAAGGAAACATCAGATAAAACAGGTGGATATCCTCTTACCAGCTTGATAAATATGTAGAATCAAATAAACCTTGAGGGCATCAAGTTCTCCGTGTGAGGACAAGCATCAAACTTTTTCCCAGCTTTGGGGCTTCTATAGTTTTCCCCACAACAGCCTCTGGATACAATAATCTGGTGCTGCTTTTGGGAAAAAAGGAAACAAGGGGAGAAGCTGAAGATAAGGTTCTCATTTTGATGGCAAATGTTGGCAACTTGAAGATTTAACACCAAAGTCCAAGTGGAGCGAGAGTACATTACTTGAGTGGGATTGCAAAGTAGTATAAGAAAACTCAGAATGATACAATCCCCTCACTCCTGCTGAGCCTGGACCCCTTCAGCATGGCCACACAATTTATAAGTGTAAAAAGAAATGTCATTTCCACCTCTGCTAAAGAAAGAGAAGGCAGCTCAAAGCAGCTTGGTGGCTCAGGTATTGCTGGGGCTCAGACCTCCCTCTCCCGGGCCGCGGGTGCCTTTCAGAGGAGAGGATGGCAGAGGGTGTGTGGGAAGAAGGCGGGAGGTGGAGCGGCTCCCATCAAATCCAGCGGGAGTTTTGTGTGGAGCACAATCCCATTAGCGGTGTTATTCACGGGTCACGGCCCGAGGGCTGAGGGTTGAATGTGTTTGTTCTGCAAATTGGGCTAATATTGTGAGGAGCATGAAAGAGGATGTGTAAACGTGTGTTTGGCCTCTTTTTGGAGATCACAGCAGAGAATGTTTCCTTGAAATTGTATTAGCTCAGTTCCAATTTTAGGGTAACTTACAGCTAGGAAAGGCTTGCATGTCTTTAATAACAACCACGATCTTTTTAATGTTTAATACATCAGAAATTAGAGCAAAAAAAAGTTTTGCTTTTGATTTGGAATGAGACAGCTGGAACAAAATGAAATCTGAAGCTCCTCGAATCAGCCAAGGCTTGGGCTTTGTCCTGGAGGGTGCTGTGACACCCAGGTGACCTGGCAGCCAGCAAAGGGAGAGGCTGTCCTGAGATTTTTGGATAAAAATGCAGATTGTGGAGATGGTGTCATGAGAGATCACCCAAAGCTCAGGTTAACACAGCAGCCTCACCCTAAAACAAGCTGTAAGTAGCTAAAACGCCTCTGGTTAGATGGGCTGTGCTGGAGTCCAGATTCGGAGCTGGGGATTCTCACAGGGCTGTATCAAACGCCACTGCCAGTGTGGTGGCTTCACTGTCAGACCTCCTGGCAATCACTCCCTTTGCTGCTTTCACTTTTCTGGTGGCATTGCCATTGACTGTTGCCTCTGTCCTGGCTGGAAACAATTTTCTGCAGCAGCAAATTGATTTCCATGCTCAACCATCACTAGGTGTAATTATCACCACCGTAGGAGCACCCTTGGTGCAAGGAGGATTTATTAGACATGATTAATAAGCACAAATAGTTTATCTGGTGTCACCTGGTATCCCATGTCCCTCAGAGCTCACCCTTGTGCACCAAGAGTTGCAAATGTCCTTCAATGCCTGTTTAAATACACAGCAGCAGTAACCCAGGGCTGATAATAATAGTCCTGAACCGAGCACTAAACCAGGGGAAAGCTGGTTCTAGCTGAGTGTGGCATGGTATTTTTGATGCAGGAAGGGAGAATAATTCCTGTTGGGTATGCACATGAATGCAGATGTGATTTGGATGGCAGGAACAGGACGTTTAGAAATGGAAATCTCATTATCCTGACAGTAATTCAGGACTATTACAGGGAAGCTCAGGGTCTTTAATCAGTAACACTGTATTAGCATAACAGAGTTAATGGTGAGAAAGTAAAAGATACTGATTAAAGAACATTTTTCTCCACCTACTGATAGATCTGCCACCTTCTGTATCCAAACATCAGTGGGCCAAATCCTGCCTTTGATTTGCTGAACCCTTCTCCCTGAGCCAAGGGGAGCATAGGTGGGTGTGCCTCCTGCCCTGATCTGATATAGATATTTGTGGTGTCTGTTACCTTGGAAAGGTTCTTCTCTGGCTTCTTTCAAACCCCTCTGATGCTGAGGTGACAAGAGCTTTATTATCTCTATGCCCTGGGGGCTGTTCTAGTGTAATTCCCATAGGAATTGGGCATGGGGAGTCAGATGTGGAGGCCCATGTGGAACACAGAGCTGCTGCTGCAGGATTCTCCTGGTGCCACTGGGCTTCTCGCAGCTTCTCTGGGTGTTTAACAACCCATGGTTATCTCCAGCTAAAATAAAATAAAACCCGTGTTCTAAGGCCTTGGAGGAATTAGCTGGCTTCCCTGAGCGAGGGGAACTGCTGACTTTCTGTGTCAGTTCAAAGTTATTCCCGGGGATGAATTAGCTCTTGTTCTGACCACATGCGCTGGAATGGGCTCCCTGACTCTGCTGCTGCCTCAGCAGCCAAATGCCAACGTGCATCAGGAGCCAGAAAGGCTCCAGGAGGAGATCTCCGACCCTGGCTGGTGCGATCAAGCTTTTGTGAAGTGTGTTTTCCTTGTGCAAAATATCTGGAGGCTTAAAATCATAACGGTGAGATAGTTTCAAATGCAACCAGCATTTCTTCTGGTTAAATAAACTCTGGGGAGTGCCCTTGTTCATTAGCAGAAAGATTTATAATGACTACAGAAGCTGCAAAAGGATATTTAGGCTGCCATCAGCAGCTTTGGTAGGACCAGAAAAGGCAGGGCAGGATCTTTAAAAACACAGCCCATTAAACACATAGACCACAAGTGTTTTGTTCTGTGTCTATTTAAGTCAGAGTAAAAATACACCAACAGAGGGAACAGATTGGCTTTTAAAATATTCCATGAGATAAACAACAGCTTTGGCTAAGTCCAACCAAATAAATTTTACCTAGAAGTTTAAGTAGTCTTGGAGGTCAGGGGAAATGTTAAGGGTGATACAAACTTGTTCTACAAAAATAAACATTAGTTACATAGAATCACAGAATGGTTTAGGTTGGAAGGGACCTTAAAGCTCATCTCATTCTACCCCTGCCATGGGCGGGGACACCCCACTGTCCCAAGCCCTGTCCAACCTGGCCTTGGACACTTCCAGGGATCCAGGGGCAGCCACAGCTTCTCTGGGCACCCTGTGCCAGGGCCTGCCCACCCTCCCAGGGAAGGATTTCCTCCTAATAGCTGATCTACACCTACTCCCCCTTGTCCTGTCACTCCATGGTTTGTAGTCAGAGGATCTGCTTCAACCCTGAAGTTTTTCTCAGGCTGAAATTATAGACAGGCTAAACTAGAGGTTTTATGAAAGGAACCAACTGCAACCTCTTAGTGGAAAAGGGAGTATTTTACTGTTAGTTAAAAGAGCCAAGTGTCACCTCTTTTTTATTTTAATCTTATTCCAGCCCCGTGATTTCCCAAAAATAGACTCACTCACCAAGAACGTCACATTCATCTTGGTTCAGCTAATGATATTTATACTTTTATATTGGATGGGATTAATTTTCCTATCCTGTTAATGCAGCATGTGATCATTAAATACCTTTACTGCACGCATAGACATATATTTTCTGTGTCAGAAAGGAAAGCAATTGGCATTTTAAATTACTGAGTGATAATTGTAGGTGGCTGTTTTCCATAGTGCTTAAGGAATTCCTTTCATTATGATAAATGGGTGTAAGGCTCCCTTTTTACACAGAATCAGTTCACAAGTGAATTTATTCGACAGTCAGGGGTTGTGGGTCTACTGAAGAACATTTCCCACAAAGGTGCCTGTGTTAATGTAGTGGACGTGCGACAGCACCTTATGGAGGAGAGGCACAGAGACTTCCCAAATGATGGGTTTGGGTACTAACTCCTTGTACAACTAATGCAGCAGCTCACATCCTGCCAAATTTCACTGAGCCTTATTTCACATCCACAGCTCAAGAAGTGCAGGGAGTGCCTGAGCAAAAAGAGATCAGTGGCAAGCACAGTAAATTATTATCCTGGCATTTTAAGTAAAAGGTTTTACAAAATTGATTCACAGCCATGTGCCATTAACGTATCAACTGCAAAAGTGAATTCCAGCATAGGAAATCTGCCAAAAAGAGGAGATTTTATCCTGACAGGAGCAAAAGAAACAGATATTCAATCAGGGTAGATGTCAGTAAAGCCAAGAGAAATAAGAACTCCATTCTACACAGCACTGTTTCCCCAGACATAAAAAAGGTGATTAAAAAAGAGAGCCTCTAAAGCTTGAGTTCACAGCTCCTGAGTGGACCAGCCCAGTGCCTTCAACAAAACCACCACAGCCCCTGTAACCTCCCACAGAAAGCAAGAAGCAAACTGCTGGGGTTTGACCATGTTATATCAGGCAACACCTTCCACGTGGAGCTTGTTTCTGTGCACAGAGGTTTGTTTCCTCAGCCACAACAACACAGAAAACTTGCCTGGGTCGCTATTTTTCCTGTCAAGCAGGAATTTGAGCAATACCTTCCCCTGTTTTGCTTCAAAGGAAGCTTTCCCACCTCTTCCATTCAGTGTTGCACTGGTCCCTCATTCATGGGCTGTTTCAGGGAGGTTCCTAAACCCTCCCAGTGTCTGTCCCAGGGCTGCTGGCTTAGTGGTTATGGTGGTGTTCCATCAAAGTTTGGAGACCTTGGAGGCCTTTTCCAACTATGATGATTCTGTGATTGTGTGATTCCATGGAAGGTGTGCTACCCCACATCCACCCCAGTCTGGGGTCAGGGGCCATCGGTCCATTGCTGTCGCTACCAGGAAAGGTTTGGCTTTGACCAGTCTGTCACCAAAGACCTGGAAACACCCTGAAGAGGGGTAAAACATCCCATTCATTGTTAAATTTGAGTTTGAGTGGATTCTCCATATACACATAAAGAAAATAAGATGATTTTCACAGCTTTCTGCTTTCAGCATAGGAGTCAAAGTCATTCCCAAAGCAGGACATGATCGCACCATTTCTCCACTCCCCCTATGTCCAGGTCCATGCCCCAAGCACTGTTGCACTGGGGCAGCCCTTTTCAATCTTGTGTAAAGAAGAGTAAATGACTTTACCTTAATGAATGGTAAACCCAGCCCACAACTCCCTTTTCCTTTATCCACGCTCACAGTGTTACTGACACACGCTGATTCAGAAGGGCAAGCAGACAAAAGTTTTTAATTTGTTACCCCAGTCCTCAATGGGGATGTTAAGGATTTTCCAGACAAAAGACTAAGACTCAGCTAGCCCCGGCTGAATGCCTCTTTCTGTTCATTTCCCTTTTGTGGTGTAACTGCTAACGGTGCTAAAAGAAAGAGCCCAATGACTGACGTGGTGCTTCATTCCCATTATTGGAATGTGTGCTCTGAAACACAGGATCAGCTGAGCCCTGGGCAGAGCTGGGAGCAAAACAACATATTTCCTCTGCAAAGCTCTGTTTGCTACCAGCCTGGCTTTGGGTGGGGCAAAACCTTTCCAAAAGTATAAATGGATGATATGTTTTGTTTGAAATCCACTCTATCTGGGCAACATAGAAACTGCAATATGTAAGAGCCAAAACCAAGCAGAGTGTGAGTGCAGAGAGCAAATTTCAGTGTGAAAGTTACCAAAATGTACCCTCGGTAACTTCACAGGCAGCACCAGGCTGGCTGGGAGTGTGGATGTGCTGGAGGGCAGGAAGCTCTGCAGAGGCATCAGGACAGGCTGGATCCATGGGCTGAGGTTCAGCAAGGCCAAGTGCTGGGTCCTGCCCTGGGGTCACCCCAAGCCCTGCAGCTCCAGAGGCAGAGGGGCTGGAAAGGGCCCGTCAGGAAAGGCCCTGGGGGTGCTGTGCCAGTGGCTGGACAGGAGCCCAGGGGGGACAGGGGTCCCTGGGCTGGCCCTGCTGAGGGACCTTGAGGGCTGGGTCCAGTTCTGGGCCCTGAGAGCCCTGGAGGGGCTGGAGCATGTCCAGGGCAGGGGACACACTGTCCAGAGCTGGGAAGGGGCTGGAGCCCCAGGAGCAGCTGAGGGAGCTGGGAAAGGGGCTCAGCCTGGAGCAAAGGAGGCTCAGGGGAACCTTCTGGCTCTGCACAACTCCCTGACAGGAGGGGACAGCCAGGGGGGGTCGGGCTCTGCTGCCAGGGAACAGGGACAGGACAAGGGGAAACGGCCTCAAGCTGTGCCAGGGGAGGCTCAGGTTGGACACCAGGAGGAATTTCCCCATGGAAAGGGAGCTCAGGCCTTGGCAGGGGCTGCCCAGGGAGGTTTGGAGTCCCCATGCCTGGAGGTGTCCAGGGAAGGGCTGGACGTGGCACTCAGTGCTCTGGGCTGGGGACAAGGTGGGGATGAGGCACAGCTTGGACTCCATGGGCTGGGAGGGATTTTCCAGCCTCAGTCATCCTGGGATTCTGTGATTCTGTGATTGCATGACAACCAGTATGGACTGCCCTTGCATCCATGATGTACCTTTGGCATGGCTGCAGACTTTGGGGGAGGAGAGAACAAGCATGTGTGTTCATTTTAGCACTAAAGGGACTGGGAGTTCACTCTCAATATTTGCTTCTCCTCTTGTCAGAGTGTATTGGCAAGTATAATAATTTCCTTGGCTTTCTAATGCCTCAAGTCTAGAGGAGATGAAAGCTAAACTTCATAAAACAGGGGAGTGAAGAGTAGGCAGAGAAGCAAAGTGAGCAGCAGTGAGTTGTTACTTCCCGTGGAAAAAATAAAAAAGTTAACTAGTGACAAAAGTTAACTAGTCCAGATAAGAAATTTTGAACTCCAAACTTCTTGAAATAATTCCCTAAAAACCAGCTTTTTTACACCTAGAAAGAAGTTAGCATGGCCTTCACTCTTCTAAGGGTAAATGAGGGTGATCAGCATATTTTAAAAGAAAATAAAAATTGTGAACAGGAATGAAAAATGTAGGTGGAACTGAAAAGCAGTATCACACAGATAATTTACTGCCTTAGAATTAGGAGAAATGTTACCAGAAAACATTTTGTTTCCTGAATCTATTAAAAAGCTGCCTTGGTCATGAAGAAAATCTGTCTTAGATGACTGTGGTAATTTTAGAAAGCTGCTGACCAGCCGTGACTGTACATCTGCTGAATAACTTGGCAAACTGCCCCTGTTTCCAGTCCTTCATCCTGGATGATTTAATAAGATGTGGCTTTGAATGCAGCGTGATACAGTTGGATTCATTTCATGCCAACTCCTGACACTGATTTTTTCTGAAGCTCTTTCAGAGTTTTTCCCCCCCTGTTTTCCTGTGGGGATGGATGGCACTGGTCAGGGGAAGTCACACTATTGTTGTTACTATAACATCCCTTTTGTCTTGGGCAAGAGCTGGCTTGTAAAATAGTGCTGCAGACTGGAACCTCTGGCTGGAAGCAGAGCAGAAGTGGGGACAGGATGGAAACATCCCATCCACCAAGCCTAGTGTCTGCCATCAGAGGCAGGCAAAGCACCTCCTTCCTCTCACTAAGATTGCTGAATTCACCCTGAGGTCAGCTGGGTCATTTACTGCTGCAAGGCTGCTCCTAGAGCATCCCTTTCTAGCCAAGAATCCTCCTGATGTCCGGTCCGTGTTCCCTCTGTATGGTTTGCAGCCATCTGAGTGTCCTCTCAGAAGCTGTGCACCAGCCAGCACTGCTTCCCTGTGGTCCTGCCCGTGGGTGGCTGTGGCTGTGGCTGTGTGTGGGGAGTGTTAATCTCTCCCTAGGTGCTGATAGCATCATTTCAGACCTGCCTCAAACTCCTGTTTGCCGCTACGTGGCCGTGCCACACAAGAGGGCTCCCAGCTGCCTGGAGATCTGCTGGTCTGTTCAAGCCTTTCTCTTCCTTTGTCCTACTGAGCTGATGAGTTTGCAGCAGAAATCCCTTCTTGCTGCAAGAATTTCTCACTGTTAATCTTCATCCTATCTCTGACTTGTTCTCTGTGCTGGGGCAGTGTCAAGCTTTGTGATGTCAGCAAACTTCCTTACCTTGGTCTTCTTCGGGCCATCCAAGCCCAAACCCTGTCTGACAGAACCATACTAAAAACAATGGCACTGGATTAATTCATTAATTCATTAATTGCTCTTCCTGGTTCATAGAATTCCAGAATCACTGAGGCTGGAAAATCCCTCCCAGCCCATGGAGTCCAAGCTGTGCCTCATCCCCACCTTACCCCCAGCCCAGAGCACTGAGTGCCACGTCCAGCCCTTCCCTGGACACCTCCAGGGATGGGGACTCCAAACCTCCCTGGGCAGCCCCTGCCAAGGCCTGAGCTCCCTTGCCATGGAGAAATTCCTCCTGGTGTCC
This sequence comes from Pseudopodoces humilis, assembly GCF_049639895.1. Classification (NCBI taxonomy): domain Eukaryota; kingdom Metazoa; phylum Chordata; class Aves; order Passeriformes; family Paridae; genus Pseudopodoces; species Pseudopodoces humilis. The sequence continues at coordinate 3,199,889 of NC_142208.1, read as the reverse complement.
AACCTGAGCCTCCCCTGGCACAGCTTGAGGCCGTTTCCCCTTGTCCAGTCCAATTCTTTCATGATTCACTATTCTGAATAGTGTCTTGTCTTTAGCATGCTTGAATCTTTGAGCTCTGTAGTTTGGTGAACATACAACGAAGAAATTTACCTTTCTATAGATACAGCACAGATCCACATAGTTTCTGTAGTTTCTGTCCTCCTCTTACTACATGGAAAAAGAAACTCTTATTTAAATTTGCTTTTACCCTTGGAAAACCCCATTCAGCTGGGTTTTGAGGCTTTCTGAATTTATCTCAGGGTTTTTGAATCTCCAAACCATTCCACAGCCTGTCTGTTTTGCTGCATGGGGTCATGCTGCTCCAGAACTGGAAGGGCCTGCCATGTTCCAGAAAGGCAACCACGTAATTATGAGGTGGCCACGCTGATGACGCCCACAGAGGGTAAAGCCACACTGCAAGACCAGAAACTCTGCTTCCAAAGAGGTCAAACCACTTAGGATCCCCGGAGGTTTCTGTGGTTTCCGGGAGAACAGGCTGTGTAACACACGTTTAAATGGTGCCGTGCCAGAGGGGAGAGCATGTGGAGCACTTTCTCTCCATTAGGACAGCACGGATGAGATCTGAATTCAGCCCTTTCTGCAGAAAGAAGTAATTCCATGTGTCATTCCTTTTCCAGTTCTCCCACTGATAACCAAAATGTGGCATCAGCTACAGAATTGGTTTCCTTGTGAGAATAAACTGCTCCCTACACACGTGCCCAGAAGGCAAAGGACTGCCCAGAAGAGCAGAAAGTGCCTCTGAAGAGCCCACACTTCAAAAGGAGCAGCAGGGACCTGGCAGTGCCCCCAGATTAAAGAGGTTTGGCACCCAGAGTACAAAAGCGTGCCCCCAAAATCAAGCATCACTCTGCTGACATGGCTTTGCACTGGTGAGCTGAGATGTGATGCCAACTGAGAGAGAATCAAGAGCCCGGGTTTCTGGATGCCTCCATCCCACCCAGCAGCAGCAACAACGCAGCATGGCCTGCTCAGCACAAGCACCAGCTGCTGCATGTGAGCCAGGGAAGTTCAGGGGGAAGAGGGACACCCTCCTCATGGGAGGCAAGGTGCACAAGTATCTCCCAAAGGTAACGTGCTGCCACTTCACCTCCCAGTGTGAAGGTGTGACCCAAAAGCAGGCTGAGTTGCTCCAAGCCCGCACCCTCCACCTCCCCTGAGTCTGCACCACACCCCTTCACCTTCCTGCCTCTCTCTATGCCAGAGCAGCCTCCCAGCAGCTCATCTCTGCCCAGCCCACTCCTCATGCCCAGGGCCAGGACAGGGACACAGTCACAGAGATCTGCTCACCTGGGCTGCTGTGTGTGCCCTGGCTGAGCCGAGCCAGCCTGTTCCGTGTCTGCAGGGCTCATCTGCTTGAGAATGATGAAGTTGAGGCGTCTGGAGGATGCACTGAATTGGGATCTTGTGGGTTTGCTTTCTGCCCTTGTGTTGGAGTTCATTTGTTTAGGGACAATAACTAAAACCAAAGGAGATGAGGACGTTCAGCCCTGGGCCACCTGGGTTAATGCACACCTTGTTGGGAGGTGACAGCAGGGTGTCCCCAGAGCAGCACTCCCGTGTGTCTGACTTCCCACTGCCTTGGCTCTGTGAGGCTCAAAGGCTGACAACAACCAGCAACTACAAGTGCAAGGTGCTGCACCTGGGTCAGGGCAACTCCCAGGATCAATCCAGGGGATGAGCAGATGGAGCAGCCCTGGAGGAGGACCTGGGGGTGCTGGGGGTGAGAGCTGGGACCCAGAACCACTCCGTGCCCTGGGCTGAGCCCCAGTGTGGGCAGCAGGGGAGGGGGGGATTCTGCCCCTCTGTCCCTGTGCTCAGGTGAGACCCCACCTGCAGAGCTGCCCCAGCCCTGGGGCCCAGCACAGGAGGGACCTGGAGCTGCTGGAGAGAGTCCAGGGGAGGCACCAGGATGATCAGAGGGATGGAGCAGCTCTGCTGGGAGGAAAGGCTGGGACAGCTGGGATTGTTCAGCCTGGAGAGGAGAAGCTTTGGGGTGACCTCACTGTGGCCTTCCAGGGCCTGAAGGGGCTGACAAGAAAGATGGAGAGAGACTCTGTACAAGGGATGGAATGACAAGGGGGAATGGCTTCCCAGTGCCAGAGGGCAGGGATAGATGGGATAATGGGAAGGAATTGTTCCCTGGGAGGGTGGGCAGGCCCTGGCACAGGGTGCCCAGAGCAGCTGTGGCTGCCCCTGGATCCCTGGAAGTGTCCAAGGCCAGGTTGGACACTGGGGCTTGGAGCAGCCTGGGATAGTGGAAGGTGTCCCTGCCCATGGCAGGGGTTTGGTACTGGATGATCTTTAAGGTTCTTTCCAACCCAAATCATTCTGTGATTCTATTATTATTTCCTCTCCTAAAATCATGGCCGCTCATCAGATAATGAGGAATGGCTGCCAGCCAGCAGGAAGAGATTCTTGCTTAGAGAACTGTTCCTTGGCAGTGAAGGAATGAGGTTGCATGGAAAAGGAAAGCAGAACACAGAATTAGGGGCTGACACCTTTCCTCCCTGGACCATGTAATTAATATCTTTGGGTTTAAAAGCATTGCACAGAGAGCTGAAACCATGCCCCAGTTGTACAGGTGCAGGCAGTGAGTTCTGTACTGTGGGAATTACCCCAATGCTCAGACTGGCAATTGGGAGCATTTTCTTCATTCCTGGAAAAACCAGCTAATGGCACACACTCAGCTGGGGACCGAGGAAAATTTGGGTTCTCTGTCCTTTCAGTGCTAAACAAATACACTTCCATTAATGGCAATTACAGGCCACCAAAGCAGTGAGGAGCAGGAGGGTTTATAAGAAAAAAGAAGAGAGGTTTCAGAAGAGGTTGGTGCATTAACTTTCTCTGTTGTGTTTTGAATAGAGCTTGGTTTGCAAATTGATGCACCTCTACAGAAAACCCATAGATGAAGCAGAAACAAGGAAATTATTCAGGACAGGACTATTTGATTGCACTGCAAGAGAACAAAAAAAATGCTGCTGTGGAAATGTGAGTCATGAACTAACCACCCTCAGCATCACCAGAACTGAAGATGGAAAGAAAAAAAATAAAACAAAACAATAAATGAGAACAGAAGACAGAACAATCTGATAATATTGCATTTGGAACAGGCATGTTTGTGAATGGTTTTGGCCTCTGATTTAGATATAAAGAAAACACAAGGACCAAAAAAGAACATTACAATACTCATGGAGGGTGAAAGTGGCAATGTGGCTGTTGTGTAAATGCTTTGTCCAGAGTTTTGGGATATGCACTAGAGGTGCTGTGACTCCTCATAGAATTATATCTTATTGATAAGATTTTCCCTGTCCTAATAGAAAATATCCTGTGAAACCATTCAAAATACATATCTGAACAATTTCATGGGATACAATAGGATGTGATGATTTAATGTGGTGTGAGAGGAGCAAGGAAGGGATTCTGTAGGGTAACTCTGTGTCCTTGGCTACTTAGAACATAGAAATCCCTTTCTGGAACAGAAACTGGGATCACAAACTAGTTTTTATTTAATTACCCTTTTAACATCACATTTACAATCTCAAACAAAAAACTCTTTGAGTTCTCTTTTTCTCCCTCACACACAGCAGTTCATGTGCACACTATAATATGCAAAATATTATATGTAATATGCAAAATCCTTTTCCTACTAAAACCAACTGCAGATTTCTTACAGTGAATAATTATGCAGAAGATGGAATGGGTATTTTCCTCGGTATTTACAAAATACCCTCAATAGGTTTCAAAGCAACGCTGTATGTAGTCTCATGCTGGTTTTGTTATAAAAGATGATAGGCTAGAAGTGATTTGTGGTAGATATGTCTAATATAAACTAAATGAGCCACAGGAAAGGGGCCAAGTAGCCCTGCATAGAGTCACTTGGAGACACCCTGAGTGTGACACCCTGCTCCAACAGAGAGCCCATAACTTTGCCCAGAAGCTTTAAACTATTTACTTATTCTCATATTTTCTTTTCCCTTTCACTATTACAGGCTTTACCTAACCTGTTTGAGCCTTAGCATACTCTTGCATTAACACTTTCTTTTGGATATTGAGAAGGTGGGAGACAGGTGAGGTACACACTTTCAATCAGAATTTCACTAGTGGATTAAATAGATAGTGAAAATTTATTTATTCACTGAAAATTCTCAGCTGCAGCAGCACTAGGCTGAATATGCAGGCAGGGAGTAAAGTCTGACTCTGTATAAAACACAAGCCTCCCCAGGATGTGCTGTGGGCCAAAAGCTCAGATAACTGTTTCCTTAGCTACATGCTGGTAGCTATTCAGTTGTGAGGGTTTAGCTGAAAATGGGTATAATGAGCATGGGGATGTTTTGCTTATGCTTTTGCCCAAACTGTTTTATAACCTGATGTGTCACCACTGAGCTGCTCAGGCTTTTCCACAGGATGCCTCTTTTTTTTCTTTGCTTTTCTAAGCCTCTCTAAGCTTTTCTGGATAGGTCATTACAATGCCATCATTCCATGCTGCCAGCCTTGCCAGCGGGTTGTGACTGTGGAGTGTCTGCAGGGAGGGCTCCCAGCAGGGCCCAGCCTCTGCTCCGGGGGCCCAGCAATGGCACCAGAGCCACGGGCAGGGCCTGATGGCAGCAATTCCCCCTGGCCAGGAGGCACAACTTCTTCCCTGGGCAGTGCCCAGCCCTGAACACATTGGCCAGAGAGGCTGTGGGCTCTCCTGCCTGGGGCTGTGGCAGAGCTGTGTGCACACAATGCTGTGCCCTGTGCTCTGGGATGGCCCTGCTGGAGCAGGGAGGTGGCACCAGGTGCCCACTGAGCTCCCTTCAGCCTCAGCCATCCTAGGATCCTGTGTTTATAACCAATTCTGGTGGTGCTCCGGACACAGCTCCCAGCTGGAGGCATCCTTCCCTGGCTGTAAACTTCTTGCTGCCACTTGTTTTTACACAGCTGCTTATTTCTACTTGCTCTTGCTGGGAACAAAAAAAAAAACATGTTAAAAGGAGTTGGGCTCCTGTGAAGAGACTCAGGGGGTGTCTTTACCATGCTATAATTCCCTGACAGGAGGGGACAGCCAGGGGGGGTCGGGCTCTGCTGCCAGGGAACAGGGACAGGACAAGGGGAAACGGCCTCAAGCTGTGCCAGGGGAGGCTCAGGTTGGACACCAGGAGGAATTTCTCCATGGCAAGGGAGCTCAGGCCTTGGCAGGGGCTGCCCAGGGAGGTTTGGAGTCCCCATGCCTGGAGGTGTCCAGGGAAGGGCTGGACGTGGCACTCAGTGCTCTGGGCTGGGGACAGGGTAGGGATGAGGCACAGCTTGGACTCCATGGGCTGGGAGGGATTTTCCAGCCTCAGTGATCCTGGGATTCTGTGGTTCAGTGATCTATGTGTGTCCATTCCAACTCAAGACATTCTGTGATTCTATGGAAAAACCCACATGCCCCATGCTGCCAACTCCTGCAGCAGCCACCTTCAATCCCCTCACACCCATCACTACCTTACTTTGAGTGCAATCCAGCTAGTTTTTAGCCAAAAAAAAAAAAAAAAAAAGCCAGAAACACCTGTGAAAGACCCTTTTTGCCTTTGGTCGCCCATGTTGGAGGACAAAGCAAATTCTGAGGGGAGCTGCAGTCCCCAGCAGCATTCCTGGTTTGGGATGAATTTCTGCTATTAAGAAGCAACAGAGAGGAGATTGTACTAACTTTTTAAACATCTCTCTTTGCCAGAGCTTCTCTAATGATGGAGATATGCACATCATAGCTGAAGTTTTCACAGAGCTCTGAGAGACAGATAGCTTTAAAGTTTGCTTCCACATCCCCACTTGCCCCATTCCCAGCCCAGCCTAGGTACAGGGTTTTGACTGAAGTGGTCTTAAAATTTAGCTAATTTAAATGCTAATTAGACTAATTGATAAATAAAACATGGTAGAGATTGGCTAGGAAGTTTCTGCTGTTGCTTTACATTATCAGATAGATAAATTCTCTGAAACAGGACTCCAAGGGACAGCAGCACATTCTGTTACCAGTTGAACAAGGTGCTATTATTGGTAATAGGAAACCATGGAGTTGGTAGTGCATTGCACAGCTGCAGAGAAGAAAGAGAAGCAATTTTAAATTTTTCAGAACTAGCACATCTTGGACACTGACTACCAAGAAGAAGGTTAGGTTGTCCTGAGCCCATCTGCTTCACGGGGTTTGCTCTGACTTTCATACACAGAGAAAGCCAATGTACCTTGTCTCTGCCTCTGTTTCCCTACTGCAGTCGATGCAGTTGTTCTGCCTCTACAGAGGAATTAAACCATTCCCCTCGTCTGACTCTGCATTGACATTTTTGTTTTTACTGAGCTCCGTGAAGTCAGTGATGCTCCATAGCGGCAAAGCAGATGCAGAAATAGGTCAGACAGCTCCTGGTTCCCCTCAGGGCTCCCGCCTCCGCCTCGGCCCCGCCTGGCTGCGAGTGTCCCGGGCTGGGGCGGACGAAGCCGTGAGGGGACGCGTGAAGCCGAGAGGGCCCGGGTGAGGCTGCGATGGGGCAGGCGATGCCGTGAGGAGCCAAGAGGAGCTGCGCTGTGCCGAGTGTAAGCCGTGAAGGGGCGGACGAAGTAGTGAGGAGGCGGGCAGAGCCGTGAGGGGACGGGAGGAGCGGGGCTGGGGCGGTCCCTGGGGCGGCTGAAGCCGTGAAGAGGCGGCCCCGCTCCACCTCTTCCTGCGGCAGCCGCGCAGTTGCAGCCATGGCGCCTCGCCGGGAAGCCGGTCTGCTGCTGCTGCTCCTCGTCCTGCCGCCGGCGAGCGCGGGGCTGAGCGGCTACTTCGGTACCAAGTCCCGCTACGAGGAGGTGAACCCGCACCTGGTGAGCGACCCGCTGTCGCTGGGTCCCGGGGCGGGCGGGTCGCTGCCCGCCTCCTGCACTCCGCTGCAGCTCCGCGCCGTGCTCCGGCACGGTACCCGCTACCCCACGGCCGGGCAGATCCGCCGGCTGGGCGAGCTGCACGCTCGGCTGCTCCGCCGGGCCCCGGGAGCCGCCGCCTGCCCCGCCGCCGCCGCTCTGGCCGACTGGCCCATGTGGTACGAGGAGAGCCTGGACGGGCGGCTGGCGCCGCAGGGCCGGCGCGACATGGAGCAGCTGGCCCGGCGCATGGCCGCCCGCTTCCCCGCGCTCTTCGCCGCCCGCCGCCGCCTGGCGCTGGCCAGCAGCTCCAAGCACCGCTGCCTGCAGAGCGGGGCGGCCTTCCGCCGCGGCCTCGGGCCCACCCTCGACTTCGGCGGCGACGGTGAGTGCCCGACACCCTGCCCTAGGGAGGGCCTTGGCTTTTACTGAAGGACTGAGGGATTCCCAGCTCTCCCAAGGGGATGGGAGACTCCCGTGCCCTCCTTGAGGGCGCGCCAGGTGCTCCCTGGGGGCCTGCTCCCTGAGGGGGTGAGAGAGTCCCATGGCCTGACTGAATGACTCCCGTGTCCTCCCTGGGGGGCTGGAGCAGCCCCTGGCCCTCCCTGAGGGATTCCCGGCTCTCCCAAAGGGGATGAGGGTGCCTCACACCATCTCTGCTCTCCCTGAGAGCTGGGGGAGCCTCGATCCAACCCTGAGGGGGCACCATGACCTCTCTGAGGGGCTGGGGGACTCCTGATGCCTTCCTGGGTGGCTGGAAGAATCCCTCCCTGAGGGAGCCCCCCATGCTCCCAGAGGGCTTGGGGATGTCCCCTGCTCTCCCTGGGGTTGAGGGAAGCCACAAGATCAGTCCCACATCCCCCATGCCCAGGTTGAGGGGGACCCCGCATCCCCTCCATAGGGACTGCGGTGAGCGGGCTGTCCCTTGGAGGGTGTCACGGTGGCCATGTGCTGGTACCCTTGGGGTTGGTGGTGCTCCTCCTGATGCCTACGTTTCTTTCAGAGGTGGAGGTTGAAGTTAACGACTCCCTGATGCGGTTCTTTGATCACTGCGCCAAGTTTGTAGCCCTGGTGGAGGAGAATGACACGGCCATGTGCCAGGTGAATGCCTTCAAAGAGGGGCCTGAGATGAAGAAGGTCCTGGAGAAGGTGGCCAGTGCCTTGTGTTTGCCGGTGGAGGAGCTAAATGCAGGTAAGGAATTCCTGTTACAAGTGGCTTCGGCTCCAAGGCTGGCCAAGAACAGACTTCCAAAATGTGTAGTTATGCAGAGGAGGCAATTTAAAGTGGCTGTTGCTTGGAGATGCAGTCTCTAATTAAGTGCATGAGACTGTAAGTCTGTGTTGGTGTTGCAGTAATGAATGATTGTTGGATAGGAGTCAGAAGAAAAAGATGTTCAAAAACATCTTTCCTTCAGATGAAATCAGTTTTACCTGGTTTTGGAGGGATTTGAGTGTTTTAGTTCTACTTTCTGGAGCAGGTGTTGCTTTTGTGAAACTCATTACAACTCAAGCACATAAATGACCTGAGGAAAAGCAGCCCTGTGTGTCTGTGTGGTAACTCACCTGTCCAGAGCAGAAGTGCTGGGTTTCCCTGTGCCCTCAAATGGTGGGAAAAGCTCCCCGAAATAAGTGTTGCTGTTGGGATTGCAACATTAGGGACAGTCTGGAAACAAAGTTCAGCCTTGTGCTGCTCCTACTCAGCTGCTGATGTGGAGGGGGAGTTGTCCAAGGCCTCACAGCTACTCTGTGTTGACTCCTCTGACCTGTGTGGCTGCACCAGCAGCTGACACCTGTTACACATCAGCAGGTGGGCAGCATTTAATGTGAAATGCTCTTGTTTTCCCCTTGCAGTGATGTAATGTGAAGTTTGCAGTCCAAAATTTTGATTTTGCGCAATAATTCTGCTAAACTGTGTATTTTTGGTGCTTCTTTGTCCTGCCAGTTATTTATTGGATTTCATTGTTTGCATTGTGAAACAGTAATTGCAATTCATTTTAGAGGTAAACTGAGGAGAGGAAGTTGCTCCTTATGTAGCAGTGGTTTATCTCTTGTTTGTTTGTTGGATTTATTGCAGATCTTGTTCAAGTGGCTTTCCTCACCTGCTCATATGAGCTAGCCATAAAAAATGTGACTTCCCCGTGGTGTTCTCTCTTCAGTGAAGAAGATGCTAAGGTACGTGGGGCTTGGAGCAACCTGCTCTAGTGGAAAGTGTCCCTGCCTGTGGCAGGGGGTTTGGAATGAGGTGATCTTCAATAGCCTTCCATCCCAAACCATTCTATAATGCGTGTTTTTCATATGATAGAACCATGTGGTCACATTCACTCTGGGGTACATCAGATAAGGCCTTCCAGGGCCTCTAAGACTCTTCATTTGGTTTTGGGGAATATCAGCTCTCTTAAACCAAATAAGTGACTCTTGACAAAACCCAGTAGAACCCAAATAAATGAGACAAATGTTTGTTCCTCTTCTTTCAAAACTGTCTGATGTAACTTCTGATGTTCAGTAAGGCTCCCCCAAGGCTGTTAAGGAAATTTGCACCCCTGGGAAAAGAGGAGACTTTTGCATGGGTAGGTGTTTGGCTAAAGGGTGGGCAGTTAGGAATAAGTAATATCCTGACTAAGAGGATCAGGGTCACCATGGGCTTTTGCTGAGACCTGCTCTGTTCAGTCTAGTTAAAAATAATTTAGCAGGGAGGTGGGAAATGACTTTGATTCCAGGAATTGTCAGGAAAGGCACAGAGAATGAGCAGAGTACCGTGTGCTCTTGCATAATTCTGAGGCACAGTTCTGTCTGCTGGAGATGTGCACGTGTCTCTGGAACGTGAAAACAGACAAGCTGGGCTGAAGGTATGGGATGGATTCTTTGGGAAGAATGATGAGCCAAAGGCAAAACCAGAAGTGCTAAAAAAGCAGTGGATAGTGGTTTTCTTGTGATGTGAAGCATCTCACCTGACTGTGATTGTTGCCAGACACTGAATTTGGCTGCTCTTTGGTCTGTTCTGTTGTCTGGGTTTGTGCTGAAGTAGTTTCAACTGGAGCCTCGATGTTTGGGGTTGTTGTCATTGCTGCAGGCTCTGAGCTTTCTGTTTTCCCTTGGTGCAATAATAAAAACCTGTGAGCTCTAACTTTAGGTGCTGGAATACCTGAACGACCTGAAGCAATACTGGAAAAGAGGATATGGCTATGACATCAACAGTCGTTCCAGCTGCATTTTATTCCAAGATATCTTCCAGCACTTGGACAAAGCAGTGGAAGAGAGCAAAAGGTAAATCAAGAAGCTTCAGTGCTTTGGGTGTGAGCTTTCTGTGGTTAGTCCTGAGCTGGATTTCATGTGAAAGGAAGTTCAGTACTTCCAAACATGGCAACATTAGGGGAGTTGGAGCTCAGGGAATTTTAACAGCAAGAATACAATTTTTACTGGAGCAGTTTTGCTTTCATTGATGCTTTTGTGCTCAGCTAAAGTATTTCCATCTTTTAACTTGCTGGTCCACACAGGCCTTCAGGGGACAGCCAACTGCTGTCTGACAGTGGTGTTCTCTTCTTGCAGTTTGAGAGGAGACATTGAGTTAAAATGATGAGCTTTTTTTTGTTAAAAATAATTTGTTGCTTAAATGTTAATTTACAATCTGCATGCATGTTCTTATGTAAACTGAACAATTACAAATTAATGGTTAGTAACTGGTCACATGGATTAATACCTTAGCAGATTGGTATGGAAATTTTATAAAAGTGCAGGATATCAAGGATAGGATTATATAATGGAAGGAGAGTGATCAGTTTTGTTCCCTTTTAGTGTCATTTCCTCTTTGAGAGCCTTTCAATCCTTACATTTCACGCACTAATTGCAGCTGTGTGTCTCAACTGTATATAAAACATCCCTGTAAACTTAATAATAACAACAAATTTTTAAAAACCCAGGAGCTGTAGTTGGAACAAAGAGGTACAGATGGAGATTTCTGCTTTATTTGGAGCTGGATCACCAGTTGCTAAATTGGGAGATGGGAAGAGCAGGTGTCTGAGGCAGAGCTCCCGAGCACCGTGGTAACTTTGTGTGTTTCAGCATTGGCTATGGAAGGTTCAGTTGCAACACCTGGGGCTCTGGTGGTGTTTTTCCCTCACAGAGGGAAGCAGGCAGTGAGTGAAAAGGATCAGGACCCTAAATTTTGCAAAAATTCCAAGCCGGGTGAGCAGTCTTCAGGATGAGCCTCATCTTTAACAGGAACGGGAGAGCCGTAGGAGGTAGCTGAGCGCCACAGGAATGTTACTCCCTTCCACAACAGAAGGTGGCAGTCGTAAAGCACTGGAGACCTGGGAATAAGCTGGGTTGGGCAACCCTGGAGAGGATGTGGGAATCTACCAGAGCCAGCTTGTCTCTCTTGGAATCTAGGGAGCAGAGATGCAACTAATCCTATTTCATCTACAGAGAGAGATTTATCTCTTTTTTCATCTATGGAGAGACACCCTGTGGCAGTGTGAGAGTACAATGAAAACAAGAAAACATAGAAATAAAAAGATATGCCAGTCTCTTCTTTCTTTTTATGGTGATGATCAACTTCAAGACAACAGATATTTTTTGCAGCATTATCAGAAAATGAACTTTTGTGATGATGAAATGTCTTTCAGTGGAATGTTGTTTCAATTTAACAGTGTTTAACATTGATTTATAACTGGCTGCTTGCTCTAAAAATTTAAGAACAAGAAATTACTCTAAAAATTAAAGGAAAAGAAATTTACTTCCAGGGCATTATTTTTGCCTATAGTATCTTTTTGGTTTTTTTGAAAGCTTAGACTGGGCTTTCTAGAAGTGAAGAGGGAAGCATTTATGTTCTGGGAAGAAGCTGAAAGATCTGGATTATCTGTTCTGCTCCAGACTTGGCAGTGTTGGCAAAGCTGTGTTTTTGCAGCATACTTTATGCATTTATGTTCAGTAGGTTTGTTCTGTTTTCATTCCCAGTTATAGTGAAATTAAAAAGAGAACCTGCTTCTTCTGTGAGGTGACTGCGGCCCTTGCAATCTGCTCACCAAACTTAGTTGCCTTATCAAAGCGTGCTTTTATTTCCTGGTGGAATACCCTTCCTGCTGATTAGTCTGTGATTAAGAATATGATGAAGGTAGTAATAAATACCTATTTCTAATTAGTTCCACTTTCAGTTTGCAGTGCAGAAGTTTCAGATGTTTTTGGGCTTTTCCACCATGTGAATTCCAGTATAACTCTGGTGTTTAAACTAGCAATAGTCTCTTCTGTGCAGGTCTTGCTGTACAGCAAGATGGTGTTACAAGCTGTGAAAGGGGTAGGTTGGGGGCCAGGGCTCTCTTTCCTCCATACAAATTTTCATAGTTACAGAAACACAGTGAAATTTATCAGAAGAGATGTATATAAAATTAAGCCATTTCTGCTTAGGAAATAGGCTTTTAACCAAAGTCTCACTCGTTACATATCAAACCCATGTGATTTGCTGTACTGAAATAGCATAGCTGGGCAGTTGTCTTACATCTTCACTATTATAAAGAACTGTGTTTTTCCCAAGTCCGCCTGCTAGGGATAGAAAATAGCCAGAGAAGCTGGTGAAGAGTTACTTTTCACTGCTGGTGTTCCCAGCAGTTTAATGAACAGTGTTTTGCCCACAGGAACTCTGTGTGTTGTTGAGAAATTCAGGTATTTTGGTACTTTATACAATATGAAGCTGCTCATCTGATTTTAAAAATCTTTGCAGCTGCACACTTGGGCAGAGGTGGATTTGCAAATCAGTTGTGGCACACTTTAAAGCATATCAGCTATTCACTAAAGCTGCTTTAAACTGTCTGGGGTTTTTTTTTTTCCTTCTAGCTTCAAATATTTAATATTTCTTGCTGGTGAAAGAATATGAAGTATCTGTTATTGCTTGTACTGTCCAAATGGGTTACCATAAGACACTGGAAACTGGGAGGATGCTTTGTGCAGCCCTCTCAGTATTTATAGTGTATATTGATAAATACCAGCCCAGCTGCACATTATGTATTGCAGAATATTTGGTGGTGGTTTCCTCTGAGAGAGTAAATGGGTCCAAGGTATTAAAATAAAATAAAAAATACTTAACTTGAATTTGACTATGTTTCAAGATCGATTGAAGGTGATCTTTGTGAGTTATACCACAAAGATGTACGGTAAACAGACCAATTTGGCAATTTATTGGTAGCTTTTATTGTTGCATGTAATTTGCCTTTCTCTTTGCAGGTCACTTCCCAACACAATTGGTAACATTACAGGAGTCATTTACTGCTGTGCCCTAATTGCTCCTTCCAAACCTATGACTCAGTACAAAGGAATAGAATGGATGATCTAAAACCACTTCACAGTTCAAAACTCTACAAAGGGAACTGAGCAAAAAGCTTCTGTGTGTACAGCAGCAATTAAATATTTAGATTGAAAATCCCCTTTTGCTCAGGTTCAAAACGTTCTGTCAAGTTTTTTTATTAAAATCCCTTCACTGTTGCTGGGATGACTTTCATTAATAAACAGTTGATGCTTCAGTCAGCAGCTCTCTATCAGAGTGTGTGGTTGGCTTTGACTGCTCCATCTTTCAAAGGTGGAACTTCTGACATGACTAAAGGGAGATTTTGGGGAAAGACAGAGTTGTTAAATTTACCATAGATCCTTGTGGCATATTCAGCAGGATCCCTGTGTCTGCATTTCTGAAGTGTGTGCTGACATGGCTCAGAGAGCTGGGCAGCCCAGGGTCTCTCCCCTGGGCATGTGGCTGTTCATCTGTCTGCCCAGAACTGGAGATTTAAAGTTTCTTGGGCCTTTCAGTGGTGTCCTCAATCTCACATTAATCAATTAATATATGCTTGTTCAGGATTGATCTGGAAAAGTATCTGAGCAGCTTTGGTGGTCTTACCCTTTATGTAAGAACAAAAAACCCAAATGAAACAATACCAGACAAATGAGCTGGTCTGACCAGTGTCCACCTTGGGCAGCAAGGGTTTGGCAAGTGCCATCAGCCATTTGGTTTTGGCTCATGATGGATCAACACTGAGCATCATGCTGCTGCTGCTGTAGCTTTCTGAGGTCTGAAACAATGGGAGAGGTGGTATCAGCCGGAAGAGAGGCTTTGAAAGTGCAGCAGCTCTGCAGTTAAACACAAGGAGGCCTAGCCTAATTAGCTCTGAGTGATTTAAGTGTTGTAGGACTAGATAAGAGCCTTTTAACCAGGGTTTTTAATGAGTTTTGTGGTCCAGTCAGCTCTTCAAGTTTGCTTTTGTCATGAATGAGCTTGTTCCTTGCTGCAATAGAAGAAAAATTTTCTCTTGTCAGTATTAGTGGTGGCATTTTGTTGCGTTGGTGCTGATTCTGGGAATTATTGTCTGTCTTCTATTTATGGTGGAAATTTTGACATATGAGGACTTACTGCTATTTAACTTTTTTTATTCTTCTTCCCACTGGTGAAAACTCTCTGAGCTTTAACACTGTTAAATATTTGTGCTGCCCTCTGAGTGCCACCACTGCCCTCCCTGATCTCTGCTGCTTCCTGCTATGTTTAGGGTTTGCCCAGTGTTATTTTTTCCTCCGAAATAAATCACAGGGGAAGTGAGAAGGATGAAGGATCCCACAGTTGAAAGCAGATTTTGGAGTCCTTTGACCTGGCTTTTTTATTAGGGAGAAAAGTGACAGAATGTGGTATAAGCTTGCTTGTTAAACAGGTGTTAAAACTTCCCTCCAAGAACTGCACAGAAGGTATTTTTTGAAGGTTGGCCAGTTGAGCTTTGCTGCAGGAAATGTTTCATCTTATCCCGCTGTTTCCTGGGGATTTCTAACTGAAAGTCCAGTCAGTGCTTAGGAAGTAAACTTTGGTTAAAAGCAAGTTCACTTTTTCCATATGGAAGATGAACTGTCAGTAGTCCTGGGAAGAGTAGGAATGATTTGCTCTTGAGGATGGGTGAGCTGATGCAGAAGATTCAGAGTTAAACCCAAATCTGCTGAGGTCCAGGAGAACTAGAATTTCCCTGGATGATAAATCCCACGTCTGTGCTTCTCCACAAAGCTTTTTTCGCACTGTGGTGAGACTTAGCTTTTGGGCTTGTGCTGCTGAATTGTTCAGCACTTTGTCCGTTTTCATCTGTGGTCAGATTTACTTAAAAGGTGAAAAAAGACAAACCATGAAACCCCAATGTGGGCAGTTCAGGAAATGGCACATCTCTCCGATGAAACCTGTTTGTGCTCTGCCTACTGAGAGCCCTGCTGCTCATTTGGAAGTGCCCCACGAAATGAATATGAAATCAATCACTTTCAAACAAGCTCCTAATATTTTATGGCAGAGTTTTATGCACAGTCCTTTCATCTCCCTTCAAAGGTGGGAATGAGATTTCCTCAGTGGGCTTTCCCAAGCCATGTACTAGTAAATAAAAGGGAGGGGAAAAGTGGATTGAAATGCCATTAATAATTGCTGGAATATGATGTTGAGAACTTTGGTGCTTCCATCAAGATGCTGAGTCATTGATAGATTGTGAGGCAAATTGAGCGTGGAAACATCAGGCCTGCCATTTAATATTTTATCAGCCTGTGCTACTGTTTATCAGTGTTTTGTTGCTTGCTCTGCTTTTATCAGAAATGCAGTGGCAGCTGTAACCTTTGCCTGTGTGTATTATCTGAAGAGGTTATCTGAAGAGATCTGTCATCATTTTCCCCACAATTAAAAATACTGCTCTTTAACCTTGATGGCCATTTTGATTGCCATTGCTGATGATGGGAAACTACATCTGATCTGGAGCCTTGACCCTGGAGACTGAACAGGGAGTGCTGGAGCAGTCTGGGAAATCGCCAATACTGGTGAAATACCAGGCATGCTGTGTTAAAGAGGCTGTGGAAAACGGTGTGGTATCAGGAAACAGTTTTAATCCTCATTAAACTAATCCAGTGGGATAGCTGTGAGTGGGAGAGGTTTGTTTTGCCTCCCAAGGCTGTTTGGCCTGTTGGCATGAGGATTTCATGAGGCTAAGGCAGATGAAGGAAAAGCTCAAGCTACACTGAGAATGAGCACCTTGTTTAGTCCTTCTTTTCCTACTTCTTCCCTTGTTCTTAAAAACTTGTCTGTGCTGTAATTTATTTCCTGCTTTGCAAACATATGCCTTGCTGGTTTATTTATGATTTATTTTTTCCTCTCTTTTTTTGTGATTTACTTCCGTTTCAACATTCCTGCTTGGCATTGGCTGGAAAGTAAAGCCAAACTTTGCTTAAAGCCAGTGTTGATAGCCAGAATGTAGTGTTTTTTTTTTTTTTTTGTCTTGGAATTTCTGAAGCCTTTTTTGAGTGGTGGGATGTGAAATCCATTCCCTGTGGAGCCACTAATGCCTATTTAATGTTGTTCTGGAGATTCTAGCACCATATTTGCATTCCCAGCCTCCCTCTTAGTTAACAAAACAAAGACCACCATGCGGCTGGGATGACATGAAAGTACAAATAATTAAACAATGGTAAAATTAAAAGAGCAGCTCCAGGAGATAATCAGAATTCCAGATCAGTCTTGTTGAAATAATACTCCAGACTAGTACTGCTGAGCAACTTGATGAATCTGATACACCTGAGAAGTGTTAGGATGGCTCTTTAAAAGGAAAACATTCCTCTTGGAGCTCTTGGGGGGATCAGCAAATATAAAATAAGGTGATCTGGTAGCCACAGTCATGATTTCCAAACATCTTTCTGAACAGGTTTCCTTACCTAAAGGTAGGGTTAAGGGGAAAGGTCTTTGCACAGGGAAAAAAATTGATAAAATTACATGAGATGGAGGGTAGAGACAGCTAATTGATTTTTCTTAGTAGAGATAGAGCTGAAAAGATCTGACCTGCTCTGAATGTTGTAAATTACCTACGAAAAAGAGGTGACAAGTTCAGTGGTATTGCAAATGTAGCAGTTTTATTCAAGATAAATGAGATGAAGTGCTTCTGCTAGGAAGATTATGAAAGGACCTGGTGAGACTGACTGGCTGGAAAACTGCAGAGCTGTCAAGTAATCCATGTGGGGGAAAATGATCTTCTTATCACCTGTTGGTTGGATTATTGCTCAGGGGTTGAGTTGTTGTAGCTGTTCAGGATACCTCAAACTTCAGGCAAATGGGGCTTGGAGCAGCCTGGTCTGTGGAATGTGTGAGATGATCTTTAGGGTCCCTTCCAATCCAAACCATTCCATGATTCCATGCTGAATATCAGGAATTAAGCAGAGTGCTCATGGGTGTAGCATCAATTTCTGTGTAACTTATGGTTCCTGCATATCTGCATATCCTGATTTAAAGGGATATAGCTCATGTGGAAAATTGTGGAAAGACTAAGGTAGGATATCTCAGCTTGGAAAGAACACTATTGCAAAGCTCTGAGCAGAACAGATCAAATGGGACATGGCATCTACAAATAGAAAAAATTAAGAGCAGTGTGTGAAGCTGTGCAACTCCTTGCTACAGGATGTTGTATGTGCCAGAAATGCATGTGGACTGAGGGAAAGATTTGGCAAAGGAGTGATTCATTATCTAGAAGCCACCTTTGGCCCTGGAGACTTCTGAGCTGAAAATTGGAGGAGATCAAAGGAATGGCCTTCTGGTTTCCTCCCACATACATCTGTGTCTTCCTGCTGTGACAGGAGGGATGTGAATGTGTCCTTAAACCTAAAAATACTTCCCTGCAGGTGTGTGTGGATGGGAAGGATACATGTGAACTGGTCAAGTGGACAAGAGAGGGAAGAGAAAGGGATTCAAGAATCCAAAAGCTTTGCAATTTTAAAATGAGTGAAGGGATCATAAATAGCAAGGGGAGAAGGTGGTCAGGATCACAGATTTTGGAGGAGCTGGAAGAGTGTGGTGAATGTCAAGATCTTGGTGCAAAAACAAAGGTGGGGAAAAAAGACAGTGTCCTTCACAGAGAACTTCTATGTGGATTGAAGGCTGCTTCTTTTGAACAGAAAACAGAGGCAGGGCTTGGATATATTTTTTAAGGGATGTTTTGTCTAAAGGGAGAGTCTGAGGAGTAGTCAGAAGGGCTCAGGCTCACCAGAGCATGGTACAAGGTGTGTGTCAGACTGCACAAACACCATGGCTGCACTGAGCTGACAGGCTCTATCCTGGCCCAGCACTGAATTCCTGCTGAGCTGATCAAAGTTCCAATCCACAGGCAAGTCTCGCAGTTAGACAGTTTTCCATTGCTTTGGGTTAGAGTGGAGGAAACGCCTCCTTTTCTGGCCAATCAAGATGTGCCTCCTGAAGGCTAAGTGTGTATTTACCTGTGCTAGATCAAGTGACCATGGGCCACTTGGAAATGATCCCCAAAAGCCATCATCCTTCTCTGGAGCAAGGGTCAGGTTTTCCTCTTGGCTGGTGCTTCCTGGCACAGCAAGCCAGCTCTTACCTCTCCTTTGGCTGAGCGCTGTGTAACCTTTTATTACATAAACTGTCCCCTGTCATGGTACCAGTCTGGCTTGATTCGCTGACCTGTTCCTGAGGGAACATCATCTCCTTCTGGACTGCTTGGTGTCCTCAGGAATTGGTAATAGCAGTATTCCTGCTGGTCATTTGGACTGCTAAACTAGGGAGGGACAGCTGTTCTCCTGCATCACTGCATCACTGTCTTCAGACTAAATCTGGTAAATGCTGCTGATGATTTGAAGGAGACTCTCACATCCAGTGAAGGGCTTGACTGTGTGAGCTCCGTTCCCTTCCCTGGACACATTCCAGGGCTCTCAGGGCCCAGAACTGGACCCAGCCCTTGAGGTCCCTCAGCAGGGCCAGCCCAGGGACCCCTGTCCCCCCTGGGCTCCTGTCCAGCCACTGGCACAGCACCCCCAGGGCCTTTCCTGACGGGCCCTTTCCAGCCCCTCTGCCTCTGGAGCTGCAGGGCTTGGGGTGACCCCAGGGCAGGACCCAGCACTTGGCCTTGCCAAACCTCTCACTGCGTTGGCCTCAGATCAATACCTGGAGAAAGTTTAGGAAGCTGCATTTAAAATGTCTGTAACAGGCTGGAATTCCCAAACAGGTTTTTCTCAGGAGTACCACAGGCTCAAGGCATCCTTCAGCCGTGGTCACTGGTAGCTGTGCGATGTGTTGGTGTTTTGTTTCAAAGCACAGGCTCTTGCTCATCCCTTATGCTTCTTTTCTTTTGTAGCTCCAAACCCATTTCTTCACCTTTGATTGTCCAAGTTGGGCATGCAGAGACCCTCCAGCCCCTGCTTGCCCTGATGGGTTACTTCAAAGATGATGAGCCTCTCCTGGCCAACAACTACGCCCGGCAAGCGCATCGGAAATTCCGCAGCGGCCGCATCGTGCCTTACGCAGCCAACCTGGTGTTTGTGCTCTACCACTGCGACCACGTGAACGCCTCCCAGGAGGAGTACCAGGTGCAGCTGCTGCTCAATGAGAAACTGCTGTCCTTCCCGTACTCCAACGAGACCATCTCCACCTACACAGACCTCAAGGACTACTACAAGGACATCCTGGAAAACTGCCACTTCAAAGAGGAGTGCGAATTGCCCACGGTCAACGTCACTGCTGTCGATGAGCTGTGAGGGAAGGAAACGGAGCGGGCCTTCATCAAATCGGTCTGGCTTCAGTTCCACAGGTGTTGGGATCAAGCACTTTGGATGATTTGCTGCTGCTGTGTTGACTTTCTAACCTTGCAGATTTGGGGGGTTGTCTCAGCTCAGTGCACTGGTTCTTTGTTGCATAAGCAGGACTGCATAAACAACTGCTCTCACAGGGAAGTTGTAACAAATGCGTGATGCAAGACACAAATACCTGTCTGTTTATGTGGGAAAATAAGCTGATTTCATTGGTTACTGCTGTTATGAATGGGCCATAGATGGATTTAAGAGCTGGGGCAGCTTCTATTTTATTGGATCTGAGGGTGGTTGCACTGATTCAGTGTTGCTTTGTGCTCCCTGTGTTTCTAGCTGCTGTTTTTCTGTGCCATGCATGAAGTATTTCAAACCTTTTTTTGACCCTTTTCCCAAGCTTCTAGAAGGGAGAGGGTGTACATAGTTCTTCTCCACAGCTGCACAACTTCTGCCTGGACAGCACCATTTCTATTTTGGGCATTTTAAAGCAGGAGGAGTTCCTGCATGCATCACCTGCTTGAAAAGGGGCAAGGAATTAAAGGTCTTAAGGTCATCATCGACCCATCCTGCATAGCAAGTTAGTCTCCAGGGTAAGTAAATTATCTTTAAAAAGAAGTTGGAGAAAAAGAAGTGGAAGTGAGGCAGTGGAAAGTAGCCACTCTTCCTTTAGGGTCCTCTGGGACACACAGCAATTATTCTCTAAATACTGTGGAGTGTCCTTTCACTAACACCATCAATTTCTGGTGTTGTTTGGGCTGGGGCATTCAGGTTAGGCTGTGCCATAGCTTTGAATCTCTTGGTCCTGGCCAGGTGCTGACAGTTTTCCTACCAGCTCTGGCTGGAAAGCACCTCTGATATCTCCTGCCTGAAACAGAATTGTAGCTAACTCTAAATCCAAGTTTTTGAACTGTATAAAGACTGGGCTGAAACTTGACTTCTGCTGGCTTTAAGGTGCCAAACAAGCTGCCATTTATGTAGGCCTTACGCATTTGATGTGCCGCCTTGCCTTTGAAATGCAGCTGGTTTTAAAGAGGTGGATGGTGGATATTTTAAAGCAACTGCACTTTAAGTATGTTCCCTTATGCCTGAAAGCTGGGGAGTATTTTAGAGTTCAGCAGTGTGACAGTAAAAGGAAAACTGAAGATAACTGATGAGAAATGTCTGAATTAAGTCAGATAAAAATTTGTTCATCACCTGCAAGGGAATGGCTGTTTGACCAAGTTGCCCAAAAGTAAATGAGGGCATGGATTTATGGTGCTGGTAGCTCTTGAAGTGTGCACTCTCACCATCTAATGAGCATTCAGAGCTCACCCTGAAAAGTGGGGTTTATTTTGCTGTGTTTCCTGGGCAGGAGGTGAAGACTGGGAATAAGTGATTACCACAGTATAACCTGCAGCAATTGAGGGTATAAATGTCTACTGTGCACCTGATAAGTTCTTTCTGTAGGCTCACCCCCAGAACTGGAAACTTAACTGCTGCAAAAACAGAAAAAAAGCCACATTCCAAGTTGAGAAGTTACACTTAGCGTATGATTCTTATTGATTTTTTTTTTCTCCTGGAGACTCAGCCTTTTGTCACTTTTTTCTTCTTAATATGAATATGAAAATTACTTTGTATTTACATACCTGTAAGTTCAGGAGCAATAGAACACCTGGTTTTTGCTCTCTGAGTTAAGGACATTTCCCTACCTGTGTTTGTAGGGCCCTGTTTGATTAGTGCACCACTTGTTGCAGAGACCAAGAGATCACTGAAGATACTGATTCAAATATTTCAGCACTTGCCTATGTTAAACCAGCAGCTCTTTCTGAGGCTGGGGAAATGGTTAGGGAGGAGTTCAGTGCTGCAACAACCAGAGGAATATAGGTCAGGATAATTGTCAGCCCCTGCATATGACTACTGCTCAATCACCTTTGCATGTCTCCTTTTTCACATGATCCTACCTTGAGACTAAGTCAACTGATGGAAATGGTTGTGACAGATTGCAGTTAGGAACTTCATTGCAACATTTTAGTCAGGCTACAAATGAGCCTTTGTTTAAAGGCAGTTAAGTTTGGAAAGAGCAGATAGGAGAGTGAGAAAATCCACCTTTGAACAAATATTTTTTTCTATGAGTCAGTGGTGATTCATGAACAGAAGGGATGAAAGCCTGACTATGTGAGATGAATGGAGGATTCTGTTGTCAGTTCAGCAAGGCTGATTTTAAGACATCACATTTGTTAAAAGATACATCCTTCTTCCTTATGGAAGGAAGACTACATTGCACCTGACTGCTTTTTTGATTGTGTGCCAGATGAGGTGCAGGAACCAAAAAACTCCTCTTGTGGAGTACCCTTTTTGCATTAGCAGGTTGATTGTATGTTTAAATTCTGCAGGTGATGCCTCAGAAGCTGTTCCCTGTTTCACCTTGGAGCCTGGGTCCCTCATACCACCAGTGTAACAGATCTCTCTTCAGTGGCTGTCAGCAATTATCTGGAGAGGAAAATGTGCTGCTGGGGTCCTGATCTGTGTTTAGAGGATGCTCTGACTCACTCCTTTGGCAGAATTAGAGGCTCAGTGTGGAAACTGCACCATTGTGGCACTATAGAAGTGTTGGGACATGTAAATACTCCAGGTACTTATTCTGGTTCTTAGCACTGGGGAGGTGACTTCACTCTGATCCTTTTGTCTAATAAACAAAGACATTTGTTTAGATACTTAAACAAAAGAGAACTAAAATGGATCAAAATACTTATCCAAAGATGGGCACTAGCTCAGTGTGTAGTGTTTGCTCAGGCTGCCACATCCCCTGGCAGTGAACATTGCCACATCCTGCAAAAGTCCTGCAAGACAAATAATGCTTTCTCCTCCTTCCTGTGGCTCTGGAGGCCTCATCTCAGACATCTGTCAAGGACTCTTTGCAACCTTTCTGAAACTGGAAGCTTTCACTGATGGGAAATACCTCCAGTGTTCTTGTGTGCTGGCCTTCAATATGTGTGAAGTACAGTTTAATTTGTTAAATGGTTAATCATTCTCGCAAGCGATTTTTTTCTGTCTAATAAGAGCTGCTGTTTTTCTGGTTAGTATGGAGATGTCAAATACAGATTTGTAGTGATCTGGTACTAACTGGATGAATTTGGAGAATTTTTGGATTTTTAGTGCTGTGAAATAAAACTGCACACTTTTCTTCATCTGTTTTCTGAGAAGCAATAATGACATGATCTTTGGAATCATGGTTGTGTTTTCCTTCAAAATACAATTGGGAGGTTGCTGTTACATGTGTTGGTGTCTCTGATTATTTTAAGTCATCAGATTTCTCAGTGGCTAATAAAAAATGTCTTAATTAGGTTTTTACACTTAAATTTGAGGGGACTAAAGATTTACTCTTGTTTCCAGGAACCCTGGTCTATAAAAAACAGCAACAATTTCCTGACAATGTTTTTGCAGATGCAGAAAGGGGTGCGGTGGCTGGGATGGCATCACCTTCGATTAAGGGCTGTTTCTGTATTTTCTGTGTAGATGTATTAGTCTGTAAAACAGCTGGAAATGGAAAACAATAGAGGATGTTTTGTTCAAAACGGGGAAAAGCCCTCCAAACTGTGCAGTCACAGGCAAAGGAGTGAAATGCCTCTTAAATTAAGACACCACATAGAACTTCAGGGAAGGAGCATGATCACCACCATCCATCTCCTCCACTCCCTGTTTTTTGGTTCTGTAACACATTAAAGAGTTGTTTGTTATCTAAGTGCTAAGTGCTTGTTACCAGGTGCTGCTGATGCAGGAATAATGGCTTATCTTTAAAGTGTTAAATTCTTGCTTTCCTGGGCTTTAAATTATAGATTTTCTCCTGACCTGACTGGCCTGGGGTGAAGGTCACGCATGTGGCATTCATGGTGGTGGACTCATTTATTTAATTTAACAATTCCTTGGGGTTTAAAGGGACCATTGTTTTCCTGACATTCTGTTGAAAGGTTAGAGCTCTTACTGTCTTCAGTTAAAAAAAAACAAATCCCTCATCTTCAGGAAAGGAATTGTTGTGGAAGGAATAGTATGAGGGTGTGAGGTGAATTTTGTATTATTTCTTTAGGGGTCAAAAAAGCTCTGTAAGCTTGTCCACATTAGTGGCCTGTAGCTCTCAAATGCTTCCCTGGCTGTGATAACAGATCCTGAACCTCTTACAGAAACAGTGTGCCCAGGTGATCCTGGGAACCACTCCAGAAAAAAGATCCAGGTGGGATGAGGCTCAAGGTCCTTTGGCCTGGTGCCTTCTGGCTTTTGGTGGGACAGAGCTAACGTTCCCCATCCACTCCTGATTGTGGCTACAGGGTTTTTTTACCTGAGGACAGTGGATTTGTGTTTAGCTTGATATATTTCTCTTAAAGAATTCCTCTTCTTTATAGCTCTCCTGGTGCTTCCCTAACCCAAAGGCTTTCTGCCCCTCTGCTCAGGTGAGACCCTACCTGCAGAGCTGGCCCAGCACAGGAGGGACCTGGAGCTGCTGGAGAGAGTCCAGGGAGGCACCAGGATGATCAGAGGGATGGAGCAGCTCTGCTGGGAGGAAAGGCTGGGACAGCTGGGATTGTTCAGCCTGGAGAGGAGAAGCTTTGGAGTGAGCCAGTTGTGGCCTTCCAGGACCTAAAGGAGCTACAAGAAACATGGAGAGAGATTTTGAAAAAGGACCTGGAGTGCCAGGACCAGGGGGAATGGCTTCCCAGTGCCAGAGGGCAGGGATAGATGGGATATTGGGAAGGAATTGTTCCCTGGGAGGGTGGGCAGGCCCTGGCACAGGGCCCTGGAATTGTCCAAGGCCAGGTTGAACACAGGGCTTGGAGCAGCCTGGGACAGTGGAAGATGTCCCTGCCCATGGCAGGGTGTGGTACTGGATGGGCTTTAAGGTCCTTCCCAACACAAACCTTTCTGTGATTTCATGACTTGCGTTGCAGTAGGATGTGGTGGATGCTGGAGCTCAGCTGGAGCTTTGGGAAGGTCCAGCTCCTCTCATCTGAGTCTCCTGCTAGACTGGAATTTCAGCCATGTTTCCAGGAGCTGTGATTGAAAACTGAGAGCTTCCAACATTCTCAGTTAGCAGAGTTGGTTACCATATGCAAATGGTGAGGCTTGGCATGTGTTCTGGAGCAGTTCTTGTGATACAGATCTTGTTTCAGGGTTGTTTTCCTCAACACCAGCAATTCATCACATTCCTTGGAGCACTTTTATTGGGAGAGGAGTTAAACACTTGACCTCTTTGCATCCCACTTACGCTACTTGTGACTTTGATTTTCTTTCCCCACATGGGAGGGGCTCATCTTGCTTCTTTATTCTTTGTGCTAAAGTAATTCTGTTCTTCTCATTGCTACTTTGATTTTTGGCTTCGTTTTGCCCTGTGCCTATAAATATATTTCCTGGGCCACACTTGCACACATTGCTCAAGGTGAGGCTGTGCTGTTGACTTGAAAAGGAGTGAAATGATAATTCTTGTGAACTTTTCTAGGCTTTTATTTCACACTTCCCCCGCATAAAATTGCATCCCAAAGATGTCCTCTGTGTATGATGTATTGCTCCTTCTTGCTATTAATGCTATTTGCTGCTCTCTGAGGATTTTGGTTGCCTAAAAATACTTCTGAAAACTGGAACAACTTTCTAATATTTGTAAATGCTCAATATCCTGTGTTTTTTAATGATGGTAGTTAGAAATTAATAATTGATTGGCTTGTTAGAATAAATATACAAGGGGTAAGGTAGAGGGAATATCTTTAGATAGTCAGATATTTCTGTCCAAAGCACAGGGAGGTGGCTCTTGATCCTCTGTGATTCCCCCTTTGTGCTGGATCAGCCAGGACAGAGTTGGCTTTCTGGGCTGCCAGGTCATGTCCAGCCTCTCATTCACCTATCAGTTTTTTGAATTAAACCCCCTAAGCTCCAGTTCCTGCTTTATGTGCCAGGAAGAGAGATTTGAAGTCCTTAGGTGTTTGATTTTCAGCCTGTAATGTCATGCTCACCCTTGGTCTCCCTGTTCTGTGTCCTGACATAGCCATTGACCTGCCTGGTCCCTCTGGAGATGCCACTGGCATCTCATTTCAGTCTTTGCTTTGCCAGGTCTGATAAGTTGGTTCCTCTCCATCTCTCCTCCTCACCTGACTGACTTCATGTGAGTGCTGGCTTGTTTCACTTCAGTTCTTTTGAACTTTAATGGCCACCATTGTACTTGGTTTGCAGATGCAGTCTAACAAACAGCTCGCTGCTGGCAGGTGGGGAGATTTCCCCACCTTTTTTTTCATGGGAGGGTTAATCATTAGGCCAGTGAGGTTTTTATATTCATTTGGTTGGTCAAGGGCTGTTTTCTGTGACCCTGTGGAGGTTTTGTGCTCTGGTTCCCATCTTCTCCTACAGAACTTTCTCACCAGATGCCACAGGTCATTTCTTGCACATAGATTTGTGTAGAATAAATTTTGTTTTTGCAATATAAAGAGTGTTGCTACCTGGATCCTGCATTTCTCCATTTGCCCGCATGCCTGCTGCTTTTATTATCCAGGACCTGCTTCCCCAGGGCCTCGTGCTCCCAGCCCTCTCAAGCATGAGGTATATGCAAAGTCCTGCTGGGTCTTGGTGTTGCAGAAAAGCCTTTGGGGTTCAGATTTCATCTCCCATAAGCCAGAATTATCAGGCTGTTTGTCAGCCCTCGTGGGCCTTGGTGTGGCAAAGAACAGCACGTCTTTCCTCTGCAGGAAATGCAGGCTCTGCCCCAAACCCACCAGCGAGGATGTTTGGTGTCCCCTGGTATCCCCAGGGTTGATTATCCCTGGGGATAATCAGGAGTTTTCCCCTTTGCCTTACTTCTCCTGGGTTTGAGGTCAGGTGAGATGGATCCTCTGGAGTTCCCATGGAGCAGATCTCCTCTGTCTCCATCTGCATCCTTTCCAGGCAGAACTGGGAGCAAATGCCACCCCCAGCATGCCATGGCCTGACTGTCCTGTGCTCCATGTCCCTGCTCAGGCAGGTAAGAGGTGGTGACTCAAAGGGGTTCTTGACAGGTTCAGGTTCTTTTTTTCTCTTTTCCCTCGGGAGGTGCTGTGTGTTGATCAACCCAGCTTTGGGCACAGGGCTGGAGTTGGATGTCAAAGCCAAATCCGGGGGTGTGCTTGGAGCTTCCAGCTGGATGAGGCAAGACAAGAGCAGAGGCTCATGTGACCTACTTCTTCAGCTCACACACAGCCTGCAGAGCAGAGACCTGAGCTGGAGGAGACAGCTCTGCTGGTAAATGAGGAGCTGTTTCCATGCTGTGCAGCAAGAGAGAGCTCTCAGGAGTTTTGACCTCCACCATGGTTATTGGGCCACTATGCCCAGAGCAGCTGTGGCTGCCCCTGGATCCCTGGAAGTGTCCAAGGACAGGTTGGACTTTGGGGCTTGGAGCAGCCTGGGATAGTGGAAGGTGTCCCTGCCCATGGCAGGGGTGGCACTGGATGGGCTTTAAGGTCCTTTCTAACCTAGGCTGTTGTATGAAAATCAGTGTTTGAATAAAGCACCCAACACCTGTCACAAACAGTAAATGTCACCCTGATTTTTTAAAGCTTATCATTGCTACCTAAGAAGGGCATTTGTACGAGAGTGGTAAAAAGGCTTCTCTGGATTATTCTAAAAATAGCAAAATTGATATTGAGTTTATAAAACCAGAAGAAGTTTCCCTTCACCTGGTTTTCCTGTGAGAGTAGTTGCTTTTCTTGGTTGGTGGCAGCACACATCTGTCATGGTTGACAGCTTGTCTGGAAATCTGTGTGACAAATCCCACTAGGAAATGGCACAGGGGGAAAAGTGCTACAATCCAGTAGTGTATTGCAGATCCTAAATCTGCTTCTGCACGGGAATGAAAACAGGTGGGGACTGTGGTGGTTTTCCCTGTGCTGGCTGGAAAGGTGCTTGGTGTTCCTGTTCACAAGTGTCTGGAGATGGAGGGAGTGACAGGTGGGAGCTGCTGTCACAGCTGGCTGCTCTGTAAAAGGCTGAGGATGAAATTAGACTTCAAAATGT
Source organism: Pseudopodoces humilis (assembly GCF_049639895.1). Taxonomy (NCBI): domain Eukaryota; kingdom Metazoa; phylum Chordata; class Aves; order Passeriformes; family Paridae; genus Pseudopodoces; species Pseudopodoces humilis. The sequence continues at coordinate 3,172,406 of NC_142208.1, read as the reverse complement.
GATAGGAGCTGACTTCCCTACCTGCCTGTGCTTGTCCAACTCTAACGCTGCCTGGCCCTGGAGAGGCTGGATTTTATATTGGCCCTTCCTTAGCTGATTCTGCTTCAATAACTGTCCTGGTGGCAGTTTTAGCTAGCCTGGTATCTTTGCAGATATCTTTGGCCTTTTTTTCTGCCAGCTTGCTTTTAGAAGAAGATATACGTGTCTTCTAATCTGACTTCCTGCGTTCCCAGATTACTGTAGGGAAAGTGAGTCTGAAAAAAATTCAGGAGCTGAGATATTTATTCTGGTATTGTAAAAGGAGTAAGGTAGGGATATAGGTCAAAGTCTGTGATAGGGATAAGAAATTGCATAGGGCAAAGGCAACAGACCTGTAGCAGATAATTACACTCAATAAATAAATAAATATCTTTACTGCAATATGACACACCACAAAAGGATAAGGATCCTTTTGTGCTTCCAAGGAAATATAATTAAGTCAATATTCCCTTCCTTGTGGAGTGTTGTCCAGGCCCTGGTAGGGGTATGTATTATCTGTTATATATTTTATATCTTGCAGCTGTGGTGTGCAATCAGAAGGAGAGCATGAGGTCTCTCAGTAAATGGGAGCTGGGAGGGCTCTGGGCTCTGTGGGACTGGCAGGGAAACCTCAAAGGTACTGCAAGTTTATAGACAGGCAAAGGGAAAAAGAAATATGAATACAAAAAAAAAAAAAAAGAAAAAAGTGGTGAGTGAGAAAAGTCAAGGACCCCGTCAGAACCTAGTTGACAGATCTGGTGGGTAGAAGCTGATGCCCAGCAATTCCCCCTGGCCAGGAGGCACAACTTCTTCCCTGGGCAGTGCCCAGCCCTGAACACATTGGCCAGAGAGGCTGTGGGCTCTCCTGCCTGGGGCTGTGGCAGAGCTGTGTGCACACAATGCTGTGCCCTGTGCTCTGGGATGGCCCTGCTGGAGCAGGGAGGTGGCACCAGGTGCCCCCTGAGCTCCCTTCAGCCTCAGCCATCCTGGGATCCTGTGCTGAGCAGTGCTCAGAGGACAGGACACATTTGTACCCACCCTGAAAAAGAAGGTCACAGAAGCAGCTGTGGGACTGTATATTTGCATTTTTACCATTTCACTAATGTTTATGGGGATTTGGTATGTGTGGGATGCCATCCCCAAGGCTGGACCAGCTGCACTGGGAACCTTCAGAGCTGTCAGTGCAGCCTGGAGGGCGTGTGGGAAAGCAAGATCCTGCTGGGGAGCAGGAGTGGTTGTGTCACTGGGGCATTAAAAACCCGGCCTGGCAATCCCAGCTCTGGGTTGTTTATAAAGTGAGCTCTGCAGCACTATGAGAAGACCAAAGTAGGTGCAGAGCTGGTTCCTGGCTTGGGCTCCTCTCTCCCATTGTGAAATCCTGGCAAACTGGTTTTGAACTTGGTTTCTGGCTGTAGCAGTCCCCAACAGCAGTGGGTGTTGCCGGTGCTGGAGGCTTCAGTGGCTGATTTCTTGTTGCTTCTGGAGCTCCTGTTCTCTCAAACATCTTTCTGAAAGTTGGGGATGATCCCGTGTGTTGGAATTATAGAACAAGGAAAGGAAAAATGTTTCCTGTTCTCATTAATGTCCTGATTGCTGACTCCAGGAGGTAATGCCCTAACCTGGCTCTCTGGAGCTTTCAGCAACCTGTGCTTTGCTTTCATAGCTTATTTCTGATTTGACATCTTACAAGTGGGGCTTTGGGGCTGCAGATCCACCCTTGACAGAATTCAACCCCATTTGTAAAGGGTGAAAGGTGAGGTGGAGAAGCTGGAAGAGCTTGTTGGGGCAGTTCAGTATCTCTGGTATCTCTGTGCGCTGATGCCAGAGGTGTTACGTGTGTTCAGCTGGGGAATAATCAGATTTCAAAGGTACCGATCCTAAGGCACTGGGGACACGATGAGCAGAATTTGTCATACTCCCAGTGATTGGAGGATGCTCCATTAACTGGGTGACAGCTTCCCCTGGCACTTTGGAGAAACAAAGCCAGAGAATCTGAGAAGAAATGGTACTGAAGGCAACAACTGTGTCTCCATCACTTGAAAAACTAAGCAAGGCACAGAACCTTCATCTGTAGATTCCCTGGCACTAGGAAAGCAAATTAACTAGAGCAGAGGCTGCAGCAGTGGAGTGCTTTTCTCCTAGCAATCATCAAATAAGGGAATTCCTGCAAGGATTTAAGAGTATACTTGTGCAAAGTCAGGGACAGTGACCTCTCCCCGTGCCTTCCATGTGTGAGAATTCCACAAGGCACAGCCCTCTCCTTCCATGGCACTTGCCCAGAGGCTGCAGCACTTCTGGGGCTGACACCCCAGAGCAGAAAGGATGTGGCCTCTTATTTCCACCTCTGCTACCTTGTAGGTGGCAGAAGGTGTTGGTGAACCTATCCCACTGGTCATGGCCAGCTTGAGAACACTGACGTGAGCATTGGTGCTTTGGGGCAATTTCTTGGGTAATGCTGGGACAGGAATTTTGACTAAGAAGGTGATTTGGAATGGGGAAGGTGGATGGAGCAAATGCCTCACAAGCAGCTGCTTGCTGGGCCTGTTTGGGGGAGTTATATATAGATTCTGCTCTCTGTTAGAGTAACAGGTTGCACAATGGGCTCCTAAGAGAGCTTTTTCTCTAGGAATTTGTCTCTTTGGGATTGGGGTGTCAGGGCGGTACAGACTTTGCAGGAAAATGCTGAATCCCAGTGCACAAGGGGATTTATTTTGTCCTTCTTGGTAAGGAGAGGAACAACAGTCTCCTGCAGGCAGAGTGAAAATCCCCACAAATAAAAATATTCCCTGTAATCATAAAATCACAGAATGGTTTGAGCTGAAAGGGATCTTAAAGTTCATCCAATTCCACCCTGTGCCATGGGCAGGGACACCTTCTGCTGTCCCAGGTTTCTCCAAGCCACATCCAGCCTGGCCTTGGACACTTCCAGGGATCCAGGGAAAGGCCCTGCATGTTTTGCTGGGATGCTTCTGCTTTCTCTGGCTTTCTTCAAGGCTGTAGCTCTTGTTCAATAGCCCAGGAAGTTCTTTGATGAAAATTGAGTGTTGCTAATTTGCATGTCTCTTGAGGTAAGCAACTACATTTTTTTTTTCTTTTGCTTCATTTCTGATTGTTTCATCAGTTACTTCCTTGAAAAGCCCCACACGAATTAAAACTTGTGACAACAGCCCAATATATTTCGTTATTATAGCTCAATGTAACAAAATTTCACACTATTCTTTGCACTGTGCTTGGGGAAAATAAGTGAAAAATAGGTGAAAAACCATTGGATTTCTTATACACAAAACATTTGCTTGAATTGTCAGGAGGTTACAAGGAGTCAGTTTAATTCCTAGAAGGGAAATAACTTTGATGAAGTTAGAAGTGAGGAATGATGCAACAAATGGAGATAGTGTTGACTCATTTTCTGTCTCACTGATAGGTATCTAGGGGACACATGGAGGTGTTACATGCTCTGGATGCTAATTTTTCTGGTACATTGTAACACTTGTTCTCCATCTTTCCCCTTTCCTTTCTACAGCTCACTTTTAATGGGGAAAAAAAAAAGTTTTCCTTCAGAAATGGCCTCTCTAGAACCAGCTGTGTGTCAGGCCAGGGTGGTTTAGAGTGGTCTGTTGGGCACCTTTTCCACCCTTCTGCTTTACTGAAAGTACAGAAAGGCAAGGTAACATGGAGAAGGGAGAAAAGATGTGAATTTAAATGTACCAGGATGGACTTTTCCAATGGACACTGTTCCAATTTCCCTGTTCTTCCAACCTTGCTGCGCTGTTTCTATGGCAGAAATTTAATCTGCCCTTAATTGAGAAAAACAATATGAGGAAAAGCAGGGAATGAGTGATGCTAAAGAACGACCCTGGTATTATTCAGCTGAGTTAATCCCGAATGTAATGCCCTGGGTTTAACTGGAATTACACTGGGGATTAGTTCAGCTGATAGCTGATCACACTCTAATAGCTGCCTGGCTTTGGAAGTTGGTTGAGCAGGTGCTGTTGCCTCCTTCCAGCCCCATTCCTTCACCTCCATGTTTTTCCCACAGTGGGCTCCGTTCTTCCTGCAGCAGAACCTCATTTGAGGAACCCCATTTATCCTTTCACTGATCCCTTGGAGTTCCCCATTTTCTGTTTTAGGACTTCACCAGGAGAATGAACCTTGGGGAGCATTGAAAACCCCAACACCTTTTTCCTTTGAGGGGCTTCACTCAGGGCTCACTCAGGGCATCACTGATTTTAATCTCTGCTGGAATGAAGGACAGAGATGAAACAGGAGTATTTTATGGACAGCTGGTGACCATGTGCTGAACAGGTCCCAGGAGCTGCCCCAAGTAGGCTCAGCGTGTTGGACCTGGAGGGAGTGCTTGTTCTTCCAGGCTCCATGAGAAGTGAGGTATCTCCTCCTAGAGGAGAGGCAGCACGGTTGGCACAGCCATCCTTGTAGCCCTGGGGTGGATCTGGGGATGGGTATGGAGCAGGGGGCAGTGGTCCAGGAGGACAAATGCCATGCTGGATGGGACCATTCACCCTCAGGTATAGAATTACCCACCCACCAGGATCCTCCTTTCTCTGTCCCTGGCTCACAGACCCTTCACCAGGACCTCACCTGCCCTTTCCTCTGTTTCAGCAGAGTTCTGGGGCCTGAGCTTTTCCAGCAGTGGAAAACTGAGGATCTGGGGCAAAGCTGTCATTCACGGGGTTTCTCTTCCCCTCACCTGCTGCACTTTGTTTCCTGGGAGCCTCCTCCGTGTTTCTTTCCAACTTTTTTGCTATTTTGGCCAAAGCCTCATGGACCAGCCTCCAGCACTGCTTGGTTTTAAACATCATTTTTATTATCATCATCATCCTCGGGAGGTGCTTTTTCGCTGGCGTTGTACGGGCTGCTGTTCCTCCTCCCTCTCCTCGAGCCGTGGCAGGAGAGTCCCCAGCGCTTCATTTGAGGGCGCTTTTCCCCGGGCGGCTCTGTCGGGGGCTGGCTGCCGCTCCCCCCGGCCCGGAGCGCCCTGCCCGCTCTCCCCGGGGCCGGGCCGGAGGAGGCGGCGGCGGGGGCGGGCGCAGGGCGAGAGGGGCCGGCCCAGGGCTGCGCTACGTGTCCCGCAGCCCTTATAGCCCCGGCCCGCCGGGCCCGCCGCCGCAGCACCATGTCGAACGGCGAGCACACGGTAGGGACGCGCCGGGGAGCGGGGGGCGGGGGGCGGGCGGTCCCTGTCTGTCCCTCTGCCGGTCCCTCTGCCGGTCCCTCTGCCGGTCCTGCGCTGGGAACCCCGGGCAGTGGCAGCCGGGCCGGTCCGGCGGCGCTCCGGAGCTGCCCAGCCCCATCCATCACTCGGGCGGCGGGGCACGGTGCGAGCACCCTCCGCTGGCGTTCGGCCGCATCCCGCACCTGCCCCGCTGTGCCCAGCCGGGTGCCCCTCTCCGGGAGGAGCCCGAGGTCGGGCCTCGCTCGTGGCTTTTTGGGTGCCCCGGTGCCGGCCGGGGAAAGGAGTCGGTGAGCCGGCACCGCCAGGCTCTCGGCATCGCCGCGCAGCCAGCGCTGTGGAACGCGCGCAGCAAAGAGAAGTAATCATAGCCAGGGCACAGCTCAGTTAGAAATTAAAATTGCAAATCGCAGCCGCGGCCAGACATCGCGTTCCGCTTGCCAGCTGCCCTCCCCTACTCCTTGGATCTGGGATGGGAGCTCTGGGTCCCTCTGGCTGTGCATACGTTTTCCAGGTTTTAAATCAGAACCAGAAGAAATCTTGACGTAAGTCTCTCGGGCTGCTTTTTGCTGGTTGGTTTTCTATTTCTTTAAGTTTGCCATAAAGTTTTACGATGGATTTGATGCATTTTGGACACAGTGGTAATCTGTCCTGGGAGGAATGCACCCAAAACCACACGGAACAAGGCACGCCTGTGTGGCGGGGTGTTCTTGGAAACGCAAAAACCTGTGGTTTAGGGATTATTTCAGGCAGGGGAGGTGCGAGCCGTAGGCTGTGTATGGGAGTTCTGTTTATTGCTGGAAAAATGACCTTTATAAGCGAGTTTGTGACTGACCTTTGTGCCGTGGCTGTCAAAACAGATGCTATCAGCTTGACAGCTGTAGGCGGATTTTGGTGTCTTTATCTGCCAGGTATCTGATGGAGTGAGAAAAGGCGTGATTTCGCTAATTACAAAAGGTTTGGGGAGCGATGGTGAAACGGTGATGTCCCATTAGTGATCTTCCAGTCCCCTGCCAGGAAGATGCGGTTGCACAGAACGTAAAGGAAGTTCTGTCTCCGAACTGCAACCTCAGCAGCTTCTTGGTTTCAACCATCTCCAGTTTATATCAAAGGCATGGATAGGGAATTTCACTTTGTTCACTTTGACTTTTTTTTTTGTGCCCACAGAAGATTTGTCGTGACACCTTTCATAGCTGCAACAGCCAAAGGTGTTCCATTTTAAAATGAAGACACAATCATTTATCCTGTTGAAATCCCTATTGATACAGCAGTAGGATTATCCTTTTGTTGCCTCTTCTTCTTCACCATTCTTTCTTCTCCCAATAACACTCATCCTTATTACTCCTAAATAATCCTTGTTGCTACAAAAACCTCGGGTTTTATCACAGTTTCATGATGTGACCACAGGTTTCATGATGTGAGGCTGGTTGTCACCAGCTGAGGGGATGTCAGAGCTGGGGTTTGCAGGTGATGTTGATCAGCTGTCAGTTTTGGAAAGGCACAGCAATGCCAGCTGTTGTGAGATGAACCACTGTGTTATTTGGCAGCGTTCCTCATTTTGCAAGTTGGATAACTAGAAGCCCAGGATTTAAATCCTAAATTCAGCCTGAATGAATGCTCTTGGAGTTTGAATGTGGGATGTGAGGATGCTTTAATTGCACATCTATTTATTAACTGATAATATGGTAAGGTGTAAAGAAGAAAACTTCTTTTTTCTTTTTCCACTTCTGCATGTGCTGTTCTTAAAAATGGCACCTTAATTCTGCCTTGTGTGAGGACCAGAGTCTTGGTGTGCAGGAATCTCTCTTTGGCTGGTTAATACGGAAACGCTTTGTGCTCTCTTCATTTCTGCTCATTTCACTGCAAGAGGCATGAAGTTCTCTACGTGCCAGGCAGCACCCTCCTGTTCCCAGCCCTCCCTGACAGAAAGCATTTATTTCTGGCCAGTTTCAGGACTGACTTTTTGGGCAGAAGAACGCTCTGTAATGATGACCTTGAGGCCTTGGTGTTCCTCACACAGCCCTCCTGTGTGCCTCAGTGGCAAACCCTGCTCTCAGGAGCAAGCACACCGTGAAGGGAGTGCAGTGAGGGAGGTGGGGCTGTGGGCCTGCTCTTGTTTATTGTGTGGGCTCTTGCACAGCGTGGCTTTCAGGGCTGAGGGGCTCTTTGAGCTCTGTCGAAAGAGCAGCTGGTTCTCCCCACAGGTATTTCCGCAGCTCGCTCCCTGTGCCCGCCGAGCAGCGTTTTCCTGACCAGGAGGACACAGCTGGTGCCCTGTGCTCCAGGGGAGCTCCAGGGAAGCTTGCCACAGAGGCCAGAGCCACAGACAGGGCCCTGCCCTGGCAGGGTGACTGCCTGCCCTGCTCTGTGTCCCCAGGGCTGTGTGGAAGGTGCAGCTCAGTGCATCTCGTGGGATGGAGGCGTTGGGTCCTGCCCCCGGACGGTGAAGTTTCTCTTCGGGTGCCTTTGCAGCTTTTTGGGTGAAGTTTCTTTTCAGGTGCCTTTGCTTTGCTTGGGGAGAATGAGAGCCCAGTACTGACGCTGCCTTTTTCAGGGGAAGTGTTTCAGGGTTGTCACCTGCCTGGGCTCGCAGAGCATCTCCAGGAATCCGGCTGGTGTGGCATCCCTGGCTTGCAGCGGGATGTGCTTCCGCAGCTCCGCGGGTCACGGAGCTCTGACTTCTGCTAGCTCACTTGTGCTTGGGTAGGGCTTATGTGCAAATCATGTGGGCTTATTTAAATTTCTTTAAAGAGGAGCAACAAACCCACAAGATCAGATGTCAACCCTGAGGAGAGAGGCTTAGTTTCTTTGCCTAAAAACTACTCTCATGTTGAAAAAAAAAAACGGAGCTGCAGGGCAGAGTTCAGATGGACTGAGTGATACCCCAGGCGGAGCAGGAACATATGTACATCTCCATCAATTTAACTGCCAAGCAACATGAAAGAAAAAGCTTATTAAAACACCCAATCCGTGCATTCATCTCCTCTCACACTTAGTCTTAGCTGTTGCCTTGAATGCAGAGAGCAAAACAACTTGAAAGATGTTTATTTTCAAAGCAGCTCTGAGTAGCTCATCGCAGTGACACTGCCTGGGGGACAGGGCAGCAAAGCCATGATTTCAGGGAATTAGTGTGGCTTGCCCTGCGTTGAGTCACTCAAGAAAGTGACTTGTCCAAAACTCATGTTTTATCCAGCGAGTCACAAGCTGCTTGCTCTCACAGCGTGATTTATTCTGTGGAACACGGTGCCCAACTCACTGCACCGTGACATCCAAAGGTGATTGTTTTCCAGCTGCTCATTGCATGCTTGGGATTTCTTGGGTTATTTTCTGTTACTTTGTTTGCTTTATATCTCTTTTCTTCGCAGACCATGGAAAGGTGAGGTGATTAACTTTTGTTGCTTTGTCGATTATAACTTTCATCCCTTTTCTTCCAATTTCTTCTAAAGCCCTTCCCTATTAGAAAGTTCTCTTTCCAGTCTCTTGCCCCCACCTTGCTGTTTCATTCTCTTGGGCTGCCAGTGTGGCAGACCAGTGTTTAATAACTACACTCTGTTCTGTAAGAGCAGGCAGGCTCAGTTTGGGGGATTTCAGGGAAGAAGAGCTGGAGGAAAAGTTGCAAATTCCTAAACACAAATGCCTTCTCCTTTCCATGCTTGAGCCCTCCAGGGGTCGGGGAATTAAATAAGCATCGTGGTGTGGTCTGAGCACCTCTGCTGGTGCTGCAGGTGGTTGGAGCGGTGCTGCCATCCCGAGGGGGGTGGCCAAGGCACAGAAACCCGGCTGCAACTCCTGCAGTGGGAGCACTTGGAGCCAGCGTGTTCCCTCCTGTCCTGCTGCTGGGCTCCGGCATAAACACAGACTCCAGCCTCCTCTGGTTCTCAGGCTGCACAGATCAAGTCACAGCCGGTCACAAGTCCGTGCTAAAACCCCTAATGCAGGTGTAGGTTTCCATCCGTGCCCCTGCAAGAGCATTTACTCGATCAGCAAGTGATGCTGAAGAACCCACACTACCCAGACATGTGCACTGCAGCTGCAGCTTAGATTTAGGCCACGGGGATTTTGTTTTTCTGGAGGGTTTTCAAGACAAACACTGGAATATTTGCTTCTTTTTTTAATTTTAACTGGGCTGATATTGATACTGGAGGGTGCCTTTAGAAATGAAAAGCCCTTGCCTATCTGAAACCAAGTGTTTCAGATAAACTTCCAGCTCTACATGTCCCCAGAGATAAGAAGCGTGCAGGGCCTGTGTGAATGCTTGAACCTGTACTTTGGTCACACTGCTCATACACTTTGCTTCTCAAAAATCCATTAAGAAAAAGGCTGTGTAATTCAAGTTACCATTTATGATTTTGCTGTTATCGTGAGCAGGGTGTCACAGCCGAAGGGAGTGAGAAATAGCTCCTTAATGGTTTCACAGCTTAATCATTTCCAAGTGAAAATTTACACGGGGTGTATCATTAACAAAAGGAGGGATGCAAAAAAAGCCCTGGGTGTGCGTCATGCCACGGGGTGCTGGGAAGCTGGGATTTGCCTGTGGGGCTGGTAGTTCCTTGCTAGCACTGCCTCCTGTCCCTCCCAGAGTGGTCTTTGCTCGCAGCTTGGCTCGGTTACAGCTCCATGTGTCAAAAGCTTTGTCTGCTGAGTGGGTGCCAAAATGCCTTTAGAGAGCAGAGCTTGAGGAAGGAGTTGGTTTACACAGATTTGATTTTATTTTCTGCTAGCTGCAGCGCTTTGTGGGTTGTTGAGATGAGCTTTTTCTGTGCATTGCTGGAAAACGGCAATCTGCACCTACATTTCCAAGACTTTCTGACCTGGACGTCTTTGCGGCCTCTCTGGCAGAACAAAACGTTTTCTTCGATATCAAACTGTATTTTAGCTTCCCATTGTGGTGCAAAATGTGTTTTTGGGTGGGAGGTCATTTTTTTGGCCTGCCCAGCCCTTCTGATGGGAAGATCATTAGGTTGTATTGCCAGTGAGCGTGGGAAGAGGGGGGAAAAAGTCATTTTTGAGGAGGGCTGAGCTGGGCACCTGCCTCTGGGCATGATGAGTCCCCCCAGCCACAGCTGGGGCAGCTCACTGCATCTCTGGAAAGCTGATCTGAGACCCTGGGGATGGGTGTGAGGGGTGTTGAGCTCTCAGAGGTGCAGTCTGAAGTCCAGGGGGGCTGCCCTTCAAACAAGCGATGTCATTTTTACGTCTTAAATATTGTGGGAGCTGAAGTCTTCATCTGCAGCCGGTCTTATTCACCACCGCCCTTCTGTGGTTGTAAAATTGGGGTGATGCCACCCTCTGAGAGATGCTGGGAGTTTGCATGAACTTTTGAGGGACCAATTAACAATAATCTGCAAGGAAAATGTGGAGCTGTCCTTGGACCAACCTTTGAGCGGCGTGGAATGACCAAGGGCTGTGTCTACACCTGCTTTGGGAAGGGGTGGGGGAAATGCTGAGCATCCACTCGTTCAGGAAGAGTCCAACATCCTCAGTGCTGACCTAGGCCAGGGTCTAGGTGACCCTGTGTGCACTCACACACTTGAAAGCCCATGTTGCAGCTTGTAGGGCTCAGATGCACAGGGAGATGGGACAGGAAAACTTCATCCTCCTGAAGTCCTCAGCTTGTGCTTGTCTCCTGCAGCTGGTTTTGTAGAGAGGTGCATTCAGTGGTACAGCAGTGAGAACAGCCCTGTCCTTATCCAGCAGGAATTCCAAGGGGGCTGAGGAGGTGCTGAGTGAGGGGACGATCTGGCCCTGTCTGTTGTTCCCAGCAGCAGCTGAGAGTGGGAGCCAGGAAAGAGTTTATGGCTGGGACACCAGTGCATTGTCCCCCTTTCCACTGATTTATGACCTGAGATACCAGAGGCTGTGCCTTTCCTCCTGATAGTCCTTGATGAATTTTCCTTCCCTGAATTCATTGTTGTGATTTTTTCCAGCCTAGTGAACTTTTGGCTCGCCAGGCAAAGTTCCCCCATTTAACCATGTCCTGTGCCGTGCTCCTGGCCAAGTTCCCCTGCGCTCCTTCCTGCTGCTGCTTTTGCACTTTGAAAGCCCTAAAAAAGGTGCTGAGGTGGAGAGACGTGTCCCATGGCCAGCTGGTGACCACTGACCACTGCAAAGTCAGGCACCTGGGGCACAAAACTCCGGGTTCGAGGGTGGGCATCCAAGCTGGGGCAGGGAGAGGCACCGTGTGGCCACAGCACTGAGAGCCCACCAGCCTGGGCTGGAGCCCAGCTTTTCCCTTTCACCAGGTCCTGCAGAGGAGAGGCCTCACAGAAGAATTTCTTTTACAGGGTCACTGAGGCTGGAAAATCCCTCCCAGCCCATGGAGTCCAAGCTGTGCCTCATCCCCACCTTGTCCCCAGCCCAGAGCACTGAGTGCCACGTCCAGCCCTTCCCTGGACACCTCCAGGCATGGGGACTCCAAACCTCCCTGGGCAGCCCCTGCCAAGGCCTGAGCTCCCTTGCCATGGGGAAATTCCTGCTGGTGTCCAACCTGAGCCTCCCCTGGCACAGCTTGAGGCCGTTTCCCCTTGTCCTGTCCCTGTTCCCTGGCAGCAGAGCCCGACCCCCCCTGGCTGTCCCCTCCTGTCAGGGAGTTGTGCAGAGCCAGAAGGTTCCCCTGAGCCTCCTTTGCTCCAGGCTGAGCCCCTTTCCCAGCTCCCTCAGCCGCTCCTGGGGCTCCAGCCCCTTCCCCAGCTCCATTCCCTACCCTGGGCTCAGAAATAGATGTATTTTAAAACCTGATGAAGCTGCCTGAGACACAGATCCTCTGCAGCTCCTGCTGCTTGTGAAACCACTGGAGCTTCTCTAAAGACAGAGGATTTCTTTCCTGAGAGGGATGTGTCGGGCACAGTAAAAGGTCTCACATCACTGAGACCTGTTTCAGGTTTAGGGTGCCTGTCCTGCCATGGCAGGAGGCAGGGCATGTACAGTTCCAGATTTGCCATACAGAACCACAACCTACTAATTAAATTCCTGAATCTCATATTCAGGGGGGAAAAAAAACCCAATAAATTTACACATGAATACAATTCCTACCTGGAAATCTTTATGTCACTGAAGTTAATGTGTGGTCAGAATCTGTACCTGTGCCTTCTTTTCCTCTTGTCCTTGCAACCTGAGGGGCTGATACTCAGTTTCTCATTTCTGGAACCAGATCTTTTTCTCCAGGGGAAGGTAGGGAAGCAGAGCTGTGTGTTCTGGGTGGTTTTCCTGGCAGGCATCAAACCAAGGCAGTTCTTCTGCAATGTCAAACCCATTGTTTGCAAAAGGAGCAGGGGCCCAACTGCTCAGGAGGGTTCATCTGGGGGAGATCATTTAGCAGAACCGCTCTGAATATTAAACATTGGGCAACCATGGAGAGGTTTTTGTGTTTAAATTGTCATTTTTGTCAGCATCTGACAAAATGCTTTGTTTGTTAAATATTTGTTGCCCCTGCAGCTATCCTTTGAGATTTCAGGAATGAAGATGGTGGGGGGGTGATTGTTTTTATAACATCTGTCCTGGCCTTACAAGTTTATCCCAAAAATGCAGGAGCACAGGATGAGTCACTAGCTTTTCTGCATCGAGGAAATTAGAGTAGTGACATCATCTCATTCCAAGATAAGGGAACGCCTGAGCTGGGAGTCTTCAGAGAGGCAGATTTCAGTACCCAACTGCTGATTTGGACTCACAGTGTAGAAATCAGCATCTGATTTGGGAAGTTACTGGAACGTGAGCCTGGTTTTGTTGATTTTCTTCCCTTTTTTTCGTGTGCCAGCGTTGTATAAAACTTGATTGTGACAACCCAAGCCGTGCGAATTTATGCCAAGAGGAAAATATTTGAGCTGCCATCAGCAAATAAGGTCTTGCTAAGAGCTCAGAAATTCCTGTGGCTTAAGAAAACACGGCTTCAGTTTAACAGCAGCTTGAAAATCTCGTGTATTAGCGGCGTTTGGCATCTCCAGCTGTCTGTCTCCAGGCTGAAAGGCCGCTTGTTTTGGGGCACTGGGATGGCTCTGCTGCTCTCTCCTCAGGGTTTCCTGTATTTCATTCCTGGCAGGGCCCTGGGGGCGATGCCAAGAGGAGCAGGCTGTGAGTGCCAAGGAGAGACTGAGTCTGCTGGGCTTCATTCAGAGCACGGGGTGGAGAAAGGGATCCCAGTCCAGCATCCTGCCCAGCACAGGGAATGCTGGCAGCTCCTCAGCTCAGTCTGGAGAGGTTCCTGCTCACCTCCAGGAGCTGGGAAAGGAGGCTCATCCCATGGGCAGGGAACAGGGGAACACCAGCAAGGAAAACAGGGAGGTGGTGGCACAGCAGGGACAGCAGCATGGGAGCAGGAAGGTGGGCAGTACTAAAGATGCTTGCAAGGTCCCACTTCCCCATCTGGGCCTGCATCCTGAGGGGTTAAACAGGCAGAATTTCCAGGGCAACCTTGCCTTGCTGGGGTTTTCCCTTGGGGAAGAATGGGGCTGGGTTTGAAGCATTTTCTGCCTCAGTGCAGTAAGTGAATATTTGGGGAAAGTCCATGGGTTTTGGGTTACAAGAGCTAAGCTAGGATGTGAGAGATGCCAAGGTTTCTCCATTGTTCTTCAATACGATTGTAATCAAATCTTTGCTGCCACAGACAAAACCCCCCTTTTTCCTCTCTTCCTCCTTTTCGTTGGAGTATCACTTTTGCTCTTCTTCAGCAAATGACTCTTTTGCAGGAGGCTTTCCCCTCTGGTTGCTCATGGATACAATATTACCCTTTTTCCAGAGCAGCCCTGATAGAAGAAAATAATTTTTTAAGGAAAAATTTGATAAATGTAATTTTTATACTTCAAATGCAACTGGTATGAACAAATATTTTTAGTTTATTTTTTTTTTCAGTATGATGGCAGGAGTTGGGAGAGTTTCTTTAATGATAGGGTAGCTCATTCTCCTGAGGCTTAGGGAAATGTTTGACTGCAAACTCAGAATCACAGCATCTCCTGGGCTGGAAGGGACCCACAAGGATCATCAAGTCCAGTTCCTGACCCTGCGCAGGACACCCCAATAATCCCTCCATGTGCTTGATCCCACAGCTTGCCTGTGCAAGTGAAGGCTTGCTTGATCATTCTATTATTTTAAAAGCCCATTCTACCATTTGCAAATAGGATCAGCTGAAAACATTTTGAAAGCCTCTATTTTTATTTTGATCTAATTTTTCCCTCCTGGAGACATGTCCAGGCCGCGGTACCGAAATAGGGCGTGTGTGAAACGCTTGACTGGAAAAAAAATGAATCATATTCCTGGTGCTGTGAGCTTGCCCTGTAAATAAAAAGGCAGCTGGGGGAGTCCTGACCCTGCCCTGGCTGTTGGGTCAGGGTTTCCCCGGGGCCCTGAGCGCTGCCAGCTGGATGCTGGTCCTGGTGCTGAATGAGCCGGACGGGTGAGTAACGTGCCCTTCGCAGCGCGGTGCTCCGCAGCCTCAGCGCGATCCCTGGTTTGGGGAGCGAGTCCCTCTCCGGAGCAGGATGCTGCTGCAGCTCCTGGACAGCTTCCAGGTCTGTGCCTGTGCCAGCTGCAGCAGGCAGGGGTGAAGTGAGGGCGCCGTAAGGACACGGGCTTGGACCTGCTGGGCCACCGGCATGGCCAGCACTGCTTTCTGGTGCCTCATCTCCTTCTGCAGCATCACAGAGCTCTGCCTTCTCTGAGCAAGGGCTGGCCTGAGGGTGTTGTGGGGATCTCTCAAATGTCCTTCATTTCCACCCCTCAGCTGTGCAACGTGGCACTTGCAGTTGCTTCTTGCCGTGCTTCCGCTTGTGATGCAGCCACGGAGGTGCTGGTTGAAGAACCAGGGATGTGGAGGCAGGAGGAGCTGCTGCCCCAAGGACCAGAGTTTATACTTGGATTCCTAGTGGGAGATGGCAAAACATCCATGCAATTTGTTGGGACAACCCTAAACCCAAAAGGGCACCAGAGCTGGGGAGGGGTTCTGATGAGGAGCAGCTCAGGGAGCTGGGAAAGGGGCTCAGCCTGGAGCAAAGGAGGCTCAGGGCTCAAGCTGTGCCAGGGGAGGCTTAGACTGGATATTAGGAAATTTTTTTTCATGGAAAGGGTTGTAGAACATTGGAATGGGCTGCTCAGGCAGGTGGTGAAATCTGTAACACCCTGGAAGTGTTCAGAAAACATGTGGATATGGCCCTTGAGGACATGGTTTAGTGGTGAACACAGTGGTGGTGCTGGTTTGATGGTTGGACTTGATGATCTTAAAGGTCTTTTCCAACCTCAGCACCTCAATAAGTCTATGATTATAAATGTTGCTTGTCTTAGTGCGTTTTCTGTTAAATGTGCAGTGGTTCTGCTCCCAACAAACATCGGTGATGTCTGGGAGAGGCCCCACAGGCCTCGTGCCTTTAACTGTCAGGTGAGGAGAGAAGATGCTCCCTGATAAGATCTCCTTGAGTAGTCACATGTAATTTATGTGGGCAAGCACAGCTACTCCCTTCCAGGGCTAATTATTTCAGAAAGAGCTGAGGTCACTTTTTTGGATGCTATGAATTGAGCAATGGTGGCTCTCAGAGCAGAGGACACTGATGGCTTCTAATTTCCAGCGAGACTTTCCTATCTCAGAGGCCACATCTCTTTATTCAGGAGGATCACTGGGCTCTGGCTGCAACCTGCTCTCACACAGCAGGGCAGTACCTTGTCCCACCAGAGTGGTTGATGAAAAGCTTCTTCCCTTTGGAAATTGAGCCAAGAGACCCTTGATGGGCAGCTCAGTCAAGCCTGATCCTAAAGACAGCCAAAATCTTGGTGTCTCCCTGTTTGCCAACCTCATGGAAGGGTTCAGTGGGAGGGGAGACCAAAAGCAGAGTTAGGATTTGGTTTCTTGGTCTGCTGCAGCCTCAGTCCAAGGTTTGGAGCGACGTGTTTGTTTTTTTTCTCATTTCCTGGATGAAGTAAGGCAGGGTGGGCTGAGCACTGAGCTCATCCAGACAGGGCCAAACAGCAGATTTCCAAGGGATGGGGAGAGTGTGGTGGTGTCATCTTTAACCATCTGTCTGGCAGGGGATGCACGGCCCTTCTTTGGAGATGCTGCTGGGACATTTATTGCCTTGTTTGGAGCCTTGTTTGGGGCTGAATTATAAGTCAGAAGTTCCTCTCCCAAGCCTCATTTCACTGACCCAGACTTGCTTTCTGGTGTCCTAAATTGTCCCTGCTTTAGGGCCCAACATCCAGGTTTATTATTATCTGCTTAAACGTGTTTGATTTGCCGTGACAGGGTTAAAACCCCAAGAGTCAAATCAGTAGCACAGCCCTGCATCTGATTAAACCCCATCCCCTGCTTCTCTCTGCCTCCCAACCCTCTTGCAGGACATGCTCTTCCCAGGCAAAATCTCTCCAGGATTTGCTCTCAGACCATTAATGATCAGTTTTCCTGGTGCCTTCACTCCCTTCCACCACGCTTCAGCTCTGGCTTCCCAAACCATTCCTAGCTGGCGGATGATGAGGTGGGAAGTTGGTCTTTCCCACTCAAGAGTCCATTCCCAGCCCAGCCATCCAGTTGCTCAGGGTTGGGAAGAGTTTCCTGGGAAGTTTATGAACAGAGCAGAAAAACCTGAGGGGTTTGGTACCATCTGGAGCTCCCAGCAGGTGGGAGAGGTGTGACAGTGTTGCTGAATTGCAAAAATGCCCTCAGTGGTGCTTTCCCGAGCTCCCAAAGGTGCCAGCATGCAAAATAACATCTCTGAGATGCTCACCCAGTGCAGATTTATGGCACAGCAACCTGTACTTAGAACACTTTCCTTACATCAGCCGTGTAGGAGTGTGCCAGATCCTGCATCTTCCCGAGGCGCGGACGTTATCGTGGCTCATCTCCCGCTGGACACGGCCTGAACTCCTGGGGATGGGAGAAAATTAATCCATGGTGGTGCTGTCGCACCTTTGCGAGCTCAAAATGTTCAAAGTTTTGATACCCACACCCCCCCCCACCCCCGCAAAAGAAAATACCACAAAATGGAACAAACCACAGAAACCAAGTCTTGAGCTATTTATCTCTTATTCTCTGAGTCACAGCATGTGCAGCATTCACTCACCTTCTCAGGGACAGGTCTAGAGATGTTTTGGGCTTTTTATAGAAGCGCAGGCTGGATTGTGTTGGAAGGGACCTTAAAGCCACCCAGTGCCACCCCTGCCCTGGGCAGGGACACCTTCCACTGTCCCAGGCTGCTCCAAGCCCTGTCCAACCTGGCCTTGGACACTTCCAGGGATCCAGGGGCAGCCACAGCTGCTCTGGGCACCACTCCCCAACCTCACAGGGAAGGATTTCTTCAGTATAACTAACCTAAATTCCCCCTCCTCTTTCAGTCTGAGCCCATTCCCCTTGTCCTGTCCCTCTGATGAACAGTCCCTTTCCAGCTTCCCCGTAGGCTCCCTCAGATACTGGAAAGTTCCATGAGGTCTCCGTGCAACCTTCTCTTCTCTCTCTCTCTCTGCATATGTATCCAGGATATATTTATATCCTTGTATCCTCCTTGTTCTTTCCCTTGCATGCCTCAGTTGGGAACATCATCCTCACAATTAACAGGGTCCTGTGGATATTTCACGTGGAACATTCCTCGTGGTGGTGCTGTTGCTGGAGCTGCAGGGCACAGCCAGGCTGTTTCACCTGCAGCCCTGCAGAGACTCTGGGCTCAGCAAGGTTAGGAACCACCAGGATTAGGAAGCACCAGAATTCAGGCCTGTGGCTCAGCGTTGTGCTGGCACTTTGTTTGCTTGGGAACGCACATGGACACGTCAGGGGTGGCTTCCTCTGCCTCCCATGGCGTGCCCAGCTCGGTGCTGCTCCTGCCCCAGCTGCAGTTCTCCTGTTATACAGCCAGTAAATTAGCACCTGAAGTCGCTCTCGTTTTTCAAGCCTGATTAAAATAATAGGTGAGTCTGTCTGTGTTTGAAACTGTCGAGAAGGCAGGGAGGGTGTCTCTGCCCAGACTCTGTGTCCTGCCTGCCCGCAGGGGGATCAGTCACCTGGCAGTGCTCCTGCAGCAGAGCCAGTCACCTTCTCCCTCCTCCCTGCTGGCACGAAGGCATCACCACCAGAAACACCCTGGGCAGAGGCAGAGAACCTCCGAAAAATGAGTCTGCGCTTCTGAGACAGAAATCCAGCTCAGGCCAAAGCACCAGAGTTCACCATGCTGGCTCATTAATGAATTTGCACTTCCCTCCCATCCATTTGTCCCAGCAGAGATTTCCTTTTGCACTGAGAGCAGCAAAGGTAACAGAAGCACTTTGTTCTGCTCTCTTTTCTCAGGGATCCACCAACGTGGTTTACCAAGCCCATCATGTCAGCAGGAGTAAGAGAGGACAAGTTGTCGGCACCAGGGGAGGATTCCGAGGCTGCACGGTTTGGCTCACAGGTATTTTTTGGCTGGGTGTGAAAGCGTGGCCTCACCTGGGAAACTCCATGAGAATGGCTGGCAGGTGGGGATTTGGGATCTGCAGGAAACGTCAGCGTTCCCTGCGAGCCGGGAATTGCAAAACATCCCCACGTGGGAAACGCAGACACGCGGTGCTGGCGCAGCAAGATGCTCTCCCTGGCAGCTGCTGCCCATAACTAATGTTTTTATGGATTTCCCAGCTGCTATCAGGCTCCTTTGAACATGTCAGAGGCCCTCGGGGTTGCACTTGTTGTTCCCAAGTGTGTAGCTGAGGAAGCCTTGGCTCAAATCCAGCCAGTCTTTGGCAGTGGAACATACCCAGGGCTGTTTTCATTCAGGAGCGGTGGGAAGTTTATTGGGACATATAGGTCTGCTGTGTTTGAGGCAGCACGAGGCAGCCACCTTGTCTGGAGAATAAACACTCCCAGCCACAGAGTCACGCTGAAGCGATCCCTTGCATTTGTTTTGTTGCCCTTCTCTTCTGCCTTGAAGTATAAACTCATTGTTTGAGGATTAGGGGCTGCCAGAAATGACAGTTGAATTTCTCATTTCTAATATTTAGACAAGTCTGTCTTTTGCCAGTTGTCCAGTTGTTCCTTTGCTTGTTAAATATTAGCATTTTCTTTGGCTGCTGGAAGATGTTGAAGGACGTGCTTGGAAGGATTTGTAAAGCCATTCTGATTTTGCCTTCCTGTCACCTTAGGTTGTAGATCCTGGATTAAAGCACATTTCTGTTCTGTTCTCCTCCTCAATTTTGAAGTGCCCAATCTGCTTTTATATAGTATCTGAAACCAAAGCCAAGGCAATTTCCTTCCTTTTTTGAGTATTGCTCAAAAATCTCGTGTCTGAAAGGTTTGAGCTCGCCTGGCTGACGATTGTTCTTTGAAATACACACCTAGAGAAGGAGGTGACGAGGGGCCTTTGCTGCTGGAGCCTGTCCCACTCCACGTGGCTGCAGCAAGAGCCTCTCCTTGCGTTCAGAATGGGAGAGCAGTGGGCTCATGACAGTGGGAGCAGGGGGAGGAAGATGCAGAGAGACCTGAAGCAATCCAGCAGCATCCTTTCAACCCTCCCCTGCATCCTGGAACCCACGTGTCCCGACACGGCCCGGCAAGAGGCACTGCTGGGTTGGACCCCCTCAGAGGCTGGGCTGTAGGTGCTTTTCTCACGCCATTAATGCTACCCCTTCAACAAAAAGGGTTGAAAAGGGCTCTGTGGAGGACGAATCCAACCTCCTTTAGGAAGGAATGAGGTGGGGGACTTCAGACAGAAAGGAGTTTGGTCTGCCCTTTGGATCGTTTGTCACGGCTGCGCTCTCACTTTCAAACCTTGAAGGTCTCTCTTGACCTCAAACCTGACCCCTCACTTTTCTGCCTCCCCCAGGCCTTTCTGGAGCTGGCAAGACAACCATTGGCTTTGCTCTGGAAGAGTACCTGGTGGCTCACGGCATCCCGTGCTACTCCCTGGACGGCGACAACGTCCGGCACGGCCTGAACAAGAACCTGGGCTTCTCGGCCCAGGACCGCGAGGAGAACATCCGGCGCATCGCCGAGGTGGCGCGGCTCTTCGCCGACGCGGGGCTCATCTGCATCACCAGCTTCATCTCCCCCTTCACAAAGGTAAGGGATCCTGCTCTCTTCTCAGCTTCACCTCAGATGATGAAGATGATTTCTGGAGAGGGTTTCCTAAATCCACCGTCGGATGTTTCGTAGAACACCACTGACACACGACAGCACGCGAGCAGCGTTTGGAGGGCTGGATAAATTCAGTGTTGCAAATTGATGAAAAGCCAAGAGGAGTTTAAGATCTCCCTGCTATTAACTCCTCAGAAGCAGAAGAGGGTCACAGAAGCAGCATCCTGTCCTAGAGCTGTCGCTGCTCTTTTGGAAAAAGATTTGGCTGCGATTTTCTCTTCCGTAGCTGCTGTTATCAGGCTGATGCAAGCAGTTTCTTTCTTCTTAGAACCAAGGAACCACTAAGGTTGGAAAAGACCTCTAAGATCATTTGTTCTGACCCTTTCGACATAGAGCAGATAATTATTCCCAATCTCAAGTTCTGCTGTTCTGCCTAACAAAAAGATCTTGAGGTCTTGCATGGGAAAAGATGAAAACAGATTGAAGTTGTAGATTTTGACAGGTTTTTTTTTTTAAAGTATCTTTAAAAGAAAGGAAGAAGGTGAGATGAAAAACCCTTATTAGAACTAGTGTACATTTAATAAATCTGTAAGAGAGATTAATTTACTTGTGTCAAAGTCCAGGGAGGTTTTTATGCTGCAATTCATATTTTTCCCATCTTTCTTCTGACAGGATCGTCAAAACGCACGAAAAATTCATGAGGCAGCTGGACTTCCTTTCTTTGAAATCTTTGTAGATGCTCCTCTAAATATTTGTGAAAGCAGAGATGTGAAGGGCCTGTACAAAAAGGCAAGAGCTGGAGAGATCAAAGGTACAGAGGAGTGGGATCTTATTTTGCCTTTTGC
The DNA here is from genome assembly GCF_049639895.1 of Pseudopodoces humilis. NCBI lineage: Eukaryota > Metazoa > Chordata > Aves > Passeriformes > Paridae > Pseudopodoces > Pseudopodoces humilis. The sequence goes on along the minus strand of NC_142208.1, from coordinate 3,151,345 downwards.
TTGCCAAAGCTTTGGATTTCTCATCCTGGCAGTGCCACAGATAGGGGTGGGTATCTGAAGGCCCTTTGTAGTGCACAAGAGGATCCTGTTCCCCTAATCTTACTGTCACAAGTGTCACTTGTACCCAGCACGGTTGAATGCCCCCAGGTTGTTTGTATAGCGTTCTTGGCTCTAAGGCACTGATTGTTCCATTAAATAAATTTAATTTGGGGGTTAATTGCCCGTAGGATTCACGGGGATTGACTCAGAGTATGAGAAACCCGAAGCTCCGGAGCTGGTGGTGAAAACAAACGTTGCTTCAGTGTCTGAGTGCATCCAGCAGGTCGTGGAGCTCCTCCAAGCACAGGTGGGTCACTCTTATGTCACCATCACTGGCAGCTTTGGAAGCCTGCTTAGGGACATTGCCTTTTTGGTGTGCCTGTAAAAACCAGCGTGTTACAAGTGCTGCCTGTCTCTGTCTTTCAGAACATCGTGCCCCAAGGCTCAATCAAGGATGTTCTGGAGCTGTTTGTGCCCGAGGATAAGCTCAGCAGTGTCCGGGCTGAGGCAGAGAAGCTGCCAGCGGTGGAGATCACTAAGGTATTGTCCCACTCGGGTACTGACACTATTTATTCCAAGGGTGCGAACTTCCAGGAGGATGTTTCCAGAGGGATGTGTGTGTTCTTCTGATGGCCCTGATCTTTTGTGGCTGTGGTTTATGGCGAGCTGAGGTGGGATCCTGATCCTCAGCCATTTTCTGCCATGCCTCCACCCTGTGCTGCGATATCCTCTGCTATGCTCGTACAGCCCCACACGTTCAAACTGCCAGAGGGCAGGGACAGATGGGATCTTGGGAGCCCCTGGCACAGGGTGCCCAGAGCAGCTCTGCCTGCTCCTGGATCCCTGGCAGTGTCCAAGGCCAGGCTGGATGGGGCTTGGAGCAGCCTGGGATAGTGGAAGGTGTCCCTGCCCATGACAGGAGGTGGAACGAGATGGGCTTTAAGGTCCCTTCCAAGCCAAACCGTTCTGGGATTCTAAATCCTGCTGTGAAAGTGTGTGAGTCTGGCTTAAAAAGCCCCGAGCTACATCCCCCATGTCTTTCTCCTCCTAATGAATGTGCTGTATTTGAAGCAAAACAAAATGAAAATACTGTTTCAGCAGAAGGGAAGGAAAAGCAACCTCTGAGCGTGACACGATGACAGGAGCGTGGCAGGAGTGTGACCCCTGGGTTTGTTTTGCAGCTGGATCTGCAGTGGGTGCAGGTGCTGAGCGAAGGCTGGGCCACTCCTCTGACAGGATTCATGCGGGAGGCAGAGTACCTGCAAGTGCTGCACTTTGGCACCCTGCTCAACGGTATGGATCCCCTGTGTCCTGCTGTCCTGCCTTGGGGCACACACCAGGGCTCCTGAAGGTGGCCACAGCCCTGGCTCACAGCTCTGACATCTCACACAGTGCTGCTCAAACCTTCCAGGAGTTGTTGTGTGGCTCCTGTCGTGCTTGGCTGTAGCAGGGTAAATAGAGATGCAAGCCCAAAGCCAAGGAAGCAGGGAGGCTGCCAGGCTGAGCTGGGGGTGGGAGGAGAGAAGGCTTTGTGGGAATAGGAGCAGAGCCTGCTTTTGCCCCCCACCCCATTTCCCTGCCTCTCCAACATGGTAAAGTGAATCTGATTTCCCTATACAGTCACCTGTTAGAGGTGCTTCCTCCCTGGAAGAGGCAAAGAGGGCTCAGGTGATGACCATCCTCAGCTGAGACTGGGGCACAGCAGTTTCCACTCCGTTTCTCAGCTGTGGACGCTGTTGCTGTGACTTCACTTGGGGCGCTCACATTGGGGTTTGTAGACCTGGCAGTGATCTCTGCCCTCAGGGACCTGGGTGAGCAAATCCCTTTGAGCCCTGCATGCCTTCTAGACGATCCTGTGGTCCCACAGGGCAGTGATTTGCTGCTGCTGCTGCTCAGATTTGGGCACCGTGCAGCAGAGGCAAAGCTCAGGACTGCTCACTTTGCACGGCAGGAGTGTCTGTGTGGGGGCTCTGCTCCCAGACACACCATAGCCTTTCACCTCCTGCCCAGTGTGCAAACAGCATTCAGAAGCACATGTCCCTGTTATCAGAGCCTCCTCTGTGGTCTTTGAGCTGCCTGTTGTGCCTGGAGGGGTCGCAGAGTGCCCTGGGACGGCCACGTTGCTCCAGAGCCCCGTACTTTGCGCCGGAGGCTCATTCCAGAGCGTATCTGGTTTTGGGGTGCCCCCCAAACCTGCTGACATCCCTGAGCACATCTCCTCTGAGCTCTGTGGGCGGATGTTCAGGGTTTGTAGAGCTCTGTGGGGAGCAGGGATGAAGGCCAGGAGAGCAGCTTTGCAGAGGGATGAGCTCTCCAGAGTGAGGTCTGTGTAGCAGAGGGCAGCAGCATCGGTCCCTGGTGCACCCTGTCTCCACGGGTGTCTCCAAACTCTGCATCTTTGTGGTCAGGCCTCCAGGGTGCCATCTGAGTGGGAAAGAGAACACCCAGGTGCTCCTGCACAAGCATTGAGAAGTGGTGGAGGGCTCCATCTCAAGGTGCTGAGGCTGGGCCTGGCACTGCCAAGGAGAGGCCTGAGCCTGCTCTTCCCAGAGCCATTGTGCCCTGGGCTGGGTGATGGTTTGGGAAGCTCCTGTGTTTTTTTGGGGGCATTTACTCAAGCTCTGCAGTAAATCCCTCCTGAATGCCCCAGCAGGTGGGGGATGTGCTTTGTGCAGGGCCACCAGGAAGGGGGGGTGGATCTGCAGCAATGCACCGGTGACCCACAGCTGTCGGCAGGGGTGACAGTGACAGTGGAGGTGCTGGACCACACTCGGTGTGAGCTGTGCTCTCACTGTGGAGGACCACAGCCACATCAACAGGAGCTTTTAAATGCTTTGAGTCTTGAAATTGTTTCTGTAACGTGCCCCTGAGCATTAATTATCTTAATTATGTTTGTGTTCTCCCAGGAAAGAGGCGCACGGTAGCTGGTATGTATGGAACCCTTCTCAGGCTCTGCACAAATTGCCTCAATTGAGATTCTTTTTGGCTATAATTTTTTGAGATTTATTAAAAAAACTAAACTATTGAAATGATTATGAAATTATTGCAGCCATGACCCGTTTATGATCCAGGCAGCTATGACATGGCCCGACACACCCTGTGTCCCAGGGACCAGTCTGCACAAAGATCCCAGTTGTGTAATTTTGTAATTACCTGCACTGGAGTGATCTTTGGTTACCTCTCCATCCTGCATTTGGAAAGGGAGCCTGAAGATCCTCGCTCTCAGCAGCATTTGTTGGTTTCATAATTCATTTTTCCCCCTGTTCTGGCTTCATTGATTCATTATTACTATGATTTAAATGTATGAAGCTGATATTGATTGGATCCCATGTGAATATAATTATGATTATTCATGAAAATTCTGCCTGGCTGATGAATGATACTCAGTCATGAATTTAAAGTAAATGCAATATTTTAAAAAAAATTAAAGTAAAAATCTATATCATAGTCAAAATCCTCAAATTAAAACTCTCAAGGGCCCAAACTGATTTCAGTCAGATCAGAACAAATTGAATCAGCGATTTGTTTGTGACTGGAAACCCACTGAAGAGATGATTCTCCCATATTAACGTTGGAATATCCAAGGAGAAATGGGAGGACCTCAGCAGAACACTGGGAAATTGGGATAGCTGGTTTAAAACCAAGATGATTTCAAGCTATTTAGGGACAACACTGAAATTAGAAACTATGTGTGCACTTACAGACTCACACAGAAAACAGATTAAACATGGGCACCACAGAGATGTAAAAGAAGACGAGTAGCAGTATAGAGATAGCCAGAGGAAAAAACACAAAAAGGAAATAAAACCCAAAAAGGAAAAAAAACCCAAAAGGAAAAAAAAAACAAAAGGAAAAAAAAACCCAAAAGGAAAAAACCCAAAAGGAAAAAAAGACAAAAAGGGGAGAAAAACCCAAATTAAGACTGAGTGTGGTGGAAGAAGCGGCCCGGGGGGTGTGCAGGGAACGGGATGCTCCAGGGAACACCAGACTGGAGCCATCTCCACAGAGGTGGTTCTCCTGGAGGAGAAGGCATTTTCCAAGCACATTGAAAAATTTCAATTAGCCAGGCTTGCGTTGTGCAAGCACATTTAAATTTTTCACCTTCACAAGCAGCTAACAAAGAGGAACCAGGGAAAGGCAGCAGGAACTGATGAGATGCTCCAGGTGTCTTGGAGACATCTCTGGCCCTTAGATAAGGAGCTTTTCTACTCCTCTACCATCACCATTTGCCAGCAGCGCAGAGAAAATGCTGCAATGGCTGATTTCCCACGGAAACCTGTGTTCACCGCGTTCTGGGGATGGTTAAAATTCTCCTCGGCGCGGGCAAGGTGTCCAACCCTTCAAGGGCTGCGAGCCCGAGCATCCCCGCGGGACGAGCGGCGGCCGGGGCGTGCTAAACTCCTCTCCCCGTCTCTCGGCAGACGGCGTGGTGAACCTGAGCATCCCCATCGTGCTGCCGGTGTCCACGGAGGACAAGCAGCGGCTGGAGGGCAGCGCGGCGCTGGCGCTCAGCTTCCAGGGCCGCCGGGTCGCGGTGCTGCGCGGCCCCGAGTTCTTCGCGCACAGGAAGGAGGAGCGCTGCGCCCGCGTCTGGGGCACCACCTGCCCCCGCCACCCACACATCCAGGTGGGACCCGGGCCTCCCTCTCCAACTGAATGTTCCCAAGGGTTTTTTCCAGGGTGATGGGGTTTCTGTCTGAGCTTCCAGCCCTGCTCCTTGCTGGGAAGCACAGGCAGGACTGAATTTTTTGGCTGTTCCCTACAGGTAGCCAACAGGGTTGTTGAGTTTTTACAGCTCCTCTCTTCCCGCTTAGTCTGTGGTGGCACAAGGGGCATCATCCCTCGGGCTTCACACAGTGACCTGAGCTTTCTGCTTAAAAAGGCTACAGCTGTGGTAGTTCTTTCCCCTCCCTTAAAACGACTCGTTTAATTTATTAACAGCAGGCGTGCACCTTGCAACAGGCTCGCTCCTCCTGCGTATTCCCGGGAGGAAGGAGCAAAGAGGGAGGTGGAGGAAGGTCTCTGCCTTCCTGTAGACTGCTGGCTGCCAGAGGGGAGCCCAGCACCCAGCCGGGTGGGGACTGGGTGGCTGCTGCCCCCTTGATGAGGTTTTGCTGCCCGTGGCATTCGGTTCAGGTGGGCACTGCAGGGATGTTTTCCACCTGCCAGAAGGGAAGGCCATCAGCAATGGGGTTGAGCCTCACACTTCTCAAAGGAGATTGGGAGGGGGACAAGGAGGGGTGTGCTGTCCCCTTTGCACTGAAGGTGTGTGTAATTCCCAGATGGTGATGGAGAGTGGAGACTGGCTGGTTGGTGGAGACCTGCAGGTCCTGGAGAAGATCAAATGGAATGATGGGCTCGACCAATACCGCCTGACCCCGCTGGCTCTCAAGCAGAAGTTCAGGGAAATGAATGCTGGTGAGTGCCCTGGGTTACACCAGTGACAGTGACAGGGCTCTTCCTGCCCCACCAGGCCTTGGTGTGATCTGGGACTTGCTCCCAAGCTCACAGCACTTCCAGGTGGCTTCTGGATGCTCCCAAGACGGGACTGTTTGGGGGGGTGGGCAGTAAAGGGGACTCAGGGCACGGCACAAAACGTGGCACAGGGTCTCTTTGGCTAGGTCAGTGCTTGGGATGGGCTGTGTCCTCCCACAGGTGCTCTGGGGGTTGGGAAGTGCTGAGCAGCCTGTTCAGGTCCCCCCTGACAGGTCAGATCCTTTCTGCACTGGCCTGCTTGGCCTTCACACCTGGGGCACAGCTCAGGTAGACACCAGCTTCTCCCAGCTCTCTGTGCCACGGAATCCTAGAATGGTTTGGGTTGGAAGGACCTTAAAGTGCATTCTATTCCCTGCCCTGGGCAGGGACACCTTCTACATTTCCAGATTGGATTGCTCCAAGCCCCATCCAATGTGGTCCCAGCAGGCTGGCAAAGGTCAAACACCCACCCTCACCTTGGGGAAAGAGCATTGGCCCTACTGAAGGTGCCACTGAGCTTGGGGAGGTGACAGATCACTTATGACATCAGTGAAGGCATCCAGTGCTGTGCACAAACATTGCAGGAGAGCTGATAGGGCTCCAAAGGAAGGGAATGGAGTGAAAATAACCTTGGCAGGGTGAGGTGTGTGAAACACTCAGCTGAGGTGTTCAGGGCCTTGCTCATGTGGAGACAGGACACACACAGGTCTGTCATGACTGAGACAGGGCACACACAGATCTCTCAGGACTGAGACAGGGCACACACAGATCTCTCAGGACTGAGGCAGGGCACACACAGATCTCTCAGGACTGAGGCAGGGCACACACAGATCTCTCAGGACTGAGACAGGGCACACACAGATCTCTCAGGACTGAGACAGGGCACACACAGATCTCTCAGGACCATGTGGAAGCTCAGGGTGAGGGAATGAGGCCAGTCACCCCCTGATCTTTCCCTTCCAGATGCTGTCTTCGCGTTCCAGCTGCGCAACCCCGTGCACAACGGGCACGCCCTGCTCATGCAGGACACGCGGCGCCAGCTCCTGGAGAGGGGCTACAAGAACCCTGTGCTCCTGCTGCACCCCCTGGGGGGGTGGACCAAGGACGACGATGTCCCTCTGGAGTGGCGCATGAAGCAGCACGCGGCCGTGCTGGAGGAGCAAGTCCTGGACCCCAAGTCCACCATCGTGGCCATCTTCCCCTCTCCCATGCTCTACGCCGGCCCCACGGAGGTAACACAGCCCTTGGATGCTCAGCAGGGCAAGGCAGGAAGCCTGTCCATGGGAGCTGTGCTCCCAGCCTGCCTGTGCAGCTCTGGAAAACCCTGGGAGGGGGCTGGAGCCGTGTCCCCACTCTTGGCTCCCTGCATGGTTTGCCTGCGCTCGCTGCTGCAGCGTCCTCCCACAGAGTTCCCATCCTCTCCTGGCCTGTGGAGGGCTGGGGAGGAGGGACAGAAACAAGCCTCACCTTTTTCTGGCGGGCAGGAACGTTCATTTGTTTGTCCCCAGGGGTTTCCCTTCTGTCCCTAAATCAGTGGGATGAAAGGGGCAGATGCTGAACCTCCCCTTCCGTGTGCTGGGGGCCACCGCTTTGGCACGCTGAAAATTCAGACTGCGACCTCCGTTTGCCACCAGATCGCACCCAGCCCGATTCCCACACCCTGCCTGTGGGTCCCCAGAGCCTCCCTCTGCCCCAGCCCTCAGCCCCTGTGCCCCTCCCTGCAGGTGCAGTGGCACTGCCGAGCCCGGATGGTTGCGGGGGCCAACTTCTACATCGTGGGGCGCGACCCGGCGGGAATGCCGCACCCCGACACCAAGCAGGACCTGTACGAGGCCACGCACGGCGGGAAGGTGCTGAGCATGGCCCCCGGCCTCACCTCGGTGGAGATCATCCCCTTCCGGGTGGCTGCCTACAACAAGCTCAAAAGAGCCATGGATTTCTACGACTCCAAAAGGTAACGCAGCGCTTTCTTCAGAACGTGGGGTTTCTCAGGCTGAGAGGCGGTAGGAGCGCATTCCCACAGCTGGAATTGGACACTCCAGCTCCTCTGGGATGAGGAACCCTGGGGGGTGACTCAGGCCAGCTGTGCTGATGTCTCCTGTCTCTGTTCCGCACAGGCACGACGATTTTGACTTCATCTCAGGAACACGCATGAGGAAGCTTGCTCGGGAAGGGGAAAACCCCCCGGACGGCTTCATGGCCCCCAAAGCCTGGAAAGTCCTCACCATGTACTACCAGTCACTGGAAAAAAAGAATTAACTCCTCCTCCTCCCCCTCCCTGGAAATACCTGTATTAAGAGTGAGCAATGATCGATTGATTCCTTGTGACGCAGATCACTCGGCGTGACCCTGGGATTTTCCTACCTGGGTCAGAGTGGTTTTTACCAATCAGAAATACTTGGAGCCTGGTCCTTCTCCCCCTAAAGCTGCTGGGAGCGTTCCCACAGAGCTGGAAGGGATGGGGAGCGGGCCCGTGCCACCGGGATCGTTGCGGTGCTGCCAGGACCACACAGCAGCTCCCAGTGCAGAGGGGGGAGCCTCGGACCAGGGTAAATCCTGCCTGTGCCCTGCCTGGAGCAGAAATGAAGAAGTGCCTTTCCACACTGTGCCTTAGATAGGTTCTGCTAATTAACAGCAGAATCTTTTTAATGCCCTTTTTTAAAAAGGACTTTTTAAGATCAGCTGTGACCACCGCCAGTTTCTTGTGGCTGAGCCAATTCCTCGCTGCTTCTTTCCTCCTGTTTGACCTCTTTGGTCAAACAAATCCCAGGCTGCGCATTCCTGTTGCTCCGAGTTCAGCTGTCTCTGAGATTGTGCCATGCTGATCCCTGCACCCACAGCTCAGCAGGGGAACTGTCTTGGGAGGCACCATAAAGCCCTGAGATCCCTGAGAAAGCTCTGGACAGCAAGGAAAAGTCAGGGATGCTGTCACTGTGCTTTCAGGTGTCCTCCCACATGGCAGGATGGGATCCCCCTTCCCTCTGCCCGCACTCCTCCCATCCCAAAGGCAAATCCAAGACAAAGCAGCAAAGACACGGCGCGAGATGGATCTGGAGAACCAGCTGAGAGGAGGCTGAAGCTCCTGCCCTCATCCACACCTGTGTGGGTACAGATGACCCGATTCATTCCGTGTCTGTGGGATGGGGCCGCTGGGGACAGCCAGAGGATGGCAGGAAAGCCCTCGGGCCCCTCAGCCCGTTGAGAGCCGGCACCCAGGGCTGCTCCCAGCTCTGGCTGTGGAAAGTTACCCCGGACTTTATCTCCTTCCCCACCCTCATCCTGACATGGACTTTGCCTATGCCGTGCCTGAGGCTTTTCCGCTGACTCCAGCTCCTGGCTGGCCAGCGGGGGCTTCCTGGGACAGGGCTGCTCCTGCCTTGCCTCCCCAGCCGTGAGGTGGCAGCAGAGGAAAACAACCAAGCACTTGGTAAAATGACAGCAATGGTCTCACTCGGTGATTTTTGCAGCTGGCCTGCTTTAGCAGCTGCCCCAGGACCCGTCAGGATGCGTTCCCGAGGAGCGGGGACCAGCGTTCCTCTCCTCTCGTGCTCTGGTTTTAATTCCGGATGGATCCACGCTCAGCAAAACCAACCCGCTCCCACTTGTGGCACGGGAACCTGCTCTGCTGAGGCCACGGTGTCCAAGCCTTTGTCTGTGACTGGAAAATATCCTTGCTAAAGGGCTTTTAAGTATTTTTTTTTTTTTAAGTACTTGGAGCAAAGCTGTGTTTTACCCCAGGGCAGATGCTGCAGCCTCCGTGGGAGCTGACAGTGCACCAGCCTCATCCAGCCAGCCCCTCTGGCAGGAAGCCAAAAGCAATATTCCCATTTAGGATTTTTAAGGAGTGAAACAGCGCTGTTGCTGCTCATCGTAAAATAATCCAGTGTTGAAAGCTGCCCCCCCCAGTAAATCACAGCAAAATACAGATTTTGTATTACCATTTTAAACCAGCGTAGTGTCCTGATTACCTCTGATTAAAACACGTGGACTGGAGGGTTTACAGTCTATTTATTAAAGACATGAGACTGGAATTTGTACCTCAACTGATGCATCTCATGATTTAATATATTCTGAACTCGATACTCTATGAAACACTCACTTTTAGTACAAATAAATATTTATATGTGTGAAAGTAGCTCTCACTTGGTGATTTTTGGGTGGAAATTTGCTGGAGACTCGCTCAGCCTCGGCAACGCTGTGCTTGAGCTGCTGTCCCTGGAGCTGTGGGAGAGGGATCGGGCTCTTCCCTCCTTCAGGGAGTCAGGATCAGATGCTGAGGCTTGGACCGAGCCTCTGGAGCCGTGGAATTAAAGCAGCCGCATTCCAAACCACGCCGCTTCCTCAGCCTTTCCAGGAAGCTGCCAGAGGGTTTGTGCTTTGACAGGGACTCCCACAGCAGCAGCAAGAGCAGGCAAGTATGGAAGAGTTCCTGGAGCAGTGGGAATTGCACTCCAGCTGCAGGAACTGCCCCCAGGGGCAATCAGCAATAGCTCCTTGTGCCTCTCAGGCAGCCCCCGATGAGCTGTGGGCAGCAGGGAGAGGCAGCTTTGGAGGCACAGGCTCGGATGGGAGCTCAGGCAGTGACCGGGGCTGTCCCCGGCTGTTCCTGTGCCCTCCTGGTGTGACACTGAACCCCTCCAATTAAAGCCAATTAAGACCTGACTGTGCTGGGGTTTCACCAAGCAGGAAGCAGCCTGAAGAAAGGCAGGAGGTGCAGGAGGAGCTTCCCGGGCTTTCCCTGGCATTTCTCAGGTGGAACAAGCCCTAGGTGAATGCACAGAGCAGACGGAGAATTTCCCCAGCACAGGCACCATTCCAGCCTTCCCAAGGGGTCCAGGAATTCCAGCACAAATGGCAGGGTTAAGGTTACTCATGGAATCCCAGAATGGTTTGGGCTGGAAGACACCTTAAAGCCCATCCCATCCCACCCCCTGCCCTGGGCAGGGACACCCCCACTATCCCAGGCTGCTCCAAGCCCCAAAGTCCAACCTGGCCTTGGGCACTTCCAGGGATCCAGGGGCAGCCCCAGCTGCTCTGGGCACCCTGTGCCAGGGCCTGCCCACCCTCCCAGGGAACAATTCCTTCCCAATATCCCATCCATCCCTGACCTCTGGCACTGGGAAGCCATTCCCTGTGTCCTGGTACCCCATCCCTTGTCCCAAATCTCTCTTTCCTGTAGCTCCTCCAGGCACTGCAAGGCCACAATTTGGTCGCCCCAAAGCTTCTCCTCTCCAGGCTGAACAATCCCAGCTGTCCCAGCCTTTCCTCCCAGCAGAGCTGCTCCATCCCTCTGATCATCCTGGTGCCTCCTCTGGACTCATTCCTGAATTCCAGGCTCACCCAGAGCCAGCACTGGGCACTCAGCCCCAGCACTAAAGTAACATGTGGGATTAAGATCCCAGATCCCGGATTTTTCCCATTTCCATAGCCCAGCAGTTCTGCTCTGCCTAAATTCCTGCACCTTTGTGTTAGACCTCCCACTGCTTTGTGATACAGAGAAGAAATCTAAGCAATTATTCAATTATTTTTATCCTCCCCCTCCCATTTGGTTTTAAGACTGGGACAAACTCAGCCCTGCTGCATCACCCAGCCAGCATTCCAGAGGGCAGGCAGCAGGGAGCAGGCTGAGCTTGAGGGACACTGTCACCAGCCCCTGACACCATGTCATGCCAGGGCTCCAGCCCTCCTTATTTCACTTTATTTCCCTTTGCAGTGCATTTGGTTTTACATCATTCTGTGCCTCCAATGTTTCCCTCCCCTCACAGGCAGCTGTGACACAGCATCCCACCCCTGGGCTTTGAACAATTAATTCCCTTTACAGATTTGGGGTCAATTAGTGCACAGTTCATAGCATTATATGAAAAAAACTGAAGTTCTTGACTATCTCTGACAAATAACTTCACAAAAAAGCAAACATTTTTGCCACTCACATTTGTAACCCTTGGCCTTTATCACAAGAGAACAAGAATTCACCAGAACTGGTACCAGCAATGACAGCACGTTGCTAAACCACATCAATAAGCCCCAAACCCATTTCCTCCTCTTTATATTCACAGATCTGATCATGGGACAGAGTCAAACATCACACAATGTTCCCCCCCTGTGCCTCAGGGCTGTGACACTTCAGGGGATGGTGCCACAGTGGGGCTTGCAGAGACCGAGGGAGAAGCAAGTCCTTGGGACAGTGCACAGGAGCTCAGAAAGCTCAGGCTTCAGAGAGCTCAGAGGACATGGGGCTTTAGGAAAGAGCAAGTGGGATTCTACTCTAACTGCTCACAGCAAGTGAAAACCAAAAACAAAATCAGCCTTCATGTAAAAAGCCTTCAAAAGCAGAATTCATAAAAAAATTAAAAGTATTCAAACATTCTTACATAATAGTTTGCTATCTTGACTAAATGGCACCAGATTTCAAGTGGTCATGTGGAAGAAAAATCAGTAGCATTTCAAATGTTGCTTTGTTCTAGGAGCAGTTTCTATCCTGGCATTTGCTGCTAAAAGGTAGAAGTGAACTGAGTATCGAGGAATCTTTCCCCTATGCAGCTTCTGATTCGGTTTGCTTCAGGAAGTAGAAAAGATTTTCCATACTCAAGTTATCTACAGATTATGTCTATATATAAAAAAAAGTGTGGCTATGTACAGGTCCTGCACTCACACACCCATCTGTACACACACACAGCCCGTGCCAGGTCCTGCCCCCTGGCTCTGGGACCACCCTCTCCTGCTGGAAGGCTCCAAGGGATCCCTGGGGACAACACGCAGGCACTCGCTCTCGGTCTGGGCTGAATTGTTCCACTCATGATCTGTGCTTCCACTTCCAGTTGGAATTGCAATAACTTAGAGGTTGTTGTTGTATAAAAACGATTCCAGGAACAGAACTCCCTTTGCCACCCCCATTCCCACCCCCTGACACTGGTTTTGCTAACTGATTACAGAAGTCAAACTAAATCACTTCAGGAACTGCAAACACACTCTTTCCTCTTAATCAAACACGATCTCCATGGCCAGGTTCTGCATGGAGACATCCTTGGATTTCCTCATCTTCTCGATGGCCCTGTGGAGATCCTGCTGCTGCACAGGCCGGATCTCGTCTTCATCATGGCTGGGGAAGAGAGAGGAACAGCCAGGTGAGGGTCCAGGGGCTGTGAGCAGCCATCCCTGTAAATAGCAGCTCTGACATGGATCCAGCATCAGGCTGGAATCCCAGGATGACTGAGGCTGGAAAATCCCTCCCAGCCCATGGAGTCCAAGCTGTGCCTCATCCCCACCCTGTCCCCAGCCCAGAGCACTGAGTGCCACATCCAGCCCTTCCCTGGACACCTCCAGGCATGGGGACTCCAAACCTCCCTGGGCAGCCCCTGCCAAGGCCTGAGCTCCCTTGCCATGGAGAAATTCCTCCTGGTGTCCAACCTGAGCCTCCCCTGGCACAGCTTGAGGCCGTTTCCCCTTGTCCTGTCCCTGTTCCCTGGCAGCAGAGCCCGACCCCCCCTGGCTGTCCCCTCCTGTCAGGGAGCTGTGCAGAGCCAGAAGGTTCCCCTGAGCCTCCTTTGCTCCAGGCTGAGCCCCTTTCCCAGCTCCCTCAGCCGCTCCTGGGGCTCCAGACCCTTCCCCAGCTCCGTTCCCTGCCCTGGACACGCTCCAGCCCCTCAATGCACCCAGGATTGCTGCAGGAGTGGCAAACACCACAGGGATGTCCCAGCACCGTGTCACAGCAGCACTGAGGGCTGGCACTAACCACTGCAGCAGCAGGACTTGGTGGCTCAGGCCACCTCCAGCTTGGGCACCTTGCAACAACCAAGGTGCCAAAAGGAATAACAATAACTGAGTTGTGGTGGGGGGGGAGGCACTCCTGCTCTGTGTGACCCTCCAGGCAATCCCAGCTGCAGTCAGGGAGCACAAGGAACAGCTGTGAGAGTGCAGCAGGGCCCCACGTACACGTCCTCCTCGCAGGCGTTGTTGACGTACTCCCGCACGCAGAGCAGCGCCGCGTCCCGGCACATCTCCTTCAGGTCGCTGCCCGAGAAGCCGTCGGTCTCCTTGGCCACCTGCAGCAGGTCCACGTGGCTGTCCACCTGTGGGAAACTCCAGCTCAGGCCACCACTCCAAAGCCACTGCCTTTGGTCACCACGACAAGCGCCGGTCACCTCCCTCCCAGAGTTTTTACCCTCCCTGAGATCATCCTCATTGGACATTTTTGGGGAGCTGAATTTTTCCCTTACTCTGAACCCCCCAGTGGTTCACACCGTTACAGGAAACTGATGTTTCGGCTCATCAAACCCTGCCATCGGTTCAAAACCCCACCAGAACTCCACATAAACCATTGGTATGTCCTGTACTAACCTCGCTCCTGCACGGATCTGCCTGGGAAAAACTGGATCCCAGGCATAGTGACCCCTTTTCCCTGGACTCTGTTGTCTGTTCCTGCTTTACACAGCCCCAAACCGGGGGATTTAGAGGCAAAATAATGTGCCTGCCTTGGTGCACTGGGTCAGGCTGAACTCTTGCCAGTCAAGACCCCGGGTTTATTCCATCTTTTTATGGAATTTCTGATTCCTTTCCCACCATGTGCATCAGTATTTCCTTTTCAAAAAGTTAAAGCCAAGGCAGTCCAATAAAAGGCTGAAATTCTGGGATGACTTCTGTCAAGAGGGGAACTATTCTGTGGTTTAAATCAGGCAAGGAAAAAGTGGGGAAGGGCTCCCCTTGCCATGTGAAGTCTGGGTTTGAGAGATCCAGTTCCTCTTCCTGTGGGATAACCAATACAGGCTGGTGTTTTCATCTTCCTGAAAACCTTATTTGTGTGCTTCCCTGCCAGATGCTGCTGAGCTGCCATTTTTAGGCCTCTTCAAATAATTTAAGCTGGTTTTACGAATAAAAGATATTTATTAGGCTGGAGCTCAGCCTAGAGATACTTTGCAACATTAACTTGAAGGCAATTAGTGCTGCTGACTAAATTTGGGAAGAAGCTCTGATGACAGGGATCCCCTATCCTGCCACAGATATTTCCAGCTGTGCTCACACCTCATCCTTCCCCTCTCCTCTCTCTGAAGGAAATTTGAATTATGGATCAAAAGCAGCACTGTCAAAGTCATTCCTCTTTGCTTGACCTGGGCTAAGAAAGAGTTAAAGAGTCAGCATCTTCTCCCTGCTTCAAACTGAAATTTCCCTTCCCTGATCTAAACATGATTCACCTTCACCTTTCTTAGAGTGAAATCTCTTCTCTTGTAACAGAGCAAACAGAGACAGAGAAACGGAGTCATTCTGCTCAGAGGGGGTGATTCACCACACAAGCCAAGGCTCCTGCTCACAAAGGAGCCAACTGCAGGGCTTTAATGTAAGGCCACACCTAAACCCACAAAAGATTCCCAAGTTCTCACCAGAAAGCCCTGGCAGAGCATCTCAGCCTCACTGCAAGGCAGGCAATTACAAACCACATGTTCTGCAAGGCCAGAGCTGCACTGGTGGCAGCAATGCAGCCATGAGCCACCAACAGGAGGCTACTCACATTTTCATTCTTCAAAATCAGCTTCAAGATCGCCTCTCTTTGCTTCAGAGCCTGGAACAGAAGAGACTGAAGTTACCAGGGGGCAAAAATAAACACTTGTGACATCATAGGGCTTTCAGTCCCTTCAGTTCCCTGGCCTAGGACACGTGGCACACACTGAGGAAATCTCTCTAACAGCAAATTCAGCTCCACAGGTGATGTGTGGGAAATTCTAAACCAGATAAATCACACACTCTGTGAGGAGGTTACTGAAGAATCAGCTGAGTCCTGAGCAGATCCTTCCTAGGAAGGTCAAACACAGCCAGCAAAGACTGGGTTTTGTGCCTGCCAAACCTCATTTACATCATGAAAAAGGGGGAAAATTTCCCCACAGATAATCTGGCAGCTGAACAGTTGCTACTCTGTCCCAAAACCCACTTCTGCCATTTCCCTCTGCTTAGCAGGTAATTTTTGATGAGTAATTTGGGGCCTTTTCATCTCAAACTCAGTTACAAAATCTGCAAGGCTTTCACTCCTGCCTGTGCCTGTTCCCAATCCACAGCACATCAATTATTCCACCTTCAGTAAGAGTCAGGGCCAACCTGGGCTGATCACAAAGCAAGAGAGAAGCAGGAAGCTCATGGCAGGGCTGTAGTGGGGTAAGGAAAATCTGTTCCCCAAATGACACCTCCTGTGGTAACTCTGATCCTGGGAGAGGGAGCCAATCCCTGTAATATCCCAGGGCACACAATTCATCCTTCTAACGATGGGACTTGATAGAATGAGACAACAAAGTACTCAAATCCACATCCCTGGCCCCTGCTAACTCAAGGAAGAGTTGGAGATGAGGAAGGTGTGTGGAGCAGGTATGAACAGCAGCTCCCAGGTTATGCGTGCTGTTTCCAAAGGGATCCACTCCCATGGAGTGAAAGTCAGTTCCAACAACACAGGCCTGGGAACACAACTCCTCTCTTCTTGCACAATCAATAAGAATTTTACTCCTCCAGTTTGGTCTCTGAGTTTCAGCAGAAATGGATGATGATTTCTGTAGCCAGAAGGGAATTCCGGCAGCCACGACTGAACTCCTGATAACACCGACACAAAAGTGTCTGGTGACATCAGCAGGCACTCAAAGGTGACTGAAATACCTGGAAAAGGATGGCAAGAGCAGCCTTTGGAGGAAGGACAACCTTGTGACAGCTGCCTGATTGATAAAGAACTTAATAACTGGGGCATAAATCATGGAATCCTGGGACTGTTTGGGTCCTTAAAGACCATCTCATTCCAAGCCCATCAGAGGCAGAACAAACAAGGTTTTCCACGCTGTCAGCTGTGGAAAGGCCTGAGCAGAACAGAGTTACAAACCAGCCCTTCCCAGCTGCAGCATCTAAACAGCTCCATTCCCAGAGAGGAGAAGGGATGAGATCAAAACTTCACCTTAAAAAGCAGAGTTATGGATATGCTTCAAACCCCCTAAACCCAGCTCAGCAGAATGCAGCATTTCCTGGAGGAAACCCCCCAGAGCTGTGGATTTCCCTTCTGGTGGGGCAGGGCAGGCAGGACTTACGGGCTGGTTGATGTGGAAGCGGGTGGGCATCCTCCTCATGATGGCAGAGTCCAGGTCCTGGGGCCGGTTGGTGGCTCCCATCACAATCACCTGTGTGACACCACAGACACCCCTGAAACCAGAGCTGGCAAACATCCACAGGCTGGGAATGTCAGCACCAGCCAGGGGATCTCCCCTGCTGTATCAATAGCACTGACATTTAAAGAAGTTCCATAAAGGTTTCCTGGCAGTGATGTCAGCACAGGCAGCTGGAGAGAGCCCTGGTGCCACAAATACCACCTGAGGGGAGATTTCTGCACCAGTCCAACGTGGAAATTCAAACCCTAAGAAGGAACTTAAAACTTCTGCTTGTGATGTCACTTTGGTGGATGGTGGAAGGTGGAAATCCAAAGATGTTTTGGGAAGGTATTTAAAAATGTGCTGAAAAAAGAATCACAGAAGGTTTGGGTTGGAAAAGACCTTAAAGGTCATCTTGATGTAAGCCCTCCATGGGCAGGGGCACCTTCCAGGAGACCCCCATGGCAATGGGTTCACCTGGCAGCTTTCACATGCACCCAAATGGTGTTTTTATTTTTTTAAACATTCAAAAAAAGCATTCCATGACCCACAGGTTAGCAGTGGGTTAAAGGTGTCCAAGCCAAGCCAAACAGCAGGACAGTGTTTACCTCCCTGGAGCACTCCAGTTCTTAATTCCAGAACAAATTTACTCCCCATTCACAGCAGCTTTGTTTCCCCATTTCTTACTCTAAGCTGTGTACATGGTAAACACCCAGGCAGGAGAGTGAAAATAGGCAGGGTGATTAATCTGGGCTCCAGGGGGTTTCCTGCCCTGCTCCTGCCTTTGGGCCAGGCCCAGCAGCTGCAGGAACGCGGGCCAGCGGGGCTGGTGGCCCGGCAGAGTCACCCTGCCACCTAGAGGCACTGGGATTGCTGGCATTATTCTCTGGGCATTATTTTCAGCCAAAAGGCAATTTCCCCACCTGCCCCGAGTTCCTGCCACGCTCCAGATCCAGCCCACAGCTGAGTGTGGCTTCCAGATGGAATCAACACATCCACCTCAAGACAATTCCTTACAATTTCTTCCAAGCATTTGGGATTTTTGTTTTTCTTACAAAAGGCAAACGCTGCTGAGCTCAAGAGACCCCAAATTGTTTCACTGCAGGGAATGAATAATTTCATTTGCTCCAAGGAATTGTCAGTGTATTGGGAGAAAAGGTAATACACTGTACTTGGAAGATAATATCAGTTTCCAGTGAAGGGTTCATACCATCGGATTTTTACTGATGGGAAGCTTTAACCCTCCTCTTGTTTTTTACTCGTTTTGGGAAAAATCAGCTGAGAAACGTCTTTGGCACAAGCTTGGGAGAGGAGGAAAAGCCATTTATGGAAAAATACACATCAAAAAGGCTGAAAATTTTCAACTTAGAGAATAAACCTCCTGTTTCAGGGCTTTAAGAAGGTCATCCCAGGTGACTGTGCAGAACCATGGCATGCAGGCTTTCTGCCACATTCAAGTCATTTAGAATCCCAGAATTCCAGTGAAAACCATTTCCAGGTTTGGGATGGGAGGGACCTTAAAGCCCATCCCATCTCATCTGAAAATACCACTTCTTGATTAAAACCAAAGTAAGCACAAAGCCAATCTTCCCAGGAAGAACAACAATCTGTGGACACAACTCCTCTCGTTCCCATAAAGTTCAGGGAATCACTGACAGGTAAAGAAGCCTTTGGCAATCCCTGTTCCCAAGCAGCTCCACGCACAATATCCCAGCTGAGGGAATCCCATCCCTTCTCCCAGCACCCTGAGGACTCACCTGGCAGTTGTAGTCGGTGTCCAGCCCATCCCACAGACTCATGAACTGCGCTTTCATCATGGCCGTGGCCTCGTGGTCGGTGCTCGATCGGTTCCGCAGGAAGGAATCTGTGCCAAAGGAGGGAAGCAGTCACTGCCAGCCCAATTCCTCAAGGGAATGCACACCTGGGCTCTTCTCTTATCTCATAAATGCATTTTTAACCACCAGTGTCAGCAAACAATAAGTGCTGCCAAGGGTGAAGGCAGCACAGTGGACTCTCTCCCCCATCCCTAAACCCCCCTTCCAAAGGATGCTATACAAGCCATCACAGGAGATTGCCCCACATCTTATGCTCCAAATTTCCACCTTCCTGAATTCATGGAAAGCAGCCTCCCCTCCTGTTCTTCAGCCTTATGAAATCACTATTCCAGAGCTCTCCTAAAACCGTATTTTATTTCCCAGTATGTGCCCTGACAGCAGGAGCACTGAAGTGTATTTGGTGCTGGGTTTCCCTGTGAACCAAAAATAAGTAGAAACTTGTTTTACTTGTGAATTCCTTCACTGCAACCAGGAAAAAAGCCATTGTTTTTCCTAATGTGCCACCATTCCTTTACAATTCTATTTCTCTCACTGAGCCTTCGCTGTTTCTAAGGATGACAGTAGATCCATACATCACTGAACCTACGGTTCAATGTCACTCTGCTATAACTACTGATAAAAAAAAAAAGATATTTTTACCTATTTCATCAATAAAAATGATGGATGGCTGGAGCTTTATGGCCAGGGAGAAGACAGCAGCAGCCAGTTTTTGGGATTCTCCATACCATTTATCCGTCAGCGTGGAGGGCTGGAGGTTGATGAACCTACACCCGGCTTCCTTGGCCGTAGCTTTGGCAATCAGGGTTTTCCCACAGCCAGGGGGGCCATAGAGAAGGACTCCTGGAAAATTCACAGTGTTAATGCTTTGCTAGGACAGGCCTGGAGGTGTCCAGGCTTGAGTTTGATCCAGGTCTTAGAAGGTAAGAAACCAAACCACTATTCCATTAAATCAAGAGGTTTTAAGATAATCCCTATTAAATTACAGCTCAGAATAGCCCAGGACAGGAATGGTGAAGTTGAGAGGAGACACATGAAAGATGGCTGGTTTATTGTCCCTGCCCGTGGCAGGGGGGTGGAACATCATCTTTAAGGTCCCTTCCAACCCAAACCACTCCAGGATTCCTTTTTATTCTATTTCCAGGACTATAAAGAAAATTAACCCCTATTTATGCCCTGTCAGTACCTGACAGGCCTTGTTTATAGCTCCTCTCAGTCCTGCTAATAAAACTTAGCACAGAGGAATGAGGAAAGGAAAAATCCATCACACAACAGACCCACAGACATTTGAAACAAATTACCCACAATTAAACATGACATTTTGTGTTATTTTTAAACTTGTCACAGTGCAGGAATTCACAGGAGTGTTTTTCTAGCACAGTTACAAAGAAAACAATTTCAAGAGCAACATTCAGTCAAAAGAGCCTGAAACACAGGAAATTATTAAGGTTTTTTCTCTGTTTATGTGAGTGATGCCCACAAACATCATTACTTTGGAGCAGTGACTTCCTATTAACACCCAGCACAAGCCACTCGTAAAACTGGGGAGCAGCCCGAGCTGGAAAGTCTGCTTTAAAAAGATAAATAAAAAAATTCATTTTTTCCTTCAGCTCATTAGATCATGGAATTCATGTAATTTTCCAGACAGCTTCAGTTTGGGACTTACACAGAACATAGCCTGGAAAAACTAAACCAGCTACCAAAGTGCTGCATTTTCCATCCCTTGGGACACAGGACTGAGGTGGTCACAGAGCCAGGCAGTAGTTAAGTGCTCCAGAAATCAATATTCCAGGGAACAAAACAATCAACTTGCTTTTTTTTGTCCAACATTTTAGGTTTAAATTCTGCTTTTTTTCCTTTTTTTTATTTTCTTTTGCAGTAACATATAATAAATATGACTGTAGGAGTTTCAGCAGAGTCCAACTTCTGTTTTACTGTGGAAAATGAACCCAACTCCAGAGAGAACCAAGGGATCTCCAGAGGAAAAATGGGATGTCTGTCTTGCTGAATGATGGGAATTTCTAGGAGTGCCAAAGCTGTAGAGCAGAGTTAGAGCTCAGCTCTGCCAAAGGACATCACAGGGTGTAAAGACAATAAAAATGACAATTTAGGCAGTTAGAAGTGCAGGATACATGGATTATAATGGCCTGGAGTGACAGGACGAGGGGAAATGGCTTCGTGCTGAGAGAGGAGGGTCAGATGGGATATTGGGAAGGAATTGTTCCCTGGGAGGGTGGGCAGGCCCTGGCACAGGGTGCCCAGAGAAGCTGTGGCTGCCCCTGGATCCCTGGAAGTGTCCAAGGCCAGGTTGGACTTTGGGGCTTGGAGCAGCCTGGGATAGTGGAAGGTGTCCCTGACTGGATGGGCTTTGAGGTCCCTCCCAAGCCAAATCACTTCATGATTCTGTGATTAGTGCACAAAAATGGACCATCATAACCAAAATCCAGCTATTGCTTCTTTACCAAGATGAAATTTCTTCACCAAAGCAGAAGAAGAGGGAAAATCTGAGGGTTTCCCCATGCATCAGTCCTAATGTTTGCACTTTGACCTAACAACCCACTTCCCTTTCTGAGAAACTGCACCGTTTGTGTTTTAAATACCAAGGTATAAATCCATCACATTCCCTTCCCACCTTTGGGGGGCTGTAAGAGCCTGGAATTCTCAAATAAATATTTCTTCTTGATGGGCAAAATGACAGTGTCTTTCAAATCTGTGATGACATCATCTAAGCCTGCAATATCACTCCAGGTGACCTGCAAGGGAAGAACAGTGTTGGGAATGATCAGCATCAATCCTGCCTAGAAAAAGCACCCGCCAGCTTCAAAGGAAAAAGGAGAAGGGATTAAAACCCTCTAATCTCAATGATGCAGTTTGAGTTTTAGATCACAGGAATATTTCCTGTGTGTTTCCACAGAGGTGCAAATGATGTAATCTAGAGACAAAGGGGAATTTTGCAGGTCTGAGGAGCAGGGAAGCTGCTTACATGCATGCTGAGAGGGTCCACCAGGTGGGCAGCAATGCTCATCTCATACTCAGTCAGCTTCACATTCTTCACTCCTATTTGCTTCATTAGCTTTTCAGCCTGGGGGAAACCAAACAACAAGAAAACCAAGGGAAAGAAACCAAATGCTTCACTCAAAAATCAGCTTTTTGAAAGAACTGTTGTTTGTGGTTTGAAAAGCTTCTCCCTAAGAGATGAAATCTTATTTTAAGCAGAAGGTTCTGCTGTTTCCTAATGACTTTGTTGTCACTTGAGTGAAACCAAGTCAGACGTCTCAGTTCCCATCAAACAAATGCTGGGGCTCTCACATGCCCAAATCCTCAACTCCTCTGTTATGACTTAAGAAACAACCAAAACAAACCTGGAAACACAGAGTGTGCCCCACAAGCCTCCACAGCACTTGGGGAGATTTGTGTATTTTTGTATGAATCAAGGAAATATTAACGTAGTTTTGAATTCCCAGAAGTCACTCAATTTCTAATATGTGTTCAGTGAGTTTTCCCTAATTTATGAGGAAAACTCATTGTGCCAACACACTTGCACATTTCAGTTTCTACTCAAACTTGCAGTAAATCCAAGAAGGTTTTGGGACAGTGCAGCCTCTTAGATAACAGCTGGCACTGAACCCATTGGGAAAGCTGGCTTTCAACTAAAAAGCTCATTACAGAAGGGAAACCACCCAACACAGATTTAGGTTGCTCAAAACCTGTGAAATTTTTGCCAGTCAGAAACCAAACAGAAAAAAACTGCCACATTTCCAAAGCAAACCTTTAACTTTTGGTTCTGAAGGGCCACTAAAGCTTTTCCAGAGCACAAATCGTTCCATTTCAAGATAAGGAATGAGGCTTTCCATCTTTTCCCCTCCCCTTCCCAAGGCACTTTGACTGCTGGTGGAGGTCTCTGTCACTAAGATGCCAGAAATGCAGAGCTTTCAAGTTCTCTTTTAAGAATTAAGTTATCTCTGCTCAAGGTTTTTGAAAACAAGCAAGAGGCTGATGATTTAAGGCCACTGCTGCACAGCAGAGTTGTCAGAAGCAGAGAAGGCACCAGACCCACAGACTTGCTGAGAATCAGAGCCAACAGCAGCCTCCAGACCAACAGCTTTGCCACCACTTCAAGCTAGAAATTGTAATTCGTTATAAAATTGTTGCTTGTTATATACTGTAATTTGTTACAAAACACGAGCCCTGAAAAGACCAACAGCCTAAACCCCGAGACTGACTAAAAACTTCAGCTTCCCACCAGCACACTCCTCAATATCCCAGGGAAACGCTGCAGAATGGAATCCTACCTGCTTCTGAGCTTCCACTTTCTGTTTCCTGGTGGGGTCGATGGCATCCACCATCCATTTGATGGTGAAATAGGTGACAGCCCCAAAGATGGTCAGGCGGAAGATCAACCCCACCACCTCGTTCCGGCTCAGGGGCCGCGAGAACGCCTCGGCGTGGACCATCCTCCTTCCCAGCTCTGAGGGAAAAAGGGAAGCACAGGGAGGGACAGAATGGAAAATCAGAGCTGGAAAAGAAACACCTGCTCTGTGTTTAAATGCTGTTTGACAGAAGCTGCTTTGCAGGGACTTTGGACAAGGGATGGAGGCACAGGACACAGGGAATGGCTTCCCAATGCCAGAGGGCAGGGATGGATGGGATATTGGGAAGGAATTGTTCCCTGGGAGGGTGGGGAGGGCCTGGCACAGGGTGCCCAGAGCAGCTGTGGCTGCCCCTGGATCCCTGGAAGTGTCCAAGGACAGGCTGGAGCAAGCTGAGACAGTGGAAGGTGTCCCAGCCCTGGCAGCGGGGGAGAAATCTAAGTTGCCTTCCAATCCAAACCATCCCGGGATTCTGTGCTTACAAAGTTGACATTCCCATTGAGGGAACATTTTGGGACTGCTATTGACCCTGAATGCTGAATCCTGGAGCCAGGGAAATCCATTATTTAACCAGAGAGGTCTTTTCCCTAAGAGGAAGTTTACAGGAAAGGCACCCGGCTGCCACATTAAGGAGCAATCAACGACTTGCATTTGATTAAAATGAGGTTAAGAGCTGGAGCCTGCACCTGGCAGGATGTATGGGGAGTTATTAATATCCCTGGGAACCTGAAAATGCTGGATGTGGCACACAGCTATCCAGGGAAAAGCCTGACTGCTGCAGGAGCCAAGCCCAGAGAGCACAGCACCCTCAATCTCGGGAACAAAAGGCACAGAGGGAAAGAACTTTGCTAAAACATTGGAAAAATGACTTGTAAAATGAGGGTCCACTTCCTCCCCAGCTGGTGGGGGTGATCTGCTTGAGAATCCCCAAATCAGTCCGTGGACACTGCCCCATTTTCCTGATGCAAGGGCAAAACCAGCAGCAATTCCTTTGGCAGCTCCTGACGCTCTCTGGCCATTCTCCAAACCAAGCTGGCAGCCAGGGCAACGCTGGAGCACCCATAGCCGAATCATCCCTGGATCCCCTTCCCCAGGGCAACCCTGGAGCACCCACAGCCAAATCATCCCTGGATCCCCCTCCCCAGGCAACTCTGGAGCCAAATTATCCATGGATGCCTGCTAAAGGATCTAAAGGATCTAAGGAAGTCCTCCGGAGCTGGAGGATTTCTGCATGTCCTCGTCAACCTGACTTATTAAAATAAAGGGGCTCTGTAGTCACCGAACAAGGAAAAAACCTCCCCAAGAATCCCGTGCAGAAATCTCCTTCTTATGCAACCTATGCCGAGGGCAAACCGAAAGGAAAAGCTTGAACACGAGAGAAACTGAAGCATAATCTCGCTGAGCAAAGTCCTAATAACTCACAAACGCTAAAACCTGTAGGAACTCAGCGTTTCTTTTCCCTGAGGCGAGGACTCTTCACTCCGGGCCCGCTGCGGCTCCGCTCTCTCCGTACAGGCGCAAAAGGGAAACCAAAAGCGGCAGCGGCGCTGGCTTCTGTTCCGCTCCGAGGGCAAATCGAGGCACTGCCGGGAAACCGTGGCCTGCCCCGGGCCCGGGGAGCCCCGCAGGGCCCGCCCCAGCGCGGGGATTGCCCCCGGGGGCGGGCAGCCCCGTCACGGCTGTCCCGGGCAGGGCCGGGCCGCGCCGCCCGTGACCTTCCCGCCGCCCGGCAGGTGCGGCGCGGCGGGGCCGCTCTGCCTCTGTCCCGCCGGGACACACAGACAGACTCACCGTGCGGCGGCTCTCCGGAACTCCGGGGCAAGGGGCGGGACGAGCAGCAGGAGGAGGAAGGAGAGGAGGAGGAAGAGCAGGAGGAAGAAGCGGAGCAAAAGCCGGCGGCAGCACCGAGGGCCCGGCAGCGGCGCGTCCGGCACTTCCTCCGTCCGTGCGGCGCTCGCTGCCCCGCCCAAAGGTTCCGGCCGGCGGCGCCCCGCGCGAAGGTTCCGCCCACCGGATGCGGGACAGCTCCAGGCTGGGAAGGGCCGGGATCGGCCGGGACGGGCCGGGATGAGCCGGGATCAGCGTTAGCGGAACGGAGCGTCCAGCGCGGCTTCACCGGCACCCCCGGGGCCGCGGCTCCCGCTTACAGCGTGTAATGACAACGGGAACGCCGCTCTATCGCCACTAACGCGTAAAATTCAGAGAACGTAACATATGCAACGCGTTAAGAGAAATACGAAAATAAATATATAATGTATGCATAAATATAATACATATAATATATAAAACATGCATATATACACATATTTTATATAGAGATATAATTTATACATACATATGTGTACATAGCAGATATAAAACATATCTAACGTATTTACAACATGTACACAGTGAGAGAAGAATGTCCAGAAGAAAGGTGAAAATTACAACATTTATTGTCTAACAGCCATAATTAACTCAAAGTTTTGGCAATTTCTCTTCAGCCCTTGTGCTCTCGAGCCAAGATTTTCCAGCAACAGGACAAGAGGAAATGGCCTCAGGCTGTGCCAGGGGAGGTTCAGGTGGGACATCAGCAGGAATTTCTTCACGGAAGAAATTATTTTGATTTGATCAGGCAAGTCCTCCCTTTCATGCTGCTCCTGCAGGCTTTGATGGTAAAAAAAGATTATAATCTTTTAGAGGTTTTTGTTTTTCAGTTCATGTTCACCATTGTGTTCGTTCATTCCTGGAGGAAAATACTTGGGACCCTTCTGGTTTTCTTCCCACTCCTGAAAATAAAGGGACATCTGTTTTGCTGCAATTAAGGAGAAATGCAAACACACACACACACGAGGAAAAGCAGCTCAAAACCTACGTTTTATCACTGCTGTGGTGGCAACCTCTGAAAAAACTCCCATGGAAAAATACTTTTTAAAGATGTGGGGAAGTGCAGTGTTTCAGAAGCCAGCAGGGTCGTGGCGATGCAGAGGGTGTGGATTGGAATGGGCTCCTGTTTATCCAAATATTGAGGGATTGTGATCAGGATTGTGACTGAATTTGGGATTCCTTCCCAATGTTCAGGTGGGCTTTCCATTCACAACTCCAGTGGATGGAGAATAAATGGGGTTATACTGGAGGGAAAAGGTGGTTTTGTGGCAGCTCTGTCCCCAAGCCCTTGGCATGCCTTGGATCATGGGGAGCACGTCCCACATAAAGACAGATCCAGGAGGTGGAAACATGAATTAAAAATCGAACATAGAATGAGTTGGGATGGCTGGGAACCTCAATCCAGCTCATTCCTCCCCGTGCCATGGGCAGGGACACCTTCCTCAATATCCCAGGTTGCTCCCACCTGGCCTTGGACACTTCCCAGGATCCAGGGGCAGCCACAGTTTTATCAGTTTGGGGTTTGCAGCTGGAGGAAAGGGGGAGTGAGGAAATCAAGGGGGCCAAGAGGGACCCCTGTGCCTGGGAGAGCACAAAGTTCTCTTTGAGGCCAGTGTTGGCACAAGGATAAATGGATGCAGACCAGTCCCGAATATATTTAGCCTGAAAACCAGGAGAAGGTTCTGGGAACGGCTTCGCAGTGGGAATAGTGGTGGCAAAACATCTCAAGATGCAACTTGATACGTTTCTGAAAGGAATTATATAATAGAGCATTTGCAAAGGCTGGAGGCTGCAGCAGCCTGGGAAATCCCTCCACCTGATGTTCCACTTTATTTGGAGCCCTTAAAGGTCGTTTTCCTGCAAAACATGAACGCTGCTAATTCCCAGAAAGTTACTAGAGTAAGAAGAGCCTTGTACGATGGGCTTTGTCTCCTAATGTTTTAAAGAGTTACAAAGAGTGACTTAGAGATTTACAAACGGGACTTTCTCCCTGCCAGGGTAATTATTATCAGTGTGGGAAACAGAACGGAGTGGGACAGAAAGCTCCATGGAAATACCACGGGCTGCTGGGCCAGACGGCCTGACCTGGGGGGACTGTCACGTCCCAGTCCCCGAGCTTGGCTACCCCGAGGACATCAGAAGGAATTTCTTCATGGAATGGGTGCTCAGGCCTTGGCAGGGGCTGCCCAGGGAGTCTCCATGCCTGGAGGTGTCCAAGGAAGGGTAGGACGTGGCACTCAGTGCGCTGGGCTGGGGACAAGGCAGGCATCGGGAACAGCTTGGAGTCGATGATCCTGGAGAGCTTTCCCAACCCTAACGATTCTGCGATTCCGAGGGCAGCAGGTGGCCCAAAGCCCCCTTCCCGGTGGCTGCAGGGGGCGACAGGCGCTCGCTCACCGCGGCTTCTCCGCTCCACACCAGCCCCGGGGGGCGTGAGGGGAGGAAGGCGAGCTCCCTCAAGACGCCGGGCTGACCGCCCCCCCCCTTCCTTTTCCCCGCGGGGCCGCACCGAGCTCGTTCTGTCCCTTGCTTCTTCCCGCCCAGCTCAGCTGAGGAAGGAGGAGAGGCGGGCGAGCGGGAGTCCCGGGGGCTTTGAGGGGCTCTGAGGGGCTCGGGGGGCCCCAGGACCGCGCGGGCCCCTCACGGCCCCTCACGGCCACTTCCGCCCGCGGGGGAGGCGCCGCCGCGAGCGCCCACGTGACCTAACGCAGCACCACCGCTGCCGTCTCACTTTACCGCCCGTATCCCCCCGCCCCCCGCCCACCCCCCCCCCTCCCCCGCCCCCTCCGGGGGGCGAGGGGGGCCCGACGGGAGGAGAGGTACGGGAGGCGAGCGCAGTGAGATCCGGTTCCCGGTCCCCCCGGTCCGCCGCTTCTCCGCTTCTCCGGTGGCGGGGTGGGAGGGACTACTTTGTGTGTTGGCGGATGCGTCGCGTGGGCGTGGCGGCGCCGCCCGCCGTCCCTCTCGGAAGCCGCGGCCATGATGGGCGCCCCGCGCCGGCGAGCGCTGCGGGCCGGGGGATGAGCGCGGCCGTGCCGCCCTGAGGAGCCGCCGCCGGGAAGAGCCGAGGGAGCGACCGCCCGGCCCCCGGGGCGGGAAGCGGAGCGGGGCCGGGCCGGGGGCGCGCCCCGCGTCGCTGTCACCATTGCCGGGGCCCGGAGCGCCGCAGAGCTGCTCCCCCCGCCGCCGCCGCGCTCGCCCCAAACACGGCGGCGGCGGCGGCACCGCCCGCAGGGGCTCGGCGCGGCTCCCGACGCGCTCGGAGGAGGAGGAGGAGAAGGAGGAGGAGGAGGGAGCAGCAGCCGGTGCCGCCGCCGGGAGCCGGGCCCGCCCGGGGCTGAGCCGCCGGAGCATCAGCGCCCGGGGCCGCCCGGTGGTGCCTCGCGGCCGCCGCCCGGGCCCTGCGCGCTGCCCCGGAGCGGCCCCCGGCTGCCAGACATGACCGCCATCATCAAAGAGATCGTCAGCAGGAACAAAAGGCGATACCAGGAGGATGGCTTCGACCTGGACCTGACCTGTATCCTCCTCCCGCTCCTGCTCCCGCACGTCCCGCGATTGCATCAGACCCGCGCGGCGTTACCTAACGCGCTGCCCCGGGCCGCTCCGCCGCCGGGGCTCGCCCGGGCCGCCGCGCCCTCCCCCGCCGCCGCCGCCGCCTCGGCCGCCTTTTGTCCGGGCCCGGCAGATTAACGGGAGCTCCAGGATTAACGCCAGCGCTCCTTGCCGGCCGGCCCGCGGCCCCCCCCCGAGCCGCCGAAGGGCAATGCCCCCCCCTCCCCCCGGCCCTGGAGCCCCTGCCCGCTCCGGAGCAGCCGCTTATCTCCGGCTCTGTTGGCTTTTGGGCTCACGCACCAAATGCGCCCGACCCGCCGTGATTTGTGTCCGCAGCGCTTTATTTTTATTTTTATTTTTTTTTTATTTTTTTTTTTAATTTAGTAACTCGTCTTGAATTGCGATTATAATCATGGCAGGCCTGTGGCTTCCCTCGGGTTGCTTCAGTCGAAGCCTGTGTCCTCTGCCCTGATTTCCAGCCCTCCGCTAAGTCAGAGCTGTACCTTAGGATGCAGCAAGGCTCTCCATGACAAGAGATGGCAATCGCTCCTTCCAAATTAAAAAAAGCTAAAAACCAACCAAATCCCACCATTCATCTTTTTTTTTTTTACCGGTGAACTGCACGAGGATGTGTCACAAACGAGAGCGCACCGGGTCTCATCGCGGTGGATTGTATAGAATATTTATTCTGGAATAAGTAATTAGCGTGCATTTACGGCTAATGAGGCAAAACCCGGTGTGCCGTTTTGGTGGCCTTTGGAACAAATGTGCTGGAGCTTCGTCAGGCAGATGTTTAGCTTGGAATGCCCTGCAGGGTTCATGGTGGGTAGGGGCTCTGCTGTGGACAGGGCCTTGCTGCTTGGTGGGGAAAGATTGGTGCCGTGGGAAAGATTTTTGGGGTAAGAACTTTGCTTAGAAGTTGGAAAAACGAATATTGACAATAGTGCTCAGAGCTGGACTTCTCTCTGTGGAGAGATGTTTCTGTTCTGCAACAGGATTAGGTGGAAATATTGGGGTTTGGAACAATTGCATCCTGGTCTGAGCAAGTGCTCTAAATAAATCCAGTTTTTGAGCAGGAACAAAGCTGATAAAAGCTGCCGCTGGTACAGAGCTCTTGCTTTTGCACTGAGCCTTGGCCTAAAATTTTGGTGGCTTTAAAACAACTTGAAAGGTTCTGGACTTTATCAAGTAGCTGCTTAGCTTTTAATTAAGAGCCCAGCAGGTCTGGTTCATTATTCCTGCGTTATGTTGGTGATAAAAATATATTTAGGCCTGGATTTTTAGGTGTTTGCACTTGGTGATTTTGTTGGCTGTTGGCATTATGGAAAGAGTTAAGTGGTGACAAAACCAAAAGGTTTTGCCTTCTCAGTTGAAGAGTTTGGTGTTTCAGGTATCTTTGCCCAGATGTGCACTTGGTAGAGAGAGATATTTTGACCCAAACACATCTTTTTAACTGGTCATATGCTCCCAGCAACGAAATTAGTGACTGTTGAACCTCGACTTCCTTGCTCGAGATTTCCTAATGATGTGTCAGATGGAACTGATTGCTTATTTTTTATTTTTATCCTTATAATTTTGTGTTAAAGAACCAGGCCATTACACTGGGCTTATGCTGGCATTTCTAAAAGGAGCAGCTGGCTGCAGTTCTGCCATGAAATTTATGGAAAAGATGGTATGGTTTCTTTAATGATAGAAAAAAATATCATAGGAAGAGGTGGATTTTTTTGTAGCTGCACATTTTGAACAGATAAGTAATGAATGAAGACTTCTGCCTGTGCAGTGCCATGGCTTTGCTTGAAGACTGATGTTGCCGCAGAAGCGAAAGTTGAATTTTTTTAATCACTTTGTGCGGGCTTCTTTTTGCAGAGCTCTGATGGAAATGTTGCTCACCGTTCCTGGTAGCTGGGAAATAACCTATTTATTCCTTACACACATGGCCATGGATTTATCTCTCCAACCATGTGGTATTAAGGGGAAAAAAGAGAAAATATGAAGGCCAAGTGTGCTGTTCAGCAAGGCATGGCAGGAGGACCAGCTGTTAGAGATGCCTGGTTAGTTCAGGATAGACGCCTCTGTCCAGCTAAAAGGGAGAGGCAGCCAGGAGTTGGGCAGCCCAATGATTTGGACACTTGGCTGGGATATGGGAAATGGAGTTCTGGCTTCCTCCTGTAGCTCCAGAACCCTCAGCAGCTGGTGATCTCCTGGGCTTTGGGAGCTCAAGAGTGAAAGGAATTGTAGTGAATGCAGGTGGGGTGCTTGTGTTCTGTGCTCTGCCCTTTCTCCTAGCCTTCTCTGAGGGAAGCTTTCTGTCTTGGTGTCCCCTGTGGCCAGAGACTTTTGGGTATGTATATTATCCAAAGGCCTTGCAGGAACTCCTGGGTGCTGAAGGCAGGCTGGGTGAGGTGCTGGAGTGCCAGAATCCTTGTCTGGGCTGTGTCAGATCCTTTTAAAAGTGATCTTGTTGTATGTGCATTACAGGACATTGTGCTTGGAACTCTCAGTTCCTGAGGAGTTGGTTAAGAATCCTTGTGTGTGTAGTGTGGGATTTCAGCAAAGGGAGATAGCATCTTCCCAAAATCTGTGCAGAGTATGAAAATGGGCCTGTGTGTCTTTAAAAACCACACTGCTACTGCTTTTCATCTAATCAGATGTTCTCTCTGAGCAGTCTTTATGCACATCTTGGAAAAAAATATTATGAACTTAGAAGAAAGGGTTTTAAAGGTAGAGATGAAATCAGCTGTTTAATACTTCAGATATTTCTTTCTGGTTTATTTGGATTTCTAATTAATTTCTGTGGTACTTGATACTTTCTGGTGCACATGGGTGAGAAGGAAAGTTTGGATTCACTTCTTTCATCTCTGATGGTTGCATTTCCTGATGCTGCAAGCACCAGAATGTTTTCTGAGGCACTCTGTGGGTAATTTCTGAAATTGTGCAGCTTGGTAATGTCCCAATTAGTGCAGGGAACAGCAGAGAGAAAACAATTCCATGCAGCAGTGTGTAGATTGCCTGTGCCTTAAGAGCTCTGTGTGTAACTGAGTTTAGCAAGTGGGAAAAAAATCGTGTTAACTGCTTCTTTTGCCCGTCCTAGCTCGGGTTAAACTTTGTCTCGTGTCCCCAGGCCTTCTGATAGGGGTGAAAATGGGCAGCTAGGCTGAGCCCAGGGCTTGACTGAAGCATGTGGAGCTCGTGACCTACATAGTGGTACAAACTGCAGCAACATTCAGGCGAGATGAGATGTTGGGTGCAATTTACACGTCTCACACGTCGTTTGTCTCATGGAATGAAAGGCAGGGAACGCTGAAATTGCGGGAGGAAGCTGCTTAGAATCTCTTACTGCTTTATGCTATTTGCAGTCCTAAAGCTCTTTGCATTTTTAATGAAATTTTAAATTATGGGACTTGACTCAAAATGGCTCAGCTTCCAGGAAAAAAACAAGTGAATTAGTGGCATGAAGTTCATACCGTGTTTAAAAATAGAGCCTGAGCTGGAAATGCCATTTGTTTAGAAGACTTGGTCTCATTTTAAAAATGAAGTTTGTTAGAGGTTTTGTAACAAGTTTGTCTTGCACACAAGCACTGGGAGGGTTTAGCAGAAACTAGGAGACCAACTAGCAATGCATTTTATTGGTGGGAAAGTATTTCTTTGTTCTGAAGTAAACCATGTTACTTAGCAGCGTTTAGAGCCCGACAGACTCATTTTGCTTCTGGAGTCTGGTATGATGTTGGGTTTTGGACAAGATTAGTGCCAGTTTTGCTCTGAATTCATCCCAGAAGTCTGTTTGCATAGACAGCACTCCAGCATCCCTGCTGGCTGGGGACTCATCTGAGTTTCAGTTCCTTGCTTGTTACAGGATGTGTTTGATCCCAGGAAGATTGCTCTTTCTGCACTTAGCAAGGATGAAGGGTTTTGACCTGTCCAGATGGAGAAAGCAAGGTGGTGATTGCTGCAAATGTGTTTCTGCATTTCCTCTTCTGGGCTTAGACATGGCTAGGTCGTTTACTGTTCCTCACAACCCAGCAAACCCCAAACCCTGTGGCATACTGCCATAGTTGTGTGGATAGGGATGTTGGGCAGCTGAAGCCTTCAAACCCCACACTCCAGCAGGTGCTGTGTGGTGCAATCCTATCCAGGGTCACCCAGCCCCTTCCTGCCCTGCTTTTTCACTGCTTTTATTCAGAAAGGGACATAGAAGAGGCCCTCACAAATTACAGCACTTGCTTAAGTGTAGTGCAGGATTCTTAGGGAAATGCTTCAGCTTGGATCATCAGAAATTATCAGTGTATGTGGAGACTGTTTGCACAAGCTCAACTCAAATTAAAAAATACCTGTCTGTGCACACTTTTAAGTGGACAGAAGCTGCTGAAGTGGTGGCTGTGTGTTCTTCTCAAGGTGGGCAGAGAAATGAGTGAACCTTGTATAGTATTTCTTACATGGTGACCTCTTAAAAAAAGCCCAGCCAAAGTGATGAATGATTGGAGCCTGGTTTTAAGCTCAGTTAATTGTGTGAAGTCCTCAGAACATCCAGAGCTTTGCTGTTGAATGTGAAGAGGGTAATGCTGAATCAAGTGCCAGCTTTGCTAGGACCAGCCCTGGGTCTGAGTGTTCCTTTATTAAGGAAAAATCCAAGTTTCCTCTTGCTTACACTAAGACTGATGAGGTGTTGGCACTTGAGGAGTTACTCTGTGGGGTTTGCTCGGTGAGGACAGTTCTGTCACTGTTGAGGACTTGTGAAAATCCCACCCCACGTTTACTCTGTGTGGTTGGCTGGCCAGCACCAGCGCCGGGTCCAGCTGGAGTCTTGGAGGGTGGTGAATTTTGGAAATGCATCTTTCTAGGAATCTCTGCTAGTCAGGAAGGCCTTTCTGTCCACGGGATCATTCCATCTGCCTTCCTCTGACCTGGGAGAGGATGTAGCTGTGAGTGTGGAGCTTATGCAACACTGGAACTGCTGTTGCTGCTGCAGTATAATGCATGCACACAGATTAGTTGGCTCGTGATGACTGCTAGGCTGGGGCTGACAGATTTCTTTAGGACAAAATTCCTGTTGCTACCCAGTGCAACACTTAAGACACCAAGAAGAACTTGCTTGTCTTACCAAAGTGTTGTGGAGCCTGGTGTCTGCTGTAGAGACAGTGAGTATTGATGTCTTAAAATACTGTGTAGAGGAGCACAGAATTGTCTTAATTTTCTCCCAGAAGAGAGGTGGCTGTATTTTCCATTCTCTTCCTTGTCCTTGGTTTGGACACCCAAGTCCTCTTTGGTGTGGAAGCAATTGATATAATTTATTCAGTAATAATATGGCTGAAAGGGTGTTGTGTTAAAACCCCTCTGTGCTAAAAAGCATAAAGCCAAAACTAAACTTCAGGGAGTACAAATACAAAGTTGAAATTTTATATGTAAAGCTTCTGTCTACCAAGTTTTTTCTGGTTGTGAATTGCTGAATAGTTCCTTAAATGAAATTATATTTTTAATGGATTAATGTTGTTGTCATATTAATGCTGCATAAGCTGACAAATTATACCCTGGTACCTTAGCCAGAGTCATCCACTATAACAGGTTTAAACAGGAAAATGGTTGTTATATAATGATTTAAAGGACAGTTGTTGTGTTCAGACAAACTGGAAGAGAAGGGAGGGAATAGGCAGCCGAGCTGTCAAATCCCTTAATTACATTAGAGGCCAAAGATACTGTCATTACTCATAACTAACTCCCTTCCAAAGCCCAGCTCCTTTCTAGTTTGGAGCAACTCAGAGCTCTGTGTGATTTTTATTCATTTGCTATACCTGATACAGGGTGGATGTTGAAGATTAATTTATTGCATGGCTTTTTCAGGGGGGAAAATTGGATATAGCCTGGAGTTGTGTATCCAGTAATTCCTGGATATGCCCTCTGCCTCATCTTAAATCCTAAGGGAGGTGTGGGCTCCTCTGATTTGGCACTTGGGTGAAGATTTTTTGGGATTAAAGCTGTGGAAGTTTGTGCTTTCCTGGGAGTTACTGGAATGGTGATTTCTGTGCTCTAAGAAGGGAATTTATTTGGAAATGTGCAGCCCTGTAGAGCAGGATGTCTTCTGAAACATGGATTATTTGTGGGTGGTTGACTCTGCTTTGGGTTCTGTTAGTTTTTAGATGTGTCTTAGGCCCAGGTTGATATTTCAGATGTAAACAAATCCTTGTTCCAGTTTCTAATTCAAGCCAGCATCCTCTTTGCTCCTGTCGTCATCCGCCTTGTTTGCTGTCTTGCCTGTGAGGCCCTGGGATAAAAAAAAAAATAAAAAAAGGCATTTTTGTAGAATGGAAGTAAATAATTGTGCAATTAGGCCCTGTATCATGCTGCATAAATCTAGGTTATCTTAATAACGATTCTTAGGCAATGTAGCTCAAGTGGTGGCTCTGTGATTCAAATGGTAATTGACTGTGCAGCTAAAAAAATTAAACTCAACTGCTCTGTGTTTGGGATGATGACTATTGCAAAAGCTGGCATTGTTCCCTTTAAAGATGAACTCCCAGCTCCACAGCCCCAGCGCGCAGCAGTGCAGAAAAACTGCTTAATATCCAGTTTTTTGTAGTGAAGTGCTTAAGAAACGTCTTTATAAACTTAATTCTGCCTTTGTGGAGCTGTAGTATAATAGCTTTTAATTGCATGATTAATTTTCTTAGAGGCCTCTGCTTAATTCATTGCATTGCCTGGGTATATATTGGGCTACAACTGAGGAGTTGTGTTTCTTCTGTTCTTTCATTTCTTGTGTGGGTGAGTTAGAGAAGTAATGTCCCTTTTTTTATGCTAACATTTAGAGGAGGGAAACACCAGATCTCATTTGGATAAAATTATCTACTTGGGGCTTACTGTTGGAGGAATGGTTTATTAGAATGGTCTTGTGTCTAGTTTGGCCACTCACCTTTATCTGCTTTTGATTAAGGTTTGATAAATCCATACAAAGTCTACTTTTTTGTAATTTCTGTTCTATGAAGGTTTTTAGTCTGCTGTATTTGTCCTCCAGACCGATAGCTATTTTAA
The DNA here is from genome assembly GCF_049639895.1 of Pseudopodoces humilis. Taxonomy (NCBI): domain Eukaryota; kingdom Metazoa; phylum Chordata; class Aves; order Passeriformes; family Paridae; genus Pseudopodoces; species Pseudopodoces humilis. Next base: position 3,116,086 of record NC_142208.1, on the reverse strand, counting down.
ATTCCCTTGTCTCTGAAAGTTTTGGATGTTCTTTCAGGCTTGCAAAAAGTTGAGTCTGAGCCATTTTTCACTTCCTGTCAGTAAATATCAAAGTAGTGACTCTTCTGTGCTGGCTTCTCTTTACTGAATAAAATTCCTGTGTTTTTCTGGGGGTGTTTGAGGTTAGGACATGCTTAAGTACACAGTGGTGGTTCAGGGAGATCCTGCAAAGTGGGGTGGTGTGCTGGAAACACACGGTGACAGCTCATAGCTCTGCTTGAAAGAGCTCATGCTAAGTTGGGTTGGTGGTTAAAACAGGTCAGTTTGGCACTTAAAAACTCAAATTGAGATGTGGCAGTCCAGCTCCTCACAGCACTGGTTCCTCTGCTCAGTCCCTGTCTCACCTCATGTGCACACCTGGATGTGGCACCAGATGCTCTGGTTTGGGTGACAGGAGGGGGCTCAGTCACACATTGGATCTGATGATCCCAGAGGATTTTCCAGCCTCAGTGGTCCTGGGATTCTGCTCCATTGTCCTTGGGCCACCATATGTTGTTGCAGCTTGTTGGGATGCTGGGCTGGCTATGGAAAGATGGGGTGTAGCCTCTTCCACAGTGTCAGCAGAAATAAAAGAACCTCCTTTACTGGACCTCTGCATCTTTCCCTCTGGAAATCTGTTGGGATTGTAGGTCTGGATTTGGGGTTGAGTTAGGAACTGGAGGCCCAAATTCTGCCATCACAGCTGAAGAGTTCTGTCAAACCTGGCATCAATAGTACAGAGTCTGATGCTTCATTTGTTATGTTCCCATTTGCTCTTAGCTCTTTCTGAATGGAAAGAGCAGCTTTTCTGTGTCCTTTAATATAGTCAGCTATTTTAGAGGGGTTTCATGAGTTGGAAGGGATTCACAAGGATCATCAAAGTCCAGCTCCTGGCCTTGCACAGGACACCCCAGCAATCCCACCCTGTGTCTAAGAGCATTGTCCAAACACTTCTTGCAGCTCTACACAAGAGCTCATGTTACCTTTACTATCTGCATGCTTTTGTATCTGTATTTATGATTCCAGACCATTTTGAAATGGAAGTAGCAGGTGCCTTTTTCTCAGCCTTTGTCAGTACAAGCTGTTCTCCAGAGCAGCCCATCATCTTTCATGCCTTTGTTACCATTTTTTCTATTTGTGCTGTGAGGACTGTGGGGTTTTTTCCCCAATCTTAACGTGACCCCATTACCTGTTCAGCAAAGCCTCTGTATGGCTGAGAGTTCCTGGACATATTTCCAACACCTCACAAATGAAGGTAGGGACTCTTGCTCTGGGATGACCTCCCAAATGCAATACAATAAGCAGGTCCAGAAGTGAGTTGTGGGTGTAGACAATCTGACATATCTTCTTGAGGTGGCTTCTGATTTATTTCTTTATGCTGTGGAAATTTGAGGTCCCCTCCAGACCTGCTGTCAGCCCCATGGCCTCATGTGGACAGGTTTGCCTCCTGGATGTGAAGGAGTTGCAGTTAACCCTTATCCAGGCTGTTGCATTTAAATTGCAGGCTGAAAGCTTAAAAAAACTAAAGAATGGGGAAAAAAAGAGTCCTTGTTGGAATATGGAGTATCAAGGGGTTAAATACATTTTTTCTAAATGATAAAATGTTTCAGCCACATCTGAGTTGGTCCCTTTGCTTGTTCTTCAAGGCACAGATGGTAGAGTTGACAAGTGCAGCTGGCTGGCTACAAGGAATCCTCCTTTGCTCTGAAGAACTTTCTTCCTGTTCATTTCCTCCATACTTCCTGATGATCCAGGCTCATAGAAAAATACTAAACTTATTTTGCATTTCATGCTGGCTAGTGGAAATGCTGCCTGTTAAATAAAGAAAGCAGTCATGGCTACAGCTTAAACAGCATGTATGTCAGGGAAGTATTCTAGATTTGTCTGGGTATATTTTCCTATGTCATTTTCTTTTTTGTTGTTGGGATGCTGTCAAGCAAATGGCACTAATAAGAGCTTGGCCATTTGTCAGGGCTCTTAAATCTGTTTGAGGATGGAGTGTGGACACTTCTTGTAACACTCCCCCCGTAGCTCCAGGCTGTCAAGCTGTTGAACAGTTAGAACAGTGCTGGTTTTTTTCTCTCTTGCTGTTGCTCTGTGGACTTGTTTAAGCTGGAGTTAAAGGGCTGGAGGTCACCAGGCGAACGTTTCGTCGCTGGCAGGCCCAGCTGTGCCGCCAGACCGCCTCACACGGCTCCTGCAGCCAGAGTTCCTGAAAACTGCAGGCAAATTCAGACAACAAAGCAACTTTGAGAGACTTCAAAGCCATGCTGTGCCTCTGCTCCCGGGCTTCGCTGTCAAACGGGACTTGGCAGTGACAGCTTGGCCACCCCGCGCTGGTGGCTGGGTCCCCTCGCAGGCAGGAGGGTGAGGGGTGACACGGAGCAGAGCTGGCAGCAGATGAGGAGTGGGCTGGTGGGGAGCAGATTAAAGCAAGGCCAAACCTTCCCTGCCTGAACTGGAAGTGAAAATTAGCATTCCTGGCAGTCGAGAAGCTTTTTTTCAGGCTGTAGATTCCCTGATTTAAGTCTGTTCTTTGTTAAATGAAGCTCCTGTTTGGGAGCTGGAAGCTGAGGGTTGGGAGAAATGGACTGTTGTTGTTTTACGTGCAGGTGTCGGGTTCAGGGTGTACAGTAAGGTTTTTAGCCCCAGAGTGCAACTTGAACAGCCCCATCATTCACAGCTTCAGGAGCACTCAGCTTCTTTGAAATTTCTGTTCTAAAGAAAGATGAAATGTAATGCTTGGTAGGTCTTCCTGAAGCCTTTGATTCACAGAATCCCAAAATGGTTTGGGCTGGAAGGAACCTGAAAGCTCATCCAGTTCCACCCCCTGCCATAGGCAAGGAGATAATCCATGCTGTCATGTCTCTCCAAGCCCTGTCCATCCTGATAGTGAACATTCCAGGGATCCAGGGGTATCCACAGCTTCTCTGGGCAGCCTCTGCCAGGGTCTCCCCACCTTCCTAGGGAAGGATTTCTTCCCAATATCCAATATAAACCTACTGTCTGTCAGTGGGAAGCCATTCCCCCTTCTCCTTTTGTTCCAGGCCCTAATAAAAAGATTTGTAAGATTGCAAAGGGCTATGAGTTTTAAAGTTCTTTTTAATTTGTGTTTTGATGTAAAACCTGTCTCAATGTTGGGTTTAAAAAGTAAATTCTGTGTGTAAATTCTGAAACACTGCGTGCTCTGGCCTGTCTGTAAAGTAGGAGATGAGGTCATTTGCTCTTTGTTTTCCTGTTGTAGCCACCTTAATGAGTGGAGTGAGGATCAGGGGTTAAATACTTGGAAATACAGGATTTCATAAAAACACTCAGACATTCTAATGATGTTATAGCTACTAATTGACAATGTTGATCATTGCAGAAAAAGCTGCAGCTGTTGGTTTTTGCAGCTTCCTTGTGACTGTTTAAGAATTAAGAATTGGTAAATATTTTGCTATGCTTTTTTGGCCACCTTCCATTATTAGGAAAAAGTCTGAATTTGTGAGCAAAATCACTTACAGGACCAGCATGAGTAATTTACTTTTATATCTCCATGTATGTAAAGAATTGCAAGTGTATACTGCATATTCTTTAATTTGGTCTTGGCATAATGTGAATATATAGACAGCTATTTTTGAAAGTGATTATAACAGCTGATTTGCATAATGATCCAGGATTTTTTCTCATAGCAACTGGAAAGACTGTCATCTTCAGCAATGTGGGAATGATTTCAGGCTTTAAGGAGAATGTTTTGTTCAATCTGTGAGCAGCATTATAGCAAAGGCATTTCTGAAGTGGCACATGGGTTATTTGCATTGGTCTGGTTTCAGTACTGACAAAGCATCATTGTGGCATTGGGTGATTTAGAAGATAATTGGGTGCTGTGATTTTAAGGTTCCTTGGGCACAGCGCAGTGTTGTCTCGGCTCCTTTGGAAGTGGAGTTCTGTAGTTGGTGATAAGAACTTGAGTGGAGAGCAGTGTTCTGGTGTTCTGCCTGTGTGTCATGAGGCACCAGAGTACAGAAAAGATGTAAAACTGCCAGAGAGTGACCAAGGGAGGGACATGGGGATGGGGAAGGGTCTGGAGCAGCTGCATGAGAAGCAGCTGGGAGCACTGGATTTGTTCAGCTGGAGGAGACTGAGCTCAGACCTCACCAGGGGCTGCAGCTCCGCTCTCTGTGACAGGGACAGGACCCAGGGAAGGGCTGGAGCTGTGCCAGGCCAGGCTCAGGCTGGAGATCAGGGAAAGGCTCTTCCCCCAGAGGGTGCTGGCACTGCCCAGGCTCCCCAGGGAATGGGCACGGCCTGAGGCTGCCAGAGCTCCAGGAGCGTTTGGACAGCGCTGCCAGGGATGCACAGGCTGGGATTGTTGGGGGCTCTGGGCAGGGCTGGGAGCTGGACTGGATGATCCTTGGGGATCTCTTCCAGCTGAGGATATTTGTGGTTCTACAATCATGAGTCTCTCCATGGTATTTTTTTTTTTTTTATCAGCACTAAACTAAAATCGCAGCTTCCATGTTTACAACACTGAGGAAGGAGTGAGTACTTTCAAAACTGTTAGAACTGTTTTTGGGAATGAGTATCTGAGGAAAGAGCTACTTTGGCAAAATGTGGGATTTATTTTATGCTGTTTAGAAAGCCCATTTCAAATCCTTGTAGATCCTTGTGGGTTCCTTCCAACTCAGCATATCCTATGATCCTATGAAATTTTGGTAGTTACACCACTGTGGTTGACTTTGTTTTTGCATGTGTTGAACAGCCTCAGTAAATGACTGAGGCTTTTTCCATTTTTGTTTTCCTGTCTTAAAAAAAAAAGAAGTTTGGAATTGATAATGAGCTTGTTGCACGTTTTCAATGATCAGTTCTCCCAGATTTCTAAAATTAGTAGTATGATTACCAATTTCATGATGACTCAGAGTTCTTCCTTTGAATGGAAGCCCAGCTTCCCAAGCTCCCGTGTACAAAATCTCATCTCAGTAGTGAGTATCTTAATTTCAGCTTTGGAAATCGATGTTAAATGAAGTGAGGTGTGAAAAGGGGTGTCTGTGAGCTGTTGAGCGTGGCTGGTGAGAGCAGAGCCTGCTGAAGGAGGTGCTCAGTGGATAGTTGCTCCTGAACTGGTCTTTGCAGTCATCAGGGGCTGTCCCTGTCCCTGCAAAGGGGTTTCATTTCCCAGCATGGGAATAAAAACAGGCTGGGAGGGATGCAGGAACAACCATCCCCTTTGCAGGCCTTGGGGTATCTTTTCACAGGATGGGTGGAAGAAGTTGGCTTTATGACAGCTTTTCCACTTAAGTGATGAAGCTTCTATTTCTGCTTAGAGATTTAATTCATCTGTGCAGCACCACTTCCATGCTGTTCTTCCATCTTACTGCTCCCTAAAGCAAAGGCATTCTTTAGTTGTTGGAACAACCACAGGAGCTTCAAAGCAACACGTCAAGGCTGCCAGAGCTCCAGGAGCATTTGGACAATGCTCTCAGGGATGCACAGGCTGGGATTGTTGGGGTGTTTGTGCAGGGCCAAGGGATGGACTGGGTGATCCCTGTGGGTCCCTGCCAGCTCAGGATATTTGTTGGTTCTGTCTCTTCTCCATGCTCTCAGGAGCACATGTTGAAAAGACCCCAAATTCTCTTTCTCAGCAGTAAGAATGGGTTGTCATTACTGCTCCGTGCTTTCCACGGGAGCAGATGCAGCCTGGTGCCTGGAAGGGCGTCGCTGGGGCCGTGTCCTTTGGCACCAGCCCTGTGCAGACACCAGGGTGAGTCAGCAGTGGCTGTGAGCTGCATTCCAGTCTAATGCTTTGAGATAATCACTGAGGTGCTTCAGGACGATTATATTTAGGTGGGGGAGACATTGGCTTGCCTATTTAAGAAAATAATTATGTTTTTCTTAAAACAACCCTTCATCCCCATTCAGCTTACTGTTGGATATTTAATTTTGAGCAACACTTGAGGTTTTCGTGCTGTCAGGTTGCAAAGCCCCAGAGCACAGTAAACACTTTTAGTGAATCAGTGTCACAGACTCACAGAATAGTTGGGGTTGGAAGGGACCTCTGGAGACCATCCAGTCTAACTCCCTCTCCAGGCAGGGTCACCTGAAGCAGGTGACACAGGAGCACTTCCAGGTGGGCTTGGAATGTCTCCAGAGAGACTCAACACCCTCCCAGGGCAGCTGTTCCAGTGCTCTGTTACCCTTCAGGGAAGTTCTTCCTCATGTCAAAGTGGCCTCAGTAAATGGATTCATATTTCCCCTCCACACACCCCATTTGATTTCTTTACTGGCATATTGGGGAACACCTTTTGCAATTCCCACTTCTGGTTAAAAGGTAAAAAGAGTTGTAGTGGTCACAGAATCATGGAATGATTTAGGGGACTTCAAAGCTCATTCAGTGCCATGCCATGCCATGGAATTCCACCATCCCAGGCTGCTCCAAGCCCTGTCCAGCCTGGCCTGGGATACTGCCAGGGATGATGCATGGATCAGCTTAAGCATTCCCAGTGATTCCTGGTTGTCAAGGTGGTGATCAGTCAGAGGCTGGACTCCTGATCCTAGAGGGCTTTCCCAGCCTGCTGGATCCTTGAGCCAGTCTTGCAGCAGTTTGGAAGCAGGAATGGCTGTGAGCTGTGCCCTCACCCTCGTGCATCGCCCTTGAGCAAAGGAGTGGAGCAGGGAGAGCCGGGAGCCAAGCGGGAATCGCGATTCCAACAGCCTGGGAGCACCCCGGTTATTTTGGAACTTTTTATCTCCCTGTGCCTGCGTGTTTGGAGGCTTTGGTGTTTGGAGCAGTGTGTGAGCAGGCTGGGAACGCTGCTGTTAAGATGTTCTGTTCCCTTGGCTCGGGGGGGTGTGTCTGCCTCGATCCCATCTTGCACCAGCTGGGAATCCTGGAAAGTATCTCCTGTCTCAGCCCCTCGGAGAGGAGAAGCATCTGAGCATCAACCACAGGCTGCAGTGCCTGAAAAAATGTAGGAAAGCTCTTGATTGCAAATACAAATGTGAACAAGTCACTCACAATTCGGTGAAGTTTGGGCATCTGTCCCATGGGTGATAGTGTAACTGAAACTGAGTTTTGTTTTGATGTGTCAAAATTGTTTTCCCTCTGTTGCCAGCACCAGGGCTCATCTTCTACACAAACTGCTGTGGAGAGCAGACTGATGTACTGGATTATTTTGCTGTGGTAATTTATAGCTTGTGTAGCCCCGCTGCTCAGAGCAGGATGCAAGAGGATGGGCTCTGGAGGATAAATGCTGGAACTGGGAATAGGGAGGAATCAGGCTGAAATTGGGAAGGAGGAGGGAGTGATGGGGTGTATTAGCCAGGTAATTCACAGTTAATATATTATAGAACCAGTTTCTTCTGTTTATGGCAAGGAATAACTGATAAAACAGTGAAGACATTGCTAATTATATAGCACCTTTGTTAATTAAAGAGGTGTGAACTGCTTGCTGAGTAAAATAGATCAGAGGGAAATTCAAAGTTTGTGATTTGAGGTTATCCCAAGCTCTCTAAGTTAAGCACTTTAATGTTTGAGGTGTCTGGGTTTTTTCCCCAATATGTGTTTTTTAGTGTTTGGGCAAGTACAGAATAAACTGGAAACCAGACACAAACCTGTTTCAGTGCCTGTATTTAAAGCAGCCACAAATATTTATTTGGCTTACTCCAAAGCTTTTTCATATTTTTCTCTTTGTCTATATAAATGATCTATTGAATGGTCCAAGCAGACCAATGTCTATTAATACTTGGATTACAACACAGTAAACGTTAATTTTTATTTTTTTTTTTTCAAGAGTACAGAACATTATTTCCGTGTATTCAGTTCCTAATGTTTTTCTGAAGCCTTGCAGTTAATGGTGTCAATGCAGAACTTGGTCTGTGCTGCTCTGCTCTGAGGACTTGTGGGAATTTTGCAAGGGTGGAGTAAAGTAGTTTGTGTCCTACTTCAGGCTTTTCTTCGTGCACAAGTAACTGGAATTTTAATATCTTGGAAGCCAATGCGGTGTCTCCCATTCTGATGTGATTATTCTTTGGAGCTTTGGTATATTTTGACCATGAAAATAAAAATGAGTCTTAAAAGGGTGGGATAATTTAGGTTGAGAGGGCCCTCTGGAAATCACCTCCTTCAGCCCCCCTTTTTAAAGCAGGGCCAACTTCAAACATATCATGCTTTGTTCTTGCTCCTTCTAAAATTAGTTTGAGGAGGAGTATGTTAATGTGGCAGGGTATGGGCTGTTTCGAGCTGCTGCTTTCATTTCTGGTTTGCTTTTCAGCTGAGCTTTTTCACTACATTATCATTTCTAATAATGCTTTAAACTTGGGAGGACTTTCTTTTTTAGAACAGTGTTTAAAAAGAAATCCATGTATCATTTCACCACAGGGAAAATAAATACCAGTAATTTTCTAGTAGTTGTGAGTTCTTTACTACATCAGCTCTAAATGTAAACTTAAAATTTTCTTATTTGCCCTTCTTCCTTAACGTTGCTTTGTTTGGTTAAGAGGTACTTTTCTTAATTTTTTTTTTCCTGGATTGCTTTTGGCAAGTGAATCGCAGATACCTCAGAATAAGAAATGAGAACATTTGCTCAGAAGTGGGTAATTGTTGGGGTTTTTTTGATAAGCAAGGTATATAATCCTTTTCAGATCTGCACGTCCCTACATCTGTTGCATGCAGTCTCTTGAGTTGTTGCTCTGATTTGGGTACAGCTACACATTTAATTAATATGCATTTAATGCTTTTGTAGACATTTCACATGCTTTCTAAATATTTCCATAACTTGCATATTCAGATATTTATCCAAACATAATTGCTATGGGCTTCCCTGCGGAGAGGCTTGAAGGGGTGTACCGGAACAACATTGATGATGTAGTAAGGTAAGGCTTTATTTTTCTTTTCCTTAACTTATAAAACTTGGAATAATCTTTTCTATACTCATTTATGTCCTGCTGAGGGAAGGCTGTGTGTTCTGACTTGTAGAAATGCTGAGATTTTTTGCATCTTATAGATATTGCCTTAATAGCTTTCCTGAAAAATGTTGGGAACAACAAAAAATGGCCAGGCTGCTGATCTGGGTTGATCTCAAATGCATATAATCTGCTTTTTTAGTGTAAAAAAACTGACTTCAGTAAGTTGTGTTGGAGTATAAAAAGGTTATTTACTTTTAGAAAGACACCAAACCATGCATCTCTTCAGTGTCAAGAGTTTCCTCAGGTAGCTGATGGTATTTCAGGATAAGTTTGCTCTTATCCTTTCTTAATCAATAAATGAAGTGCTTGATAAGGAAATTTTGAATTCAAATAGTAAATATAGGTGACTTGAAATAAAGGCTTGTAGATTTGGCTGTGTTGAATAATTATGGACAAGGAGAAAGATGACCTAAAATCTGTTACTGCTGGTAAAAAAATAACAAACCTATAGGTTGTCATTTTTAATTTCAAATAAGGTCATTACTCTAAACTGCTGGCTACAATTGAAGAAGAGGTGGGGAGTGTTGTAGGAATGCTGATGTAATTAATTCAGTTAAAAAATCCTACTTGGAGAGTGTGAGAGGTTGCATTAAAAACTAAACACTTGGTAGAAGCTGCAGAAAGTTTGTGCTTTTAGGATTAAAAGTTGTGATTTTCTGAAGCCATGGTGCTTTAGAGAGTCATGAGCTCCATAGGTCTGTGAGAGACTCAGCCTTTAGGGTGGAGGATCATGCAGGAAGGTTTTCAGGGAAGGTAATGGGCGTGTCTGGGCAAGGAGGTTTCTGCCCTACTCAGGTGAGACCCCACCTGGAATTCTGGTGCCTCCAGCATAAGGATGAGGAACTCTTGGAGCAAGTCCAGAGGCCACTGAGATGCTGATGGGGCTGGAGCCCTGGCAGAGGTGGCACTGGATGGGCTTTAAGGTCTTTTCCCACCCTACCTGTTCTGGGATTCCATGATTCTACAGTTGCTGGGAAGCAGAACTAGGGCTGCTGGAGTTTCTGTGGGAATTGCATCCAGGCTGATGCAGAAGTGAGCTGAGCTCCTCAGTTCCCACCCTGGGAGGACTCGTCACCCTCACCTGACAGTCTGGAGGCAGTGGCTCCCTGCACAGCTGCGCTCAGCTGGGCTCCAGGGGGTTGGTTTTGCATGTTCCACTGTCGTGATGAAAATCACCATCCACAAATAGCACTGAGAGTGTCAGAGCCTGGAGCTGACCTGGCTGGGGGAAGTGCAGTGCCTGCAATCTCTGCTGCCTTGCTGAGAAGTCATGGCTTCTCCAGAGCTGGGCAGATCAGTGAGGGTCAGTGCAGCGGGCAGGAAGCACTCATGGAGAGAGGGTGTGTGTGTGGAGGGGGATTGTTAACAGAGGGGGAAGTTGTGTTCTTTAATTCACACAAGATAACATTGCTTGGAGAGGTTGGGGCTGTCCCTGGATCCCTGGAAGTGCCCAAGGCCAGGTTGGACAGGGCTTGGAGCAGCCTGGGATAGTGGAAGGTGTCCCTGCCCATGGCAGGGAGTGGAACTGGATAGGCTTTAAGGTCCCTCCTGACACACAAACTCCACCTCTCCAGCCAGCTTTCTTTCCCAGCAGTCAGAGGCCCCTTTTAATGAAGTTCATGGAATATCCAGTCCCTGATGAGCTCCACCTTTGAAAATTGTGGGATAGGGTCAAAGGCTGGACTTTGGATCAGTCACAGAATCGTTTTGGTTGGAAGGTATTTAATTATTTATTATTATATATTTATATATAATATATTTATTATTAATTATTTATTATTATATATTATCCCGTGGGCAGGGACACCTTCCACTATCCCAGGCTGCTCCAAACCCTGTCCAGCCTGGCCTTGGACACTTCCAGGGATCCAGGGGCAGCCACAGCTTCTCTGGGCACCCTGTGCCAGGGCCTGCCCACCCTCACAGCCAAGAATTTCTTAGTAATATCTGATCTAACATGGAAATAATGTAAATAAATATTGATAGGCAGGAGTCTTTGAAGGCTCTCTTCCATTCACAGCATTGATTTCAGTAGCTTCTGGATGAAGGAAAACACATTTTAGTGGTTGAGTAGGTAGATATGTGTAAATTAGATTTTAGTACTGGAATGCCTATATAATTATTAAGCTGTCCATAAACACTGATCAAAAGGAGCAGTGATCACCTAAAAGCATCATCAACCAAATTAAGATAAACAGAGATGTAAATTAAGTGGCTGCAGGGAACTGGATGCTCAAGTATTATTACATTAGTTGTCTTCTCTTTTTAAACAAGAATAAAATGTGATCATGCAGCATTCTGCATGTTGCAGTCCTCATCTGCTCCAGTCATCTTTTGATTGGGGAGTTTTTCCCAAGTGCTTTTTATGCAGAAATCCAAGGTGCTCGAGCTGCCGAGCAATTGGTATTGAGCCAGGATCCAGCAGTGGGCTTTTTCTGAATAGCTGGTACCCTGACAAATTCCAGGCTAATGCTGGATGAGAAGTACAACCTGCACCACTGGCTGTCTCCTGTGACTGACACTTGGAGAGGTTTTGGATGGAATTTTGTCCTTTGAAAAAATCCTTGCCTGGAAGCTTATACTCCACTGTGTGGATATTCCTAGAAAAGCAGAGCCAGCTCTCCTCACTCTCCGGTGTGTGTTAACAAACAGAACATCTCCTGAAGCAAATCCCCGTGTCCACCATCTTCCTGAGGTTCTCCAAGGCTGCCAACAGGGGCACCAGTGGGAGTCAGGGAATTTTTTTCCTGATGGACTCGGAGTTTCACACTCGGTGCTGCACAAGGAGCGCTCACATCTGTTCCCATTTTAGCGCAGGCCTTTAACCACAGAGCTGTTCTAGGTTCTTCTGGAATATTATGACTGATAACCAGAGCTTGTTTTTGCTTGAGCTTTCCAGGATTTTAGCAGCTAGTGTTTCTTTTCAATTTGAACAGCATGTTCTGTCATGGCTAATTAAATTCCTTCTGGCTGATGTGCAGATACACACTGTTGATGATGTTAAGTGTAAACATTTGCATGTTATTTCTTCTTGCACATTGCCAGGTGACACATCATATATAATCACAGCAATTCTGATGAATCATGCTTGCAGTTTGGCTCGCCAAGGCTTGTATGGGAAGTTTGTGTTCCAAAGTGAGCATGGAAATTAAATGAGTGTGAGAAAGTGTAGTGGTCTTCCTTCCAAAACCCAGAATGTCACTGGGGACAGACTTCAGTGGCAAATAATAAAAAAACAGGGATGAAAGTGAATGATTCTCTTCAACTGCTTTTCTTCCTTGTGGCAAAATATTTCGTATAGGTGATTAAATAGGAATTGTTTACAGATACCTGGTGTAATCAGTGCTTTCTGTTTGAAATTAGCCAAGCCTTCCTCAGCTTCTCACAGTGATCTGCAGGTGTTTTAGCAATCAGGAAATCAGTCCACATACAGTAAATGTTTCAGTTTCAGGTCAGATCTTGGTTCCCTTAGTTACGTTAGTCATGTTATCCATGCTGTTGGATTATTTGGATGACTGAGGTTCCCAACATGCTGCCCCCTTGATCTTTGGGGCTCTGCAGGGCTGGGACTTGGAGTGCAGAACTGCACATGCTGGCTGGGTGGTGCTTTAAGGATGCTGCAAATTAAGGTCAATATTATTCAGTGTATATTAATGCATACTTTTTTTTTTCTCTTGAAGGTTTTTGGATTCAAAGCATAAAAACCATTACAAGATATACAATCTGTAAGTATGCTCTTAAAGATGTATTCTCCAAAATAATGACTTCTAAAAATAGCTGAGGAGTGCAAGTGGCTTGTTGCTGTCCTGAAGCAGAGATGGAGATGTTTTGCACGTTTCTTAAAACAATTAAGCCTGATTGAGAGCACTGGTACTTCATTAGGTGGAGCTGAGTGAGGTTAAATGAAATGCTGGTGTGTATTCATGTTACTTGAACGCTTTTAAATGACTTGGCATCCAGCCCATCTGGAGCTTGGGCCATGTGATTAAAAAGTGAAAAGTAATTCACAGCAGGCTTTCTGTTCATGTATTAATGTCCATTTGCCAAATGAATATTTTCCTGTTTTTTTCTCTTATTTTTTAAAAAAATCAAACTGCATTGGTACCCAGACTCTGCTTCTTCCCTCTTCGTGTCTGTCCCTGTTTATTACTTCAAAAAAGCTGTTGGAGCAATTAGTGGTGGTTTCTGACTTCTCTGAGTATAATGTTTTCCTCTGAAAATTTGGTTCTGCAGAAAGCTGTAACATTTAAAGGAGTTTTCTGGTTTTGGTTTTATATTTTTTGTTGTTGTTGCTGTTCCTTCATCTAATTTATTCGTTAGCTTAGGCTAATTTCATTTGTATAAATGATTTGGTGATGTCAAAGAGCCATGGTTTTCCTACCCCTCATTTTTTTTTAAAAAATCTAAGTTGAAGATTGATTTGTTGAACTGTTACAGCTTTATTATTTTTTTTAATAGATATGTTTTTAAATATTTACAATTAATAGAAAAATTACTGTAGTACTGAAATCCAGGCAATGCATGACATTGTAATCTGTCAGTCATTAAAACAAATATTTAAAAATAAGGATTTAAATTTGCCTCTAGGTTAGCTAAAGGATTGTGGATCAATCAGCTGTTCCCTGATATTGGAGGGAAGTGACAGTAGAAGCTGAGGAACTTTACAGTGGTCATTGAAGTTGTTGTGGGGCAGAAAAAGATACATAAAAAAAGAGACATTGGTCACCTTTCATAGAGTTCAGTAGCAAAATTACATTTTCCAGCTTAGGAGCTTTCCAGAGTTGTCATCCTTTTAATAGATGGATAACATTTCCGGGTGGAAAGGCCAGTGCTTCCCAGAAGAGCTGATGGCTCCTTGGCACGGAGGTGCAGGTAGAGGAGGTAATTCCTGGCTCTTTTCCTTTGGAATCTTCTGGAGCTCAGCTCGGGAGATCTGGATCATTTAAAGTCAAACTGCTCTGCTTCATCAGGCCCCCCAAAGCTTCCTGGCAGCTCCTGCTTGTTTTGAGGAACAAAGCAGAGCATGGGCAGCTAAATGCAATCTCCTGCTGCTGCCTGGGGCCAGCGCAGCTGTCGCCTGCTGGGAAGGGTGGCTTTGGTGTCCCTGACAGGGTCTGGGTTTGCTGAGCACCCTGTTCCAGTGTGCCTCCAGAGGTGCCAGGTAACAACTGGAGGCTGCTGGAGGAAATTTGTCAGAAAAGAGGATTTTAGGAGGACTGATGAGCATCTTTTCAAGTACTACCTCCCTGAGGAGCTCCTCGCTAAGCTTCCACTTTGCTGTCTGCCAGCTGCCTCATTTTACTGTAAAGAAACACAGCTCAGTCCCCCAGCCCTGCACAGGAAGCTTTAAAGTTTGTAAGTGAGAAGAACAGCGATGAGACAAATGCATTTGACTTTTCTGTTGCTGCTCTGTGTGTTTTCAGCTGTGGAAAAAACTTGTCCAGGTGTGCCAGAGGTTTTTGTCTTTGCGTTCTTTATATAAAAATTGATTTTCTTGTTGTTAACTGCAAAATGATCACAAATCTTCCTTGAATTACTTTTTTCATCCTCAGATGAAAAATTTTGGAGGATAAAACTGTCCAGAGAGATCTTAATGGTTGTGCAGGCAAAATTTATACACATAAAATGCCATCAGGTGAATTGTGGCAATGTTTGGTCAGGAGATGGGAAGAATTGCATCCATCAGGTATTCCAGAGAACTCAGTTTCTTCAGATTAAGCTGATCCTTTGTAAATAGTGATCTATTGTCAGTGTTTCAAAAGAGGAGGTGGGAGTTCAGAGGAGTTATGTGATTATAGTCAGAATTATTTCAAACTCTGTCATGGGATTTGAGTTCCCTTAAGGTAGCTGTTCCATGAAGTTGATAATAATGTGTGTATTGCAGTTTTATCTAAAAGGATTTAGAGATTTTTCTGAAACTGTCAGCTCTGCCCCATCTTTACATCTTGGCTTTTAACTTCCCAGCAGTTTGATCAGTTTCATTTTCCTTCTTTTGTTGCTTCTGTCCTCTTTGCCTTTAACCCTTTGCTATTTCTTCAGTATTCTCCTTAATTTAAATCTGTTCTTCCACTTGGATCTCTCAACTTCCCATGCTGACAGACTGTCACCTGCCCTGTTGTAATCATTTCCATCTTCTCCAGTGGGTTTCCTTGGACTGTCCTGCAGGCAGGTGGTTAAAGGAAGGAGCTGTGGTGAAAATGGGGATTTTCTGTGCTTGCTGTATCCCTGGGGCTGAGCAATGGCAGAGGAAGCCCCTAGTCCTGTCAGCGGTGGAACCATGACCGATCAGGAGGGTGCCTGGCTGGCAGCACTTCGCTTCTGGGCTGCTTTAAACTCACTTTAATCCTAAGGAGGATCTGAGGAGCAGCCAACCCCCTCCTTAACCCCAAAAATGTCAAAAAATATTCAGGTTTCATCTGGACATCTGATGCTATTTGAGTTATAATGGTGTTTAAAAACCCCACCCCAAATGCATTGAAGCATTAAGCCCCATCAGTATCCCCAAAGTGGGTGTTGGTGGGATTTCTGCTGCCAACACACAAAAATTTAGTGCTGCTGAGCCAGGAGCTCTGCACTGGTTGTGTTCAGCTCCCAGAAGAGGGCAGAGAGAGGGACATGACCATGTCCTGCACTCAGTTTTTATCCTTGGTATCAACAAAACTATTTTTTTTATCCCTCATGGTATTCTACTTGATGATACTCTCTCACAGTTCCAAATTTGATGAATTTTCTGTCTGTTTGTGGATTTTTTGAAATGTTTTGAGGACTTCCATCACTTATTCCCCATTTGAGTTGGGTGTTTCTTTAGAAGGAAGCAGGAAACTTTCCTTGGATAAGATGCTTTGTGTTAACTGCTTTGCTTCCTAGCAGCTTCCACAGTTCCTGTGCTGCTGGCTGCTCCATCCCTCTTGGATGTACATCCTGCATACAGCCTCTCTGCTCAGAGGCTCAAGTGCAGATAATATTTTTGTGAGTCCCCTCTGCCAGCTTAACCTGGTCACTTGTGACCCAGAGAAAGTGTCAGCAATGTGATTGGAGCTTTGAAAGCTGCCAGGCTTTTCCCTAGCAGAGGGCAGAGCCAAGAAGGCTCTGGAATTCAGGGAAAAGGAAGCAGTGAGAGCATGTGCAGCCTCAGTAGCCCTGCCTGTGTCTGTGTCATGGGCAGAGCTCAGGGCAGCTCTGGGAGGCTCCAGTTACAATTGCACAAGGAGGAGCCCAAAAGTTTGAATGTCTGAAAGTGTCAGCTAAGTTCCATATGGCTCCAAAGGCTGCAGTCATACCTGGTAAGCAGGGATGAGTTCATAGCAGTCCTGAAACTGCTGTGGGAATTGGAACCCTGTGAAAAGTACAGGCTGTAATCAGAACCAAAGATCTAGGTGTGATTTGTCTACTGAAATGACTCCAGTAGTTGTGTTTCAACCTGGTGTCCACTTTCATAGAATGGTTTGGGTTGGAAGGACCTTAAACATCATCTTGTTCCAGCTCCCTGCTGTGGGCAGGGATGCCATTCACTAGATCAGGTTGCTCAGGTCCCCATCCAATCTGGTCTTGGCAGGATTTGAGGCAGGATTATTCTCAATTTTCCTTTCTGAACTGCACTTCCACTCACATCATCTTCCCTGCAGGGAGCAGCTCCAAGGAAAATTCTGGAGGATATCCAATCTTGCCTTCTTTCCCCTTACCCCAAGATCTGATCTGGTTGTTCCCTAGTGTGCTGGTTTGGCTGGTTTAGAGCCCAGCTGAGGGTTTGGGTTTCTGTCTCATCACTGGTGTTTATCCCTGGGCAAGGCAAATCCAGTGTGGTTTGCTGTGCTCCTGTCTAGCTGGAGAGGGTGTCTTCGAATGGGCAGAGACTGATGTGGCTGCAGAGCCTTGAGAAATGTGTCATTTGCCAGCTCTGAGGGGGAAAGTGGCTGACTGGCCTTCAGGGTTCACTTAAATTCAGGAATCAATGCCGAGTGGCAGAGCAGTGTCACAATCTGCTTGATACAAGTGATGATACTCAGTGGGGCTTGTGGTGCTCCTGTGATGTCCTTGTGATCCCCATCGCTCTGAGCACCCACGCTGCTGCTGAGGCACCCTGACCTGTGTTCTGAGTTGAGGATCCCCTGGATGAAGGTCACAGCTGTCTGCTCTCCGTGTGTTTGGCAGCAGAAAGCTGCTCCAGTGCTGGAGCTGCTCATGCACAGGGTTACAAGGTAATAATACTTGAATGAATTGAGTCACGTTGACTAAAACATAGCCATGGACTACAGTTACCAGAGGGGTAAGTGTTTGCCTTTCAGTAAAATAATTCACATTTTAGTGAGCAGTCTGCTGCAAAACAGTTTGGGTTTTTTTTTGTGTGTGTGTAACCTCTAGTTTTAAATCATAAAGGTGATGGGCATGCATTATTTCCCTGGGTGTGATAGATGCTGGGAGTGCCTCAGAGACTTGTCTTGAACTCTTGTCTATTTTTTTTTTTAGATGTGCTGAAAGACATTATGACACCGCCAAATTTAACTGCAGAGGTACGTTTTTACTGCCTAATGTGTGTTCTCTTTAAACCTCAGTGAATGAAGGCCTAAAGGAGGAGCTGATGAATAGTCATGTAGGAGATTTGGGCACAAGGAATGATGTCAGATTGCTTTGAGTCATTGGAAAAACTTGCTATATTCTTGGTGCTTTCAAAAAACTGTGTTCCTGACAGTTAAAGATCAAGATCTAATAAAAAGTCTACATGTGCAAAAAATTTCTGCAGAATGTGTTACACAGAAGTACAAACTCCTTGTACAATTTACATTTACAGTGTGAGGCTCAGAGGAGTCTGGTTTTTATGAAGGATGAAAGATGGAGAACACTTAAGCCACTATCACTATGTGTGTAAAGCAACTTTTGGAAGATCTGGAAGAACCTTTAGATGCTAAAAAAAAAGATAAATTCCCATGTGACATCCTTAGAGATGGGTTGGGTCTTAGACACTGCAGAGCTGCCAAAAGCAGTGAGGAATCTTTCAGAGGTGCCTGTTGACCAGGTCCTTGTGAGTGGATACTGATGTAACTGTTGTGTCAGTGTTACTTCCCCAGGAAATAAATAAATGTAGATTTATCCATGTTCTTTGGGCAGAGGAGCATTTCTTGCTCAGAAGTTGTAGTTCCTGTGCTTCAGATGAGGGTAGATGAGGAGTCCTTGTGCCTAGGGAATCGTAGGAGATAAACAAATTTTGGGCTTATTCTGCATCATAGCAATGGCTCAACTTCCGTTTTTCATGAATATTATTTTAAACCATCCATCTAGTTATGAAGAGGCTTTAGAACGTGACCAAAATGTAATTGGCTGCTTTAATGCCTTAATATAGAAGGACTGAAATTGTCTTGTTGAAGTCGTCAGCGCTTCTGATTTGCTCTTACGATGTTGAATGACAGTGCCCTGAAACCTCACTCCATACTCACCAGCCAGAAAAAAGTATTTTAGGATCTGCTTGAGCAGTGCTTTGGGTAAGAAGAGAAGAGGACATGTTCTAATATGGCCAGAACATATGTTTGCTTTAATTTCTGCTTTTTGGTACGGGGGTGCTCAGCTCCCTTCGCTGTCAATCCCAGCCCCAAATGCTGTTTATGACAGCACCTTTCACAGCTCCTCTGCACAAGACATGCTGCATTTTTTAATGTTCATCCCCGAATTAGTTAACCTCAGATAACCAAATTGGTGACTCAGGACTTCCCTTAGCAGAGGAGCAAAAGTTCTACTTGAAAATCTTCTGAAGTGAACTGACTGCAAAGGGAACTTCTGTTTTGTACTGACCATGAAACACCAGAATAGTTCATTATTCACCCAGGATGATCTTGCATCACATAAAACCCCAAACACTAAAAGCTCTTCATCTTCTCTGGGAAGTAACTTTGTGTCCATGGTTTTTCCAGTTTCTGAAATCCTTCCATGCTGGAATTGTCTTCTTCTTAGCCACAGACTTTCTTTTTTTTTTTTTTAACTCTTCTGTGTGCTATGGGATTCTTCTTGATATATGTAGGGGCTGGGATAGAGCAAGCAGGATTATTCTCCAGGCTGTGTGTTCCATTGTAAGGAATCAAAATCCATGGAGGGACGAAATGCACCTTCTCATGGCCCCGCTCAAGACTGTACAGCTTAATGTTTCTTTCCTCTTAATCCCTCCACACCATCCCAGGGCACCCATTTCATCTTCTCACTTCAGCTTTGAAGAAAGTACCACAAGGTTTGCCTTTTATTCCAAATCTTGGAGAGCATCTTCAGCATCTTGTGACTACTTGGGAGTTTCCAGGCTGTTCTTTCAGGACTTTTTTACTCCCCTCCTCATGGAAACCTTGCTGGCTGTAATTGTGATAGACTCAAAGCTGTACAGACATTTTTGCAGCTCCTTTTCTTAGGGATTTCTAAATAAATCCCATCTTTAGGGTCTCGTAAAACTTTGGGGGTCATTTGGGGAGCCTTTGGATCTTCTGTGTGGAAGAGTTTGTGTGTTCATGTTTGTGAACATGTGTTGGCTCTTTAGCAAAGATTATTCACTTTATCAGCTTCCCCATTTGTTCTGGGAGATGAAGGGGGCAGTCTGTGCTGTGAGTGAATAAATTTGTTGATTCCTCCAAAAGGCTGTGGACTTGTCCTGCAATCCTTCAGCAGTTCCATAACTTCATCCCTCGCTTGTGCTGTAGGAGTCCTTGGGGATTCATCAAAAGGAGTCTTGCGTGTGTGACTACAGAGTGGTGCTGACGAAACCAATACAGACACTTGCCAAAAAAATGAAATGTATTCATTTTTAGCCCAGAAAAGGAAATGGTTTTTCTAGCTGGGAATTTTGAAGTGAACTGGAGTTGTATTTATAAGATCCCAAGGCTGTTGGAGAGGAATTGGGGTGCACTTCATCAAGTGCTGTTCTGCTGAAAGCAGAACATTGTGTGTAGTTCTGCTGGTCGGGGTGATATTGTCCCTCATCTCATCTGAGGTGGGAGAAGTTTGGGTGTTTCTGCTTAATGCTTATTTTTTGCTCTCTTGAGTTTTCTTGCATTTCCTGCATCGCTTGAAATTCTTTTCATCCCTAGATGGAAAAGTGTGTGTGAATACACCCATATCAGAAAGGACAGCGTTGTTCAGTGTTCTGACTCTAAACCCCACAAGTATTGCCAGTGCCTTACCTGAGATTTCTCTCCCAATTACAATTTTTGAAATATAGAAATGACAGATTTTTGTTTCACAAGGCTTTTGAGCAGATTCTGACAGTTTTTTCCCAATGTAGACCCAACTGTGTTCGGTAATTTTTCAGCAAAGTTCCTGTTGTCTGCTCAGTGACTGAGGTCTGGCCTTGCTCTCTCTCAGCAGGTAGTTTAATTATTGCTGGAGTAATGGCTTTTCACAAGGTTATTCTGTGTGCCAGCACGCTCTTAAATTCTAGAAAACTCATGTTACAGAGCCTGTGCCACTCAGTTCAATAGAGGGGTGAAATAGTTGCTCAGTGGAGCAGGATGCCTGCTTATGGACTGCTGGAGAAATGTTTGCAGTGCTCATGATATACTGAATAATACTGGAATTAAAAATACATATCGATATGGAAGACGGGGGGGCGGGGGGGATAATTGAATAACTTAATTTTTACATGCTTGTCACAAAGGTGACCTGAGCTTGCTTTGCCTTTTGAGGTTCTGATGAACTCCTTCTCCCTGCAGTTGCACAGTACCCTTTTGAAGACCATAACCCACCACAGCTGGAGCTCATCAAACCTTTTTGTGAAGATCTTGACCAGTGGCTAAGTGAAGATGACAATCATGTGGCAGCAATCCACTGTAAAGCTGGAAAGGGACGAACTGGTGTAATGATTTGTGCATATTTGTTGCATCGAGGGAAGTTTTTAAGGGCCCAAGAAGCCCTCGATTTCTATGGGGAAGTAAGGACCAGAGACAAGAAGGTGAGCTGTTGCTGTTCTGCCCTCTACCTGTAACTAACCTGTAACTGGCTGCTTTTTCCTCCTTGAGATCCATTTGATGCTCAAACCCTTTTAAGTTGCGATGTCTGATTTAGCTCCAGTAGGATTGGATCCGTGCAGTGGAAATGGAAACGCTTTCCTAAGCAGCAGTAGCCTTTAGTCACAGCTCTAAACCAGCCTGTTTTTTCACATGTCCTGTTTAAGAAGACCTGGACAGTTGATTTTAAATGGCTTTTTCAGCACTGTTCTGCTGCATGGTGCATCAGAGGGGCAGTGAACTTTCTCATTCAGCATTTTCTGCCCAAATGAGAGGATTGTTCCAGCTGATTTTGCCTGAATGGATGAGTTGTTCATCTCCTCAGGTTCTCTTGACTGCTGTGGTGGGGTTTGGAGATGCATAGGGGAATATCCCAACTGGAAGGCCCTTATTATTGGGTGCCCCTTGTCAGTAAAGGGCAGTTAAGGC
The DNA here is from genome assembly GCF_049639895.1 of Pseudopodoces humilis. Classification (NCBI taxonomy): domain Eukaryota; kingdom Metazoa; phylum Chordata; class Aves; order Passeriformes; family Paridae; genus Pseudopodoces; species Pseudopodoces humilis. The sequence goes on along the minus strand of NC_142208.1, from coordinate 3,094,724 downwards.
CTCGTTAATGACAATTTACCCTCCTTATTTGAAATCTTCTCCAAAGATGATAAGATATGACTTTTAAGGTAGTTTTAGCAAGTTTCCCTGCTCGTCTTCAATATTTCCCTGAGTGTGTTGGTTGAGCATCCCAAGGGGATCATCCCTGCAAGCCAGTTTCAACCTCCTCAAGCACAGAGCTCTCCCTGCTCCCGGAGTATTTACAATTAAAGTATTAATTTCACAGTGTGTTGGTCTCTAATAAGAAGAGCTCATGTCTGAAGGCTCTTGAGAGCAGAAATGTCGCCTAAGAAATTTTAGAATTTGGCTGTTAATTCAGTGGAAGGAGCAGGTAACTCCTCAGTTTGCTCTGCTGATAAGGTGGAGCTGTTTTTCCATGTAGTGCTGAGCTGGTTGTGGTGTAATGCTGGAGTGGAGACAAGGTCAAGATTTCCCATCAAAACTTCTGTGGCTTTTGATAAAAGTGCATGAGAGAGACTAGGAATGAGCCGTGTGCTGAATAAACAGAGTAGATTACTCCTGCTGGTAAGGGTTATCTCCAGAGCTGAATAAAGCAGCATGAAAACGACAAATACACAGTGAAATGCTGTGCCTCAGTTTCCCTTTTGTGAAAAGAAGGTTGTATTTCTTCAGGCTGGGGGTAAGGTCAGTTGGGTGTTTATCAGTACCCCAGGGATACCTTGGGCATCTTGGAGGGGAGGGAGAACTCAGTTAAACAGGAGTAGTGAGAGCCTTGTTTACTTGACTGTAAATACTGTCTGTAACCAGCAACTTGTTTTGGTTTCAGTGTCTCTGCTGCAAGAGTTGGCTTTTTTCCCTTCCTAGCTCCACTTGAGCATGGTTATCTTGATGTGGCCAGTGAGCAGCATGTGATTCACATAATCCTTCAGTAGTGTTTATAAACAGGTATTCCAGTGCAGGTTTCTGGAGCCTTTTCTTCCCTTGTGGCCCATATTTCAGCATTATATGTCAAGTGCCGCTCTCTGATTTGAGATTTCACCACACCTTTGTATAACTGACTTCCTCAATTCAAAGTCAATGAGGCATCAAAAGAGCTGTTTGTACAAAGGGACAAGCAAATGCCTTTTTTCTTTCCTTTTGGGCCAACATAGGTATGATTAAGGCTTTAATAGGGACCAGATTTTCTTGGTTTACAGCGAGGACAAGGTGCCCACTTTGCACATGTGGCTGCTTTGAGCAGCCCAGCTCCAATCACTGCTGCCATTAATGCTCATGGCAGAGAGCTGCTGCGAGGGCTCAGGCTGTGCTGGCAGGAAGTGTGAGTCTAATTGCAAGAGGAAGTATGACTAATTGGTCAAGAGCACAGCCCTGAGCACTTCTGGAGCCAGCTTTTCCCAAGTGCCTGCCGGGAGAAGCAGCTCCAGGGAGGCCTTTGCACCATCAAGTGAGAGTTGTTGTAGGTGAGGCTCAGAGTTGCTGCACAGGCTGTTCTTGTGCTGGGCAGCAAGACATGGCAGAGCCCAGGGTGTCCCTGACCAAGCCCTCTTGTGGGGTATTTTATTTCCTCTACAAGCTGCCTCTTTTGGCTTCTGAAACTCATTGTAGTGGGGGGAACTTAGAAGAAGGGAGTGGTGAAGATTAGGAAGTGTGGGCTGCATGGTTATGTCTGTCGGTCTCCACCACTGTAGAACAGGAGTGATTCTTATTTTCCTTTGGAACAAAAGGAGACAAACTGTTTTCTGAAATGGGATAAAGAACTGTGCTTGTCTGTTGTCAGAGGTGTGGAAGAAGTAACTGCCCAAAAAGCCCTCTAAAGAAGCTGCTGCTTCCACTGTTTGAAGTGATTAGTTTATCCCACCTCTTCCTTATGACCGGCACTGACACCTTACTGTGGTGGTAGAGACTGGCAGCTTACCTCCCTACAGCTGGAGAAAGTCTTAATTTACTCCTGCTTCTGCCTTGGAGGGTTTTGTGGTGAGGATTAGGCTTGGAAGGAAGCTCAGTGGATAGGGATCAGCTATTCAAGTGCTGGAGATGATCTGCTCGGGAGCATTCTTTGAGCACCATACAGTTTTATTTTCAAGGATGGCTCCTAAGAGTTCTCATATGGGAAAAGGCTGAGAGAATTGGAGTTGTTCAGCCTGAAGAAGAGAAGCCTTGGGGTGATCTCATTGTGGCTTTCCAGTACCTAGAGGAGCTGACAAGAAAGGTGGAGAGAGACTCTTTACAAGGGCCTGGAAGGACAGGACAAGGGGAATGGCTTCATGCTGACAAAGTAGGGTTAGATGGGATATTGGGAAGGAATTCTTCCCTGTGAGGAGTGCCCAGAGAAGCTGTGGCTGCCCCTGGATCCCTGGAAGTGTCCAAGACCAGGTTGGACTTTGGGGCTTGGAGCCACCTGGGATAGTGGGATTTGTCCCTGCCCATGGCAGGGGGTGGCGCTGGATGATCTTTAAGATCCCTCCCAACACAGCCAGACCATGCTGTGTTTCTGTGGTGTTGCTGTGTCTGAACAGGAAGTGAAAACCAATTACTTCATGTGAGGAAGCCTCAGAATGACCCTCTGAGCAGGGCAGAGATGCCATGTTGGTGTCACAGCTCGCCAGTTGTAGTGTCTATTTGTTGGACATGCTCAGCTGCCAACCTTTGCCAAACCTGATGCCCTAGGCCTGCTCTGAGGCTGCAGCTTCACTCTCCCAGTAGAGTGTGTTCCTAAAGGGAATGTGGGAATATTGTTTCCAAAATATTTGTTCTTCACAGTCCTACCTGTGCTACATTGAGAGGAGAACCAGGAGCAGCACTTGACAATGTTTGGGATGCCCTGGGAAGCTCTGGCATAGAGACCAGAGGAGCTTATCTCACAGCCATGTAAAATGGTGATAGTGATAGATGGAAGACACAAGCTTGAATTACTTCCCTGTGCTTCTGGAGTAAAAGTGAGTGGTGGTTGATTGCACCCCTTGGAGCATTGTTAGTTTGTTATGAAAGTGTTCTGCTTGGAATTCAGACCTTTGGAAATGGAGAACTGAGTTCTGCTTCAATGGGACTGGTTTTAGGGTCTCAGGATCTAAGGGCTGTATCTCCAGGGAGTCAGACTGTGGCTGGAGGGCTAAAACTGCCCTGTTGGCTGAGAACTGGCTTTGCTGTGGGATTGACTATCACAAAGTGCTCCCTTGGTTCTGCTCCCAGCTTTGCTTGCCCTGGCCAGGTGTCCTGGGGTTTTTCCATAGGACACATCCATTATGGAGCAAGGAAGCTCTGGGCAGAGAAGGATGTGTTCTCCTCACCTCTGCTTTCCTCCTGCTTGGCAGCCCTGGCAAGCACTGCTGGCCTGCTCTGAGGCTGGGATTTGCTCAGTCCTGAAGCTCAGATCCCAGGAAAAAGAAGTTTAGAGCTCCCTCAAGGAGTGGATGTGATAAGCACTGAGGACATCTGAGCCAAAACCACGGCCAGTGTGCAAGGCTGCTTGGGAAGGTCATTGTGCAAGTGCTGCAGGGAAAGGGCTTTTGTGTAATATAGAAGCAGCTCAAGTGATAAGGAGACATAATTATCAACTTACTTTTTTTTTTTTTAAATGGCAGGAAGTGACTATTTCCATGTGTGCAGAATAGAGATTTACTAAATTAAAAGCACTCTGGCTACTCTTAGCTTCTGGCTGTTGTGAGGTGAAACAGATGAAACTAAAAGTTTACAGAAAAATGAGGTCTAGGTTTTGTCACAATGCTCACAGACTTGTGTATGAAAATTTTTTGTTTATCTCCATTTTATTCCAATTCCACATTCAGTTTTAATCAGATCACTCACTGATGCTGTTGAAAGTCTGCAGTAACAGGTTGTTCTAGATCATGTAATGCATTTTCTGGGAAATGAAACAGTTTTTCATATTTGTCTATTTTACTTGAAAGTGTTGGCTTAAAGAGCTGTTCCCTTATTTGAAGCTTTGAGCTGATTTAAAATCAGTAATAAAAACATTCTTAGATTTTATGCTCTCAAAGCAAATGTTTACCTCAGAGTTTGAACACTTGGGCTGTTGGGACTCTTTTAATGAAACTTTCCACATTTTTGGGAAAATATTCCAGGATGTTTTGTAAAGAGAAGACAGCATCAGTCTTGAGTACAGTGATATTAGCCAAAATTAGTCTTTTGACTTAAAATGGTGTCAAAATGTAATTCCTGTAGTGGTAGATTTTAGAATTCCTAAATGTAGTGGTGCTTTAGAGTATATTCAAGGCACCTCTTGTTAAACATTTGATGCTCTCCATACCCAAAAAAGGAGCAGTATGGGATTATTTTTGACATGACCCCCAGGGTGTCTGTGGTGTTTGTTTTTAAGAAATGGGAAACATCTGCATTCTTTGCTTCATGGCTGGAGATGGATGTTTGGAGAGCACAGAATCACAGAAGGGTTTGGGTCAGAAGGGACCTTAGAGGGTAGCTCCAGCCTTCCTGCAGTGTTAGGGACACCTTCCATTATCCCAGGCTGCTCCAAGCCCCATCCATCCTGCCCTTGGACACTTGCAGGGATCCAGGGGCAGCCACAGCTGCTCTGGGCACCCTGTGCCAAGGCCTGCCCACCCTCCTAGGGAACAATTCCTTCCCAATGTCCCCTCTAACCCTACCCTCTGGCACTGGGAAGTCATTCCCTGTGTCCTTCTCCATATTTCTTGTCGGCCCCTTCAGGTACTGGAAGGCCACATTAGGTCACCCCAAAGCTTCACTTCTCCAGGCTGTGCTATCCCAATTCCCTCAGCCTTTCCTGGTGGGAGAGGTGCTCCATCCCGAGATGTGCTGAAGTATCTGGCAAAGCAGTGCCCTGCTCTGTGTGCTGGGGGCTGGTCAGTAGTGAATGACCTGCTCCTTTGGGCTGGAGGTGATGGGCAGGAGCCCTGTCAGTGATGCTGATCAAAGGTTTTTGACACTTGTTTTCCCTCTGTTTAGGGAGTGACAATTCCCAGTCAGAGACGCTACGTGTACTACTATAGCTACCTGTTAAAGAATCACCTGGATTATAGACCAGTGGCGCTGCTGTTCCACAAGATGATGTTTGAAACAATTCCCATGTTCAGCAGCGGAACTTGCAGTAAGTACCAGCACCCCTTCACCTCTGCTAGGGAACCTGTTGGCATTTTGGATGGGGTGATGGCACCAAGAGCTGCACATCTTGGAGAAAGTCACATGTAAACACCTCACAATCCAAAATCTGCTGGCTTAGTGGGCTCTGTCCACTGGGATCCTCCCAGGTGTAGTCTGTGAAGGACTCATGATTGTTTTACTATGGTTTTAAATTGGCAAGTATTTTAATGGTTTGAAGATAAGTGATTCCATATGTAGAAGCAGTGGGGCTGGAAAAGACCTCCAAGATTGAGTCCAGCCTGTTACCAGTCCCCACCTTGTCACCCAAACCAGAGCACTGAGTGCCACATCCACTTGTTCCTTGGACTCCTCCAGGGATGGGGACTCCACCATTCTATGACTCTTTGGGTATTTGCTCCTTAATTTTATGAAAAGCCTCCTTTTTTTTTCAACACAGCAACTCTTGGGAAACATGAATTGCTGAAAAACATTTGCCTAATGGCATGTTGGCTTCCAATACAGCAACATCATTCTTCCCATGATGTACAAAAAAAATAAATGAATCAGTTCAACTGGATAAATATCTAATTAACTCTGGGATAAACTTTTCTTTATGTGGAGGTTTCTAAAGCATTAATACACCTGTAAATGATTAATCTCATCTCCTGATACACTGAGTTAGTGAGGAACAGCAGATTTTGTGAAGCTTTGAAATACAAAAACAAATTCTGCTCTGTCCTGTGGGCTGTGTTGCAGGGCAGTGACTGCCTTGTGTTGCGTGCTTGTTTTTTGTTGGTGGAAAAAATCTAATGGTTTTGCTATGAGGATTACAGTAATGTGTAATTAATTCCAGTGCCTCCTGTGGCTTTGATTAAAATTGCCCTGTTAATATTGTTGTGAGACAGTACCTGAACATGTCACACACACAAGAAACAATCGAGCAGCTTGTCAGGCTGTAACCAGGAGGGAGGGAGGAGCCTCTGCCAAAACCCCTCTGCCTTAGGGAAGAGAGGTGTGGAGGTTACAGATTTCTGCAATTACCACTTAGTTAATGTTTTGGATGAACTGTGCTGTACTTGTGAGTCTGAGCTGCTCAAGTGAGCGCTGCCTTGTGTGTCCATGGGAGGCTGCTAGGGTGGTTTTTACACAGGAGGATGTTGGGATAGACAAGGGATTGGCCAAGCACCTGAGAAGACAAATTAACTACCAAGCTCAGCAGTTGTATGCTGCAATATTTTAAGTTTCTATGGAGTTCTCAGTGATTTTTCAGAATGTGAAATCAATGGTCTGTGTTGTGTCTTTAGTTGTGTTGTCAGCTGTGGTGGGAGGAATGTTACCAACGTGATAACTTTCAGTCTGCCTTGCTTGTTATCATTCTGCTGCTTTAAAGTCATGCACAGAGCAGAATCCAGCCTCTAGGGCAGAATGAGGGGGTGACAGAGTTTCACAGCTCTGAGGATTCGAGGGAGATAAGGGCAGGAAGAGAAAGTTGTGTGGAGATCTCACAGCACCATCCAGGGTCTGGAGGGGCTACTGGGAAGCTGGAGAGGGACCTTGCAACAGGAGCTGCGGTGATAGGACCAGGGGGGAATGGCTTGACATTGCCAGAGGGGAAATTTAGGTGAGATACTGGGAAGGAATCCTTCCCTGGGAGGGTGGGCAGGCCCTGGCACAGGGTGCCCAGAGAAGCTGGGGCTGCCCCTGGATCCCTGGAAGTGCCCAAGGCCAGGTTGGACAGGGCTTGGAGCAGCCTGGGATAGTGGAAGGTGTCTCTGCCCATGGCAGGGGTGGCACTGGATGGACTTTAAGTCCCTTCCAACCCAGACCATCCTGGGGATTCTCTGAACCTGGCAGTAATAGTTTCATCACTGGGCCCTTCAGCAGGACAGTGTAGGTGTGGTTAGTAGGGACTGCCACACCTCTACAGGGGTGTCTGATATGACCATTTCCAAAGCATCTCTTCCTAAACTGGACCAAAAACCTGTTTTAATTTCAGTATTACCCCTGCAGATTTAATTGGGGGAGTTATGCCATGGCTGGCACTTCTCTGGTGATGGTGATTTACAGGACCAGCTTAGGCTGTGCTGGTTAGTTTTCAGCATTAATGTTCAGTTTTGTTCTTGTTCTTGCTTGTTTGTGTAAGAGTAGAGTCAGTTTGACATGACCAGCCACTCTACAATTGGAGAAGAGGTGAGAACGAATAAAACCTCTCACTTCAGTCTGTGTAATAGAGAGGAGAGGGAAAATGCAAGGAACAGTCAAATAGTTGTTACGTTTTACATCATTATATTAAAAAGAAATAACATTTTAGGATCTCCCTGGTGGCCTCAAAGTATTGCCATGAAGGACAGAAATCTCTAAGGTTGTTTCCAGTAGCATCTGGCAAAGTTTGATCCCCTGTGCTGTTAAACTCTTAATAGAAACTTAGTTAACTTTGAAAATACCATAGCTCATGATTTTGTTTCTGCCCCCATTGTTGTGCTTTTTGACACTTTTGAGTCTTTTCTCACCAAGTGGCACTCTGTTTTGTCACACAGATCCTCAGTTTGTGGTGTACCAGCTCAAGGTAAAGATATTCACCTCCCCTTCAGGACCCTCACGACGTGAAGACAAGTACATGTACTTTGAATTCCCTCAACCTTTGCCGGTATGCGGTGATATCAAAGTGGAATTTTTCCACAAACAGAACAAGATGTTGAAAAAGGTTGGTTTCCTTGCTTTTTCTGGAAAATGTTGTCGAGCCAGCCCCTGATGCTGGGGGTTGGGGTGTTGGTTATTTTTCAAGGATGTTTAATCACGGCATTTAATTCTTTGATGTCTGGTTTTCCCGAGGAGCCAGTTGACCACAAAATGAAAGTTGGATGTTTGGGGAGTTGGTGAGATTAAGTACAAAGGTTGGATAAAAATGATCCTGGGTCTGTATTGCAGTCGTTTGGGTAGTAGTGAGTAATCTAATTGAGGAAGAAACATTCACCTTCTAAAAATAGACTTGCATACTGAGCAAGTTAACTCCAGCTGTTTTCTTCACTAAATTTTCCTGAGGTTTGAGCAGGCACAGAAGATCCTGTCTGTGCTGTTGGCTGATTTGTACCCATCTGTCAAATTTAGCTGAATTTCTGAGATAATTGCGTTCCCACGCACTTCGTAAAAGTATCTCTGCAATCTCTTCCACCACCTCTCTGTTCCCAGCTGCAGTGCCTTGACATGAGAGGTTTAGAGAATTCCCTCAGAGCTGAGGGTTTTATTAGGGTCTTAGTTGTGGAAAAAAAAAATTAATCTAGAACGCAGTTTGAAGCCAAAGTCAGTTCTTAAAGCTGAATCCCTGAGTTTTAGTTCTGGTGCTTGTGGAGCCACTTTGGGTCTGCCAGAGTGAAAGGTGAGGATGGGACTCAGACGTGCTGATTAAAGGCTGCTTTGGTTTTTGCTACTTAAAATCCTTATCAGTACTTACTCCCTGTTGAATTGAGGTTAGGAAACTTAAGAGCATTCAGTGAGTGAATTCATAAAAGTAAGAAATGCTAAAGTGGATCAGGAGATGAAGAAGTGGTGAGGTAACATCACTTAGAGCTGTGCAGACATGTTGTACCTGCCAGCTGTGTGTGAATGCAGACATGCACACTGTTGTGTGGGCTTGGTAGTGTCAACAAGTTTAATTCACATGCTGGTGTCTGCAAAAGTTTCTGGACAGTTCCTTAGTGGCCCTGTTTTCCTTCTCTTGCCTGTTTGAGGAGATGTTTTAGTTGGTCAGTGCAGTACAGAGACTGTAAAAGCATTTTAAAAGTAGAAATTCTACTTCAAAGCCAAGATTATTGACGTGCAAGCAGGGAAGAGTCTTTTAAAGGAGCACTCAGATGAGTACTGTGGGCTAAAAATGAGTGATGCAGAGAGGAGATGATGCAAAACCCCAGCATCTGAGACAAGGTCCTGCTTTATCTACTCTCTCCTATCTGGACTGTGAGTTTGTTGTTTCTTTGCCATCTCCAGTAACACATGGATTACAGACACACCTGATGGGAAGTGCTGTGCTGCCCTGGCCATCCCTGAAATACCAGTGTGCAGGTCAGCTGCTGGGTCTTGGCTCTGTAGCCCCAGGAACAAACTCCTGTATTTATTTTACCTCTGGAGAGAGCACTGAGATCCAGAGGCAGCATAATGAGAGCCCCTCATGACCACACACAGTTTCTGCATTATGGATTGGGTCTTCAGGAGTGTGTAGAAGTGCAGAACCACAGCAGGAGGATTACTGTGCTGGAGTTTCATTTCAGGGTGTCAGATTGTGGTTTCATTTCTTAAGAATCTTTGTAGTTTCTGAGTAGCTGGTTGATTTTTTTCTTTTATTTTTTTTTTCTTTTTGTCTATTCTTATCAAACACCTGAACTATTTGAGTTCTGTGGATTATAGATAGTGCAGAGGTGCTCAGTTTCTCAGTGGTTTTGGCCTGGTAGAGCCAAAGAAATGGTGAAGGTGGTTCTTTTCACATCTGCAAACTTTTCTGAGATGGAAATTGCCCCTTCATCACCCAGTAAAAGAACTACCTTGATAATCTGTCTTAAATATCTGTTGAATCAAGTGTTTTATTGCCTCAGCTTTCAGTATGAATGGAGGAGAGAGGAAAACAGGTGTGAGATGTTCCACAGTTCTGGTAAGATCACCTCTCTCAGCTCTGCTACAAATGCAGGAGCTGATCCACTAGGTCCTTGGACAGGTTGTTGCATAAAGTGAATGAGGTGAGAACAGGGAAAAGGGGAATATTAGTGCCAGAATAACCTACCTTGGCTCAGATTGAACGGATTTCTCTGTCCAGGTGTTTCACATCTGTGCCTGTTTCTTTTCTGCATCAACTGTCTACACAGCTTTTACCCAAAACCCCAAAATGAAGGCCCTCCACTTGGGAGACTTGTATTTTAAAGATCCCTTTATGCAATGGTCACCTAATGCATGAGGAACAGCATAATTAGGTGTAACAGCATCTTATCTCTCAGAGATTCTGCTTTATTAACCAGGTTTATGAAAAGTGGAATTTAAGTCTTTTGCCTGTCACTGGTTCTTGTTCTCCCCAGGTTTTCTGTTAGCAGATTATAGCTAAACAAGTCTTAAAGACATCACATATTGACCAGTCTGCATTTTAACTTTAGCATGATATAAAAACCTAATAAGAGCAATTGAAAGTGTAATTCCTGATCCATTCTGAGCCTCAGGCTGGAGAATGGCTGTGTCTCATCTCTGGAGATGAAGAAAACTTCTTTGCCCTGGCTCTGGTTTGGTGTTTGATAACACTGATCTCAGCTGAAGTGCCCCAGATTCCCTCACCTGTACTTGTTTCCAAATTTCCCAATCCTTTGATGAACAGCATTATCTGCAGAGCTCTCTGTAGGGAGGGCTCTCCTCAATTTTGTTCAGGCTCATTTTGGATAAAATTATTATCCATAAACCAAACCAAACCTGAATGACCAAATGACTTCAAACACCTAATGTTACAAGAGTCAGTGTGAGATTTAAAGCAGCCACTTTCTTTTAATAGCAAAAGCTAATTTAAGCAAATTCAGTGGCTTTTGGGAGCTGACCTCAGCCACAGGATCATTGGTGCCACTGGGGTATTGGTACAGGCTTGACAGCCTTGGAAAAGTTTCATCCCTTCCATAGTTTCTGCCACCTGGCATCAGTTAGAAGTCCCCAGTTCTTGGTCTTTTCTTGTCTAATCAAGTTGTTTACTTTATTCTCAGACTATTTCTTCAGTGAGCTGTAGCTACTTCCTTTCAAGAATGAAATGCATGCCCACATGAGAACAAAATGGCTTGAGGCTCGAGTGCCGTGACTCTGTATGAATTTCTGATGGGTAGAAGTTAGTAATTTGGGGGATTTTTTTTTTTTTTTTTTGAGCATGGCTTTTTGCTGTAGCTTGACTGTTCTTCCATCTCAGACTGCTGCTGTAGTCACTCTAGTTTTGCCCCCATGGATCTCTGCAAAGCCTTTTTTTTCCAGTTATTGATGTTGACATGATAATCTGAAAGTATTTCAGAGTATCCTTAGATCACTCGGTTCAATGGGAGTCTGTTTAAAAATAATACAGAAATCTCCTCATCTCCAGAGCCTGGGGCTGAAGGAGACCTTTTTTTGGGAGTCCTCCCAGTACAGATGAGAGGGAAATGTTGATGTGGGTTTAATTTGTGAGAGTCAGTGGTGTTTTATCCCCAGACTCCAGCGTAGGAGGGCTGACAGCATTGTTTGAGCAGTTGCATTTCATCTCTCAAGTCTAGAGATAAGTTCTGCTGCAGAGTTCAGCAAGACTTTGGGCAGTTGCTGTTAAGCAAACGCTGAGGAATGAACTCTGAAAATGTCAGAAGACTCAGTGTTGATCTGAAAATGGTACAGGAAGTTCCATCAGGCAGGCCTAGGGAACAGGCTGAACCGTGATCTCCATTCTTGGAGAGCATCTCCAGACCCTCAGCGGGTGCTGCAGAGTGACTCTGAGTGCCTGTAGATCTCTCTGCAAAAGTTAAGCTCTCAGGAGGACATGGGAACTCCTGATTGATGGCTTGAATCCTGAATTTGCATCTCAGTCTGCAGCTAGAGACCAGCTCTAGAGTGGAGAATGTTTTTCTGTCAGTCTGTGAAAGTGCACGAGGTAGGGACAAGCACTGTTTGTCAGAATTGTGGGATTAAATCAGCCTCTGTCTCATCTGATACTGCAGTGGAGATTTATGGCACAGATTTGGTTATGGGAAGAAGTACATCTGTGGTTTATTTTTTTTTTTAAGACAGATGTCTGTGATGTAACTGGAAGTGAAGCAAAACACATTGAAAAACAGTCTCTAATACTTTTTTTTTTTAGAGATCTGTTCATTAACTTGTGTTATGTGAGCACTTGGTCTGGTATTTTGATTTGCTATATAAAGCCTGAGTTCACTTCATGCCTTGATTTTTAAAATTCCTATCTTTGGCCCATATTACATCATCTTTCTTCCTTGTCTCCCATGAAATATCTTGGGTCCTGATGCTTTAGCTGAATGCTCACTTTGAATAATGGATTTGCTCTTCGGAGAAAACAGTGACACGTTATCAGCCTGAAGAGCTAATTCCAAAAAACATGACCAAGTCTTCCCTCAAATTGAGTGGTAGCCATGCCATGTTCCAGGACCCGTGAACTCAGTTTATTAGGCTAATTAAGTTGTGTAGTGGGAAGGAAAGGAAAATAACTTGGTGCTTTAAAAAGCTGGAGGGAGATAAAAGGAGAAATGACCAGCTCAGCTGAGTCGTATTGTTTAGTTTGAGTCCCTGAAGACTTCTGCAAATTTATCCCAGGGAACACAGATTAAAAGCTGCCTAGTGAGAGGTTTATTGTCTGTCAGCCCCTGTCAGTGAAGCTGAGTCCCCCCAGCCCCTAAAGTTCCAACTAAATCCCTCCTGGTTTTCCACTCGTGGAGCTGAAGGTGAGGCATGACAAAACTGTGCCTTCTGCTGGCATTGATTCCCATCCAGTGGCCTCTTTTTCGGTGGCACTGCTTTCCCACTGGTGACAGGAGCCATTCTCCAACCATCCATCCCCTGCAGCATGTCCTCCCCTCCCTGGAGATGACACTGGTGGCACTGGGGACCAGCACCAGGGGGATTTTCAGCAGGAAAGCTGCTGCTTGTCTCTGTTTTGACCTGAGAAGGTCCTGTGTTTTGAGCAGGAATAAACATCTCACCTCCTTGGAGTCCTTTCTGAGGAACTCACTGTGTGGGTGAGGAGGAGCCTGGATCAGGGTACCATGGGGTTGTCTTCACAGGGATTTTGTCTGCTGCCTCCTGCTCTGGGAGAGAGACATCATCAGAGTGACCCCAGGATATTCATCCTCAGCTTCCAGACCCAGGCAGGGCATTTCTCAGGCTGTTCTTGGGGAAAGAGGAGAGTGTGAAATGTATATGCAGGGCCTGGCAAGAGCCTGCTAACTACTGCCTCCCATGGATGGGCTCCAACAAGGCTTCTTCAGAGATGGGATGGCTTGAAGGGAATCAGGGGCAGTGGGAAACAGCTGTCAGACTCCCCCAACAACTCGTTTGCTAGATGAACTTGATTCCCAAAGTGCTGGAGAGAGGCACGTGGTAAAGTGGGAACTCAACTACCAGAGGTGTTCCTGGCTGGATTTTTAACTTCTGTCATGGGGTCTCTCAGGTGCTTAGAAAAATGCAGACAAGCTGGAAGCGGTTTTGTAGGCTTTGCCTAAAATACTGAAAATCAATCTGCTGACGTTTGGTGGAGAGGGACACTTGTGAATTCCCAGGATCTTGTTTGAATAAATTTGTGAGGAGGATGAGTGTGAGTTAAGTAGTCCAGCTCTTCCCTGTCCTCTTTCATTGGCTCAGGAAAATGCTGTGGTATTTTGCTGGTGCCAAACTGCCTTCAGCAGGAGGCCTGCTCGTGTCACACATGCTGGAATCACTTCTGTTCCACCTCTGTTTTCCCCCCCCCGCTTCCTTACTAGCAGAGATGAATAGGAAGATAGGGCAGGACATGGATTTTTCCAATAAGAAATTGGAATTAAATCTCCTTGGTAAACCAAAATATGTAAGTTAGCTCAGAAGGAGTGAGTTTGTGTTCTGGTCCTGTGTAATAGCAAGGAATGTTAGATTCTGGAATGGGTTACTTTCCCTGCAGCTTTAGCAGCAATGCAGGAATACTGACCATTGTGGGAGGAACTGACCATTGGCATCTTTGATCTTTGCCCTGAAAAGCCACATCAGAGTCACACACAGAAGATTTCACGTGTAAAGAGCAAGTGGATGTAGTTCAGTGTCAGATGGAGAGGGGTTTGCTGTGCGGTCAGGACCGAGCTGCCGAGGAGAGCTGACATTGGAAACATCAGCTCTGGGCTGGCAGAAAGCTGCTTCTCCAGAGCCTTCAGGATCTCTGACACAGGGATGTCCTGCCTCTTGGTACAGCTGGAGCTGTGGCAGAGTGGAGAATCAAATTGCTGATGGTTGTCTGTCAAGTTCTGCTTAAGCTGAACATCTTTCAGCTGTCACTGCCTCAGCTTCTCCCTAAAATCTTCCTGCTGAGTGACAGGACAGCAGGCACTGGCTCTGCCTTCCTCCTAGTGCTGTTCAGCAAAAGTCTGACTGGGTGAAAGCATCTCAGCAAAGCACCCATGAATCCTTTGCTGTAGTAGTAAAGTAGTTGCTCAGTTGTAGCTATATCTGTATAAAAATAAGAAAAGCTTTCTGTTACAGGGGAGATTCAGTATTGCTCACCTCAGCTGATGAGGTTGTCTGTTTGGTTTAGGGATTGCATGGCAAGGTGTGAGCAAAAAATAAATAAATCTTTTTATGCCTTGTGATTGCAAGTTCTAGTTTACTGAATTTATTATCATCTGCTTTTATTGCAGGTATGTTAGTTTAAAGCCCAGCTCTCAATGAGTGATTCTTAAAAGCTTAATTGGTTAAAATTGAGCTTGATGAATGCAGATTTTTGTGTGTTGTCCAGGAGATGTGGTGAAAATGTCTTTGCATGCAATGTAACAAATGACAGACTGTTGTCCAAGTTTTGCCTGATATTACAGATCTGTTTTTGACCAGATGCTGATAGCAGTCTAATTAACGTGCCATTAGTGAATACTAAAGCAAGCTTGTTTTCTGTGTTCTTCCTCCCCCAGGACAAAATGTTTCACTTTTGGGTAAATACATTCTTCATAGGACTGGATGAAAATTCAGACAAAGTAGAAAATGGAAGTCTAGTTGCAGATCAGGAACTTGATGGTATTTTCAGTACAGAGCGCTCAGATAATGATAAGGAATATTTAATCCTTACATTAACAAAAAACGATCTAGACAAAGCAAATAAAGATAAAGCCAACAGATATTTCTCTCCAAACTTCAAGGTCAGTATATTTTATGTGTGAACAAAGTTGAAAAGCTGCATGATTTGTTTGTCTTGCCTTTGGAGGGACCCTGTGAAACTGCTGTGTAGAAGCTGAGTTCATGTGTTGGTATTGCCATCACTTAGCAAAGCTTTGAGCTTTGTACTTCTGTCTGCTTTCTGGGGAGCTGATGGATGTTGAGCAGCTGGGGTTGAAGTCTGCAGGTTGTTCCAGGTGTTTATTGAAGCCATCAGAGGTGTGGGAGAGCTGGTGACCAGGTGCCATCATCCCTGCTCCAGCTGCATTGCCTGAGTTCTGGGCTGGGCACACTCAGCTGCTGAGCTGATTTGCAGCAGTGCCTTTTCCATGGGAAGCAGAGGGGCCACAAGGATGATTTGGGGTCTGGAGCATCTCTCTGATGAGGAGAGGCTGCGGGAGCTGGGCTGGGTCAGTCTGGAGAAGGGAAGGCTGAGGGGGGATCCCTGTCTGTCCCACACAGACATCTCCAGAGGGTGTCAGAGGAGGCTGCCAGGCTCTGTTCCATGGTGCCAGTGACAGAGTGAGAAGCAAAGGCCACAAACAAAAACACAAGTTCCACCTCAACATGAGGAAGAACTTCTTTCCATGAGGGTGGCAGAGCCCTGGAACAGCTGCCTGGGGTGGGTATGGAGTCTCCCTCTCTGGAGACATTCCAAGCCCACCTGGAAGTGCTCCTGTGCCTGGGCAGGGGGTGTTGGACTGGATCATCTCCAGAGGTCTCTTCAACCCCAGCTGTCCTGTGATTCCAGGAATGCCTTACCCAGGCAGTTTAGCTTTGGGGAATATGAGCCATTGCCAACAGCGCTTTTAACACGAAAAAGGCATTTGTAAGAATTCCAGCATTTTCTAACTTCCTCATAAAAGATCAGCCAGTGCTCATTTGAAGGTAATGGTCATAGCTGCTTGGAATATTGCTTGGATCAGACTTCCCACACATGAGATACCCATTAGAGAGTGTTTTGTTCATTCCTGTGCACTCTTGCTGCAATCTCCTGGTGCTCTGGGAATTGTGGAGGGCAGGAGGGTGGTGGTGGTGTGGCCTGGTGTGCTGGGATATCCTGCTGCTGCAGCTCAGGAGCACAGACACAATTCCTGCAGCTGGGCTGGAAAATCCTGCTGCTTTGCCAGGCCTTTGTTTTGCCAGGGGTGGTGTTGAGAGGCTGGCAAACCTCTCTCTGGGGAGAGGAGCACGGGTGTGACTCAGGGTAGCCAAGGAGCTGTGCTGTTAAGAGCTGCTTTGTTGCCTGTGCTCAATTGAAGTCCAGGTTCCCTTTTTAAATGTTGTTTTTTCCTTCCCCAGGTGAAGCTATTTTTCACAAAAACAGTAGAAGAGCCATCAAACCCAGAGGCTAGCAGTTCAACTTCTGTAACACCAGATGTTAGTGACAATGAACCTGATCATTATAGATACTCTGACACCACTGACTCTGATCCAGAGAATGAACCTTTTGATGAAGATCAGCATACGCAGATTACAAAAGTCTGAATATTTTTTTTATCAGAGATAAAAAAAACATACAAAAAAACCAACCATGAAGACAGACAAACTTGAATAAACTGAAAAAAAGAAAAGGACCTTTCTAAATGGCAAAAGGACATAGTGTCAGATTACCAATTATAGGAACAATTCTTTCCTGACCAATCTTGTTTTGCCCTATAAATCTACAGGGTTTGACACTTGTCCAGTCGGGGGGGTAAAAGAAAGGTTACGTAGCTCTTATGTATATACCTTTTTGTGTCAAAGGACATTAAAACTTCAATTAGGAACTATAAACATGGCACTTTCCCATTTTATTCCAGTTTTATAAAAGTGGAGACAGACCTAATGTGTATGCGTAGGAATTTTTCCTTTTGTGTTCTGTCACCAAACGAAGTTCCAAAAACCGAAAAAAAAAAAAAAAAATATTTACAGGTTCACATCCTGCCCCTTTTTTTTGCACTTGTGTGGCAACAGAAAAGTCTGCAGTTGGCTAAGAGATGTTTCTAGAAGGTTTTTCCTACATTCTAATGCATGTTTTTTGGATGGGGGCTGGAAGGTGATGCTCGGAAAGGAGCGTGGCCTGTGTACCATATCCGGCTGTTCCATGCACCTTTCCTCAGCATGCTGCCCTAATTCATCCGGGACAATGGGTGAGGAGTCGCCGCTGTCACTGCTTGTTGTTTGTGCATTTTTCATTTTTTTTAAGTGTAATGGTGCTAGAAAAGGCAGCTAGAGGGAGTGATTCTGTCCAGGGGTACAGGAATGAACCTTCACGACACCCACGAGACCTGCGCAATGAAGGGAGACCAGGAATTGGGGTCACGAGAAACAAAACAAAAATAAAAAACAAAAGGAAACACAGCAACAATGACTTAACCATACAAATGTGGAGGCTATCAACTAAAGTAAGAGCTTGAAACAAATGGTTACAAAATTTGACAATGATTTATTGGGATTTTTTCTGAATTGTAATGGCTGCTCCATCTCCTGTGTAATCAAGGCCAGTGCTAAAAGTCAGATGCTCTTAGTGCAAAAACATCAGTCAACATCTTACATTTATATTAGTAGTTTTTCAATCATATTCCTGCTGTGAATACTTCATGTGCTGCCTTGCAAGCTTTTTGGATTTTTTTTTTTTTTCCCTCTCTCATGAATATAAAAAGATTTTGTAATGGTGCACAGGAAATGTCATTGGAGATTCTCCAGGTTAGTGTTTGTTTGGAAGATTTCTGATGCATTTATTCAATCAAACCTCTGTCAGCCGTTCCACCCCTTTGACCCTACACATTCTATTACAATGAGTTTTGCAGTTTTGCACACTTTTTTTTTTTTTTTTTAAAAATGTCATTAACTGTTAGGGAATTTTACTTGAATACTCATTACCTGCAATGTTTTAAAAACGGACATTACACACCAGAGACAGGAAAAACCAGTGTTGCAGTAAATTCTCAACGCTGTAAATGAAGATTAAAAAGCAGAAATGCATTATACAAAAAACATTGAAAAACCTAGAAAAAACAACCCCTTAAACCACCCAACAAATTGTTTTCCTAAACCAAGTGGCAGTGTTGGATCATTTGTTCCTAGGGACACAGGTAGGGCTCAAAGTTGGCTTCTGGTGGACGATTGTCATGCCCAGCCTGAGGTGACTCAGGAGTCCAGCTGCTGGTGCATCCAGATGTGAAGTCACTGCCAAAACGGGCCTCTCTAAGTGGGCCATGAACAGCTGACCCCAAATTGATGCTTTTTTTTTAGGATTTAGTACACACATCCCCCCCACTTAATTTTTTGGTGCTGACATGGAAGTTCATGAGCTGTGTTCTCAGCCAGAATTATGAATGGGATCTGTCAGAGCCCTGTACAGCAGCATTAATGGTTGGAATTTGAACCACACAAGGCAGGACTTCCACTAATTACAATTGGTAAACCAAGGTGTAAAGGGCTTTAATTTTTATTTTTTTTTTCTTATCTGGTTTCTGTTGGTCAATTCTGCTCCTCAGATTCATGATTCTAACAAAGCTGGTAATATGTTCTGACTTACAGGTTTAATTAGACTTTAATGGATCAAGGTTCAGTGCTCATTGTGACGAGCAAAAGGTGGTTTTCCCTTGGGAACAGGAATTTTAACTCTTACCCTTCCAATCGTGTTTCACCCTGTCTGGTTTATAACAGTTGAAAGTTGTGTTGGCTTAATAAACCAAACTGTTCTTGCTTGGATAGTATTGGGATCTTGGCACTGCTGCGTGTCCCACTTTGGATAATCGGGATTGGATGGTGCAGTTCCAGTCGGTGACGCCGGATCGGGAATCAGGACGCAAGGATGGGCTTTTGCACTGTTATTTTTCCTTTGGAATGTGAAGGTTGGAATGAGGGTTTTGAATTTTTTGGTTTTTTGTTTTTTTTGGTTTTTTTTTTAATTTTTTTGGATTTTTTTTTTTTAATGTTTCGACGTCTTTGAAAAGCCTTGCTTACATTTTATGGTGTAGTCATTGGATATGGAAAAATGGCATTATATATATATATTATATATATAAATATATATTATACATACTCTCCTATACTTTATTTCAGTTACCACCCCCATAGAAGTTGACAAGAATTGCTATGACTGAAAGGTTTTTGAGTCCTTATTAAAACTTTATTTATGACAGTATTCATAATTAGCTTGAGCTGCATTCTGTAGGTAATCTTTCCTTGAGTTTCCGGACTGTACGCTTCAGCCTGTTGGGATATGCAAGAGCTTACATGTCTGAAACTACTTGAAGGCATCACTTTGGTAAGAGCTTAACTGTAAGGCCCTGAAGCATCCCCTGGGCTTGGGCAGCCCCAGTGAAAATCTTTGCCACAGCTGCTCCTCCAGGGCAGCTGTGCAAATACAGCCTCCAGATTCCTCCCCGGGGCACACATTGTAAACTGAAGTGGAGTTTACATGCAGCATCAAAATCAGCTTTCCAAATTAAAAACCAACAAACCCTTCAAATAATCCAAAAAGAGGATGCTGGTGTGCAAGTTCCATGTTTAGTCCTAGCAAGTGTGTGCAATATGTTAACGATGCCTGTGGTTGCCACGAAGTGCCTCGTTTACCTTCTCAATACTGTTGGAAAGTGTCGTGCATGCAGATGGATGGGGTGGGACTGTGCACTAAAAGGGGCTCCAACTGCAGCGTTTTGGCAGAGCTGCCTTTCTCTGCCAGTTCAAATTTCCAGTCTGTTTTCATATAGCATATATATATATAGATACTAAAAGAAAAAAAAAAAAAATCAGTCTGTTAAGCAGCCTTACTCTGATTCAGCCTCTTCAAATACTATTGTGCTGTGCAACAGTGGCTCTGTGTGTAACTGAGAATACACAAAAACCAAGTATGACATGTACAGGATAATGCCTCATACAAATCAGATGTCCGTTTGTTATTGTGTTTAACAACCCTTTATCTCTTAGTGTTAAAACTCCACTTAAAACTGATTAAAGTCTCATTCTTGTCACTGTGTGGGTGTTTTATTGCAGTGTTCTGAGCTTGGAGAACAGCTGAGACGTTGTGCTTGTAAAGCTGTGGAATTTGGAGTGCGCTGCTTGGAGCCAAGGGCGCTCCTTGTGCATCCGGGGGTTTGAAGGGAGCTGCTGCTCCAAAGCCTGGTGTTTTCCAGAGGTTTGAGCAGTGCAGAAGTGGAAGTCCAGACGTGTGCAGGGATATCAGACCCTCACTTTGTTATCCTGGTGAAGGGAAGGCACCTCCTGGGGCATCAGACCACACGGGCAGGTGCCTGTCCCCAGTGCCTGAGGAGCTGCAAGAAGGATGGAGACAGGCTAATGACGAGGGCCTGGAGTGCCAGGAAATGGGGAATGGCCCCCCAGTGCCAGAGGGCAGGGATAGATGGGATATTGGGCAGAAATCCTTCCCTGTGAGGGTGGGCAGGCCCTGGCACAGGTTGCCCAGAGCAGCTGTGGCTGCCCCTGCATCCCTGGAAGTGTCCAAGGCCAGGCTGGACAGGGCTTGGAGCAGCCTGGGACAGTGGAAGGTGTCCCTGCCCATGGAACTGGATGGGCTTTAAGGTCCCACCCAAACCATTCTGGGATTTTCTATTTAGTCTCAAAGAGAACTTCAAAATGCACCTTATAAATAAGTTAATGTTGCATCTGCTGCATAATGAGACGTGAGTGCCACCTGAGAATTCTCCTGAAGTAGCTTTACATTGACAATGAGATGCATTTTTCCCTATAGAATTACAGGATTGTTAAGGTTGGAAATGCCCTTTGAGATCATCAAGTCCACTCTCAGGACAGATCAAGTAGGTAATTCTGTGGTTCTTTTGGTTGCTTGGCTGTTCTCAAGCCAGATTTTCAAGTGGCACTTCAATCCTAGGTGGTGTTCCCTGTTCCCAGGGCTCCCCCTGGGCTGCAGGAAGGTGAGAAGGGGTGGGGAGGTGCTCTGCTGCACCCCCAAATTGGGTAACTTCGGGTGCCTCTTGTTACTCCTCCTTCCTTCCCACCACTGGTAAGGCCAGCTCACCTACATTTGGCTGAGCATCTCCAAAAAACTCTGAGTTCTGTTTGGGAAGGGAGGTTTTGGTGCTCTGTGGGGTGGGTGCAGTGTTGGCCAGGTGGGTCTGACCCTGCAGGTGAGTGGCACTGGGAAGGGCTTTGCACCTCAGCACGTGCTGCTACCCAGGCTGTTAAAGCATGTTCCTTTTGGTGAGCTTGGTTTGTGTCCAAAAAATGAAAGCAGGGTGGGAAGATGCAGAGGAGAGTAGTCTGAACAGGGTTCAATTTGATGAGGAATTTCTATAAATATATATATACATATATAAATATATATCTACAATATAAATACACAGAGATCTCTCTGTGTGAAGGGATTCTGCTCTGGAGACAGGTGGGAAGTGCTGTGGACAGGGGATTTTATTTGACACTCATCCCATTGACTGAAAGTCCCATGCCCCAGCCCCCAGCAGCTAAAGGTGGTTTCTAGGCAAGGAAAAGCTCATTTTTTCCACTCTGGTGACCGATGTGGTGACAGAGCTTCCCAGGGAGGTGCTGGGTGGCAGCACAGAGGACAGTCCCTGTGCTCCATCCCCACACCTGGGATTTCTGTGTCCTCTGAGCCCTCTGCAGCTCCAGGGCCTGGCTGAGCTTTCCCAACCTCTGGTATCAGCAGGGAGCAGCAGCTCGGTTCCTTCAGCTCCCTTTCCAGGCAGCCACGGAGGGGTGCTTAATAATTAATTGTGTCTTCTTTTAAAGCTGCAGCAGAGTTATAAATTGCACTCTTTTAAGAAGGAAAGGTACTGGTGGGAGAATTTAAACTCTTTTTCCTGCAGTTGGTTGGCTCTGAAATGAGTGATGATGTGTCGATCAGAGCAGATTCCCTGAGGTGACCTGGGTGCAGTGGGAGCTGGACTGAAAAAAAAAACCCCAACAAACCATTCCTATAGATTGTGACTCGATGCAAAGGGAGGGAGGTTGAGTAAGGAGTCAGCTCAGTGTCTTCTTAAAAGCAGAACGTGAATTGCTGCTTTGGCTTCTTGTCACCCTCATTCTTCGGTATCTTCTCAAACCCCATCTTTCCACATCTGTCCCTGGTAATTCTGCTCCTTTCTTTATTTCATACAATCCTGTGCAAGGCAGATGAGAAAATCCCTTTATTTTGAACTGAAGGTCCCACTAAAATAAAAGCCATTGCTTGTTTCTTTGCCTTTTGCTCCCTGTTCTTTGAGGCTTTTCCTTGTTGGGCTTTTTTAATGGCATTTCATTGTTTTTTCCATGTGTTTCTTCTCATTTTCCACTTACCTTCTGTGCTTTCAAACTTTTCAGCCACTGCTCTGTGTTGCAATATAGGACAGGTAATTATTTTCTGCCTGGGTTTTTTTGGGTTTATTTTTTTGGTTGCTTGTTTTTGTTTGGTTGTGGTTTGGATTTTTTTTTTTTCTTTTTCTCTACCAAGCTTTATTCTGAAGGCATAGCAGGGAGAAATTATTTTAGTTTTTTTTTTAAAAAAAAAAAAAAAGAAAGAACAGCTCTGAGAAACGTTAGGGTTGTGCAGGTTCAGCAGATGTGTTTGCCTTGGTGAGCTCCTGGTGCTCTGCACAAACCTGGATGTGTTTATCCGACCTAATGGGAACGATGAGCACATGGACTGGACTTGTGATGAGCAGCCTGAATAAAAAAACCTTGCTAATGAACTGCTGGGCTACACTTTCCAGCTGCAAATCTTGCTGTATGGGCTGTGCTGGCTACAGAAATATTTTAAAAATGGGCTTAGTGGGGTTTATTTTTACTTTTTGAGGGCTCCTGTGCTTGGTAATTTACTTTGTCTCCCATCCCTAAGCCCTGAAATTTGTGGCAGTTTGCCTTCATGATTTCCTGTTCATGGAGGAGTTTTAAGCTGATACAAGGTGATATTTCAGAGGCTGAGCTTTGTGCTTTAAAGTTGTATAATTCGGGCTGCTTCAGGCCCTACTGGTGTTTTTGCGGCCTTTGACAAAATAATTGTAGTGTCAAGGTTATGTGGGGTCTGGAAGAGGCTGAAAGCAGCTGGGAAACGCTGGATTGAGGAATTCCAGCAGCTTGGACAGAGAGATCTTGGGCTGCCCCATCCTCCAGTGGCAGGAGGAAAATGGCAGAAGAAAAGGGGAAGGATTCTGTCATGGAAATCTCTGCAGGAATGAGCCTCTTAAATGGAAATTAATGAGTTTGGAGGAGAAGGCGGCAAAGGCTTTAATGTAAATCAGGATTTGGTAATGGGAGAGTGAAACCTCGTGGGTGGAGGCATGGAACTTGTGAGGAAAGGGGTGATGGCACATGTTTACAGAGATTTGCTGGGGTTTTGCAAGGATGGGATGAAACAGCTGATGAGAGGTGTCTGAGAGGCATCTGGAGGGCGGGAGATGCGTTTGAGAGGTTGGCTTGGGGATCCTTCGCTTTAAAAAGTGTTTGAAACTATGGAAACAGGAGGGCTGACAGCTCCAGACTGGAGTTGGGACTGCAACCAGCTTAGGAAAACGTTGAAATTTGCGTTGGAGGATGGTAAAGATCACGCAGCAGTGAGAGGAGACTGATAACATCCACTCACCAGCACAAAGAGGAGTTATTCCCCTTCCCTGAATGTCAGCACTTGGGAAGGACGTGGCTTTTCCCTGGAACCTGAAAAGCAGCTCTGGTCCACGTGTTTTGAGTGTTTTTTGAGTGTCTGAAGTGGTTCTCAGCCCTCACTCACAGGTGGGCACCCTTCAAACCAGCCTGCAGCTGAGGCCTGGGGGCTTGGAGGCTTCCTGGAAAAGCTGCAGCCCCCCAGGAAAGGGAAATGGCTGGAAGCAGCTGGGAACCACTGAGCTGAGGAACACAGAGCAATGATAAAAAGCCAGATAGGAAGGTTGGCATTTTTTTTACCCCAGCTTGTCCATCGTCTTGGCTTTTGTCTCATTTGTGTTGAGAGGAAGGCAAAGCTTTGCACAAGAACTCCCAGCTCTCGTGTTTGTGCCTTGAAGCAGGAGAAGGGATGGCACCCAACGTGTCTGGCCTTTTCTGGGGGTGGGGTCTGTGCTGCAGCACTCCAGGGAATGCTCCAGCTTCTCCTGAAGGTTGAAGCATTGAAGGAAGATTCTGCAAGGAGCATAATTTGCCACCTTCATCTCTTTGTCAGCTCCCTCTGACAAGCTTCATTTCCCGAGAGTAAGATCTGGAGAGGTTATCGTAGAGGAGTATGATCAGATCTGCCAAACTCTGACATTCACACAAAGCTCTACCTGTTGGACAAAATCCTGAGCTTTGGCACAGCATCTCCTGACCAGTATCTGGAAGGCAGCTGGATGCTGGAGGTGGAAGTATGAATTCCCCTAAGCCAGCTCATTGTTCATGTTGTGCTCTTTGTGTCCTTGGTGAAGGTCCCAGCCTGTGATCAGGAGCTTGCTCAGGTTTGTGCGCTTGGCAGAGGTTTTTTCCTCTCCATCCATCTTCATCCCTCTTCTTCCCTGTCCCCACAGCAAAAAAAACTTGGGAGTAGGAAGCTTTGATCGCTTTGGTTCTGCAAGGGCAGCGTTTCAGGCCCCTCTGGGGAGGTGGGGTTTGATTTTTAGGGATTTGACAACGTGCTCACGACAGCAGGAGGTGGATGGGTGGGCACGGTGTCAGGCACCCCCTGAGGTGGCTCTTGGCAGGGAAGATGCAGCATGAGGAGGTGGATGTGCCCTGCAGTCACTTCCACCGACCAAAGAGGGGCTGAGTTAAGCAATGTGGCTGGGAAAGGAAATCATCTGGGGGACCTGTGGAGTACAAGAGAGTCCTCTGGGAGCAGCTGGGGGCTCTGTGGCTGTACCTACACCCTCATGCAGGTGCTGTGGCACGAGCTGGCCAAGAAGTGCTGCCCAAAACCCCCATGACCAGTTCCTGTCAGGGTGTTCAAGGTGGGCTTTTGGCACAGGTTAGTGGCCATGGCCTGATGTCCTCTCTTCATTACTTGACTTCCCTTAGACAGGTGCGTTTTTCTGACAAAGCTCATGTCCTTTTTGGGATGGAACGCTGCCCAGTTCATCTGTAGCTGAGTTTTCATGAAGTATGCCACCTCCTGCAGCAGCTGCATGTGAGCTGGGTTGGTCCTGCATGGTTTTGGCCCCGGGGCAGTGCTCAGGGGCCGGGCACCTCTATGCTCTGGGTTTGATGCTCTGTACCTGCAGCTCTGGGTGCCTCCTCTCCATCACCCTGCCGGTGGGATGACTCAGAAGTGGCCCTGCCGCTGCTTGTGTCCCCTCCTTGTGACAAAGCCCTCGGTGCTGGGCTCCCTTGCACATGTGTTTGTGGGGCTGCAGGCGTTCATCTCCAGCCCTGCAGAACCGTGCGCAGCAGAGCCTGTGAAGTGCTGTCCAAGCCCTCTCTCGCCTCCTTCCACGTGGAGAGCTTTCTTAATGAAGAGTTAAGAGACTTCAGGGACCAGATGCAACTCGGTGATGGAAACAGTTGCACAATAGAGTGCTTGATTAATGCCTTCTGACTTTTCCAGGAGTTGAAGTCCTCCAGGCAAAGCAAGCTTGGCTTGACTGCAGGGAGAAGGGAAGGCAAGAGGAGAGGTGAGAAGTCTGGACAAGGAGGTGTGGGGAGGTAAAAGGAGCTGAATGTCCACGTGACAGTATCTGAAGGAAAACCTGAAAAAGAGGAATTGAATGGCCCACTGCTGACTGCTTGCTTTGGGTGGCTGGTCCTGTGGTTTTATTTAGCTCAGTGTCTTGCTGTAAAGCCTTAAAACGTAAAAGTAATAGTTTTGAATGTACACCTGTGTAACTGCACAACCATTTGGGCTTCTGGCTCACCGAAATGGGTGTCCTGCCCTGGGGGCTGGAGGTGGCTGCTCAGGGGACACACATCTGAGACCAGCCCCTCACCAGAAGCGGCTGGTGGCTCCCTGAGCCTGGGGTGGTTTGTGTATTGAGCACGTTCTTCTTCAAGGCTCCCATCTCCCCTTCTTGGCACCCTCTGCATCTTTGGACAAGGGGTTTCACAGGTGCTGTGGGGGAAGTGAGGGAACACCTCCTCAGTCCAGTCAGGCGCTTCGAGTGCTTGTGCTAGAAGAGGCAGTGGAAGGCCATCCCTTCCTCCTCCTCCTTGCCCTGTTGGAGATCTCTGGCAAAGCCACCTCCAGGCTGAAGTGTCCAAGCCTGAATGCAATAATTCCAGAGGAAAGGCATCTCCAGGTTTTCTGCCACGGCAGAGCCCCTTTCAGAAGCGAGGCTGTTTTCTCCCCTCGTGGCGCAGCTGTGGCTGCAGGACCCGTGCCTGCTTTGCATTCCCCAAGGGGTCGCTCAGTTTGGCGTCACCATCCTTGTGACTTGAGCTTTGGTGGTGACACAGACAAGGAAGGTTCTCCCAGGGGTTTCTCCATGGCACAAACCCTGTGTGGGCCATGGCCACTGGTGCCTGTGTCACTGTGCGTGCCCCCGGCGCTCATCGCTGCTTTCCCTCTCTGCCCTGCGTGTTGAGTTTAAAATCACGAGATCAAAGCCATCACTTGCTATCTCCAGCATCTCCAGCACGTGTTTCCTTTATTTTGAAGCCCATTAAGTAGTTATACTGGGAGATGGGTGCTCCTGGATAAGCACTTTGAATACATGAGCTGCTTTAGCCGTGCTCATGCCTCATAATAATTTTTTACCTCACGTGACAGTCGCTTCTCCCCCGTTTTCTCCCTCCTGCTGCATTTGTGAGGTGACCCAGGCTTTTATTCCCTGCACTCGCTGGGGACCAAGGTGCGGCTGTGGCACTGTGCAGGTGGCTGGGGAATGGTTAATCCCCCCCTGCAGGGGTGTTTCAAATGTGTCTGTGCTCTGTTCTCAGCTGTCAAGCCAAGCCCCAGTGAGGATTTTACTCTCTGTGTCCCTAGAGGTGCCCAGTGCTCTTGCAAACAGGGTGTGCACAGTCTCTGGCCACTTTGGTTTCACCAGGGCTGCAGTTTTTCTGTTTTTCTGTTCCAATTGCTGCCAAAAGCTGACTCTTTATCTCATCTGTGGTCTTTCACCACGAGCTGATGTGGTCCCCGCTCTGATTTGTGCCTTGGCCCCGCCGTGCTCGGCGCAGGTCGAGCTGTGGTCTCTCAGGGCCTGTTTTCCTCTAGCCTTTGTAGCAAAAATAAATAAAAGCAGAGCCACTTGGTGCCACGTGTGCTGCTCTCACCCTCCTCGTGTCGACATTTCTCCCTTTGGGGTTGTAATCAGCTGCACCCCTGTGGTCTGACCTCCTCCAGCTGGAGCTGCATCCTCAGGCTGAGCTACAACATCTTTTTAAAGGTTTTTCCTCCCTTTTCCCGAGGCAAAAGATGCTGATATTGGACCATTTCAGCCTGGAGGTGGCAGACACCTGGCTTTCATCCAAGGGCTTTCATGGCAGCAGCCAAAGCTTGAGGCTGAATCCAGCACCTGTGGACCTCAAACCAGTGCTGATCCACAGCAAATCCTAAATCCACAGGAAGAGCCAGCAGCCCTGGCTCTCTCCTCCATGGCCATGGCTGCTGAGCACAGGGTTTGTCCCGCTTTTCTGATGTAGCTGGATTCCTGGTAGCACGTCATTATTAATAATTTCATGAGTTAGACCCTAAATAAGTGGCCTGAGCTGATTTTTTTTCCTCTCCCTCTTGCCCTCCTTTCCCTGTGGCACACTGTCAATGACCCTACTGCTTGCACAGAAAATCCCTGTTCAAATGGATGTTTTCCCATGAGAAACTGTTGCCAAATCAGTTAATTTTCCCCTCCCCCCCACCCCATCAAAAGAAAAATAAGTCCTGAGCCAGAAAGGCTCCTCACCTGTTCAGTTTAATGGCAGTGAGCTTCCAGGCTGTGCTGTGAGATCTGCCCACAAGTCTATTGAACAGAACAGGAATTTTTTTCTCCCCCAGTAAAAGGAGATACTTTCAGGAGGCATTTGGAGGTATTTTCACCTCACACTTTTTATTCCAAATTCAGCTCAGATGAGGAGGGACCAGAGTGTGCAGGCAGAGCACGGTCTCCAGCCAAAGGGCCAGAGCTGATGCAGCAGGAGATTATTGGGGAATTAAATCCAGCAGAG
Organism: Pseudopodoces humilis; assembly: GCF_049639895.1. Taxonomy (NCBI): domain Eukaryota; kingdom Metazoa; phylum Chordata; class Aves; order Passeriformes; family Paridae; genus Pseudopodoces; species Pseudopodoces humilis. The sequence goes on along the minus strand of NC_142208.1, from coordinate 3,066,797 downwards.
TGGCCTGAGGGAACCTGATGCTGCTGGAAATCACAGGGGCTTATCCAGGCACGTCTGCTTGACCCACACTGAGGTCTCCTGTTGAGGGATGTGTTTTCCCAGCCTGCTGCTGCTCTGGGGATGTGACAGTGCTCAGAGGTGGGAGCTCTCCCCCACACCTGGCCCGGGTGTGAGGCTCCTTTTAGACCCCCCCAGCTGCCAGGGAGGGATTTTGCTGCTTCAAAGGTGAGATATTTGTGCCACGTGCTTGTGATGCTCTGCCCAAGGAGTGTAAATCATGCCAGAGGTTTTCCACATTCCGTTCATGAGGTCTCCAGTACGGGTCCCACGAACCCAATCTGCCTAGAGGGATTTCAGTGTAGCTGAGGGTCGGAGAAATTTGGAATTTGCCCTTCCTCTCCCACTCAGAAAACAGCCCAAAGGCTCCCAAAACACCACAGATGTCCTTGAAAACAAAGCTCCACATTTGCCTTGATGTAACCCAACCTCAAGTTGCTAAAGAAAGTCAATTAAACTGAGAGCAGCTCCTAGTGAAATTAAAATTGGGTGATTTGTGACTGACTGGAACTGAGCGTTTTCAGTTGAAAGAGACCTACAATGATCAAATTGAGTATTTTAAGCTCTCTGAAAATTTCCCTGAAAGTCTCCTCTCCACCAACCATCAAACATGGTTTCATAATTGTATATAATTTCATTCACTATTATATATAGAATATATATATAGGATATATATATAGATACCATTATAGGTAACTTGTATTGCATACAGTCAGGTGAAATACTGTATATATTCTAACAGGAAGTCAAAAATGCTGGTTTTACCTTGGTAAAAATGTCACTGTTGGTGACTGTGCTTAGTGAAAGCTCGTGCTCCAAACAACAACACATTTTCGTCAGGAGGCATTTTCTCTTTAAAATAATAATAAAAATTAAAATAATTAAAATTTCTCTGTGGAGAGCAGCCAGCCTTTCTCACGGAGCACACTGCAGAAACAAGCTCATCACTTCTGATTTCACCCTGCAGAGAGGGAGGCAGAGGGATCCCAAACACTTTCCCACTTCGCGGGACACCGGAGCAGCTCTGGGATGTCTCTGGTGTCTGTGAGATGTCTCCTGACCAATGTTATTTGTCTGAATTCCCAGGAATGCTGCTGCTTGTTCTTCAGAGCGGAAAAAAGTTCTATTTTTGGCCTGACAACCTTTTTTCTTTTTTTTTTTTCTTTTTTTTTTTCTTTTCTGGGAATAAAATGATTCAAACAAAGCATGGCAAGGGTTTGTTTAGGTTTGAGTGGTGTGGGATGGGGCTGGAGCAAGGCAAAGCTTCAGGCAGGGACAGGAGGAATCTATTACTGCTCTCCTCGCAGTTTAAGTGGATGGTGATGGGGATCCTGGCGTGTCAGAGTGGAGGCAGACGTGGATATGTGGGAAAATGTCTCTTGGAGCAGGGAAAAAAAAAAGATCAAAACAAACGGGTAAATAAACACAGGAGCATATGTCTCAAGACTGGGGGGGAAAAAATGAGATTGGATCAAAACTCAGCGTCATTCCAGAGCTTGAGGTGGCCCTGGGAGAGCAAAGGCAAGGAATTGTGGCTGCCCCTGGATCCCTGGAAGTGCCCAAGGCCAGGCTGGACAGGGCTTGGAGCAGCCTGGGATAGCGGAAGGTGTCCCTGCCCATGGCAGGGGGTGGAATTTTGGGTCTTTAGGGTGCATTCCAACCCACGCCATCCTGGGATTCTGCCGCTCTAATTGCTCCAAACCTCAAATTGCTTTAAGCTTCGCAGGTAAAATGGGGTTGGAATCCCGAGGTAACGTTACTGGGAAGGACCAGACCCGACCATCCTTTAGGAAGTGATGGCTTAGGGAAGGATTTGACCGATTCGGTGTTTTGCTGGTTTCCTCCCATGACATGTGACAGACAAAGCCTTTCTCTACCCACTTTTTAAGCAAAAGCAGCAACGGGAGGATCTCAAGCGCGTTTGGAGTCGGCGGTGAACGAGCGCCAAGCCGCCCTCCTCCAGAAACTGCCCCGCGCGAGCTCTGCCTTGAGAACTCTCAGGAATACTTTGAAGTAGGGCTGAAGCAGGAAGTTAATTAGAGCTGCTTTGATATCTTCCAGCGTGTTTTAACAGCTGCTTCGGAGGCAGCAAGAGCATGGTTTAGCTCATGCTCCTGAAAGTGCACGCTGCCCCTACCAAAATTCCTCCCTGTGTCATGGCATGGCTGCTCTCTTGTACTTCCCTGAGAGCTCAAACTCGCTTTCACGGGGACTTGGGCAAATGAAACGGCCAAACCTTATTGACTGCGGCTTGTAAAATTCTTTTTTAAGTAGTAACCATAATAATAATAATATTAAAAACAATAAAAATCCCTTGATGCTGGGGTGTTGCAGCCACACTCTGAAATTTCCCTGTTTCTCACTTCTGTTTTCAGTTGTCTTTCTCCCAACTCCTCCAGCAGGCTAACATTTTCCACGGCTTGTTCACATCTAAATGACTTCCCAGGATATTTTAAAATGAAATCATTGCAGTGAAGAGGTTCAAGCTGTCTCTTCTTGGTGGGGAACCTCTATAAAACCCAAAAGCAGAGGTTTTGACCCCGTTGGTCCACCCTCTTGGGGGAGAATGCTCAGCTGAACTCTTTTGCTGTGGTGATTAATGGTTGACTGGCAATTTGCTGCTCTGTCACAGAAAATAAATGGCTCTTCCAAAGTTTTTCCTCAGTGCAGCTGTAACCTCTATCCTCCTTTCTTGTCTTTTGGTTGATCTTCATTCTTATGACTCGATTCTTGTGTTGTTTGTCACCATTTAAAAAAAAAAAAAATCATAAAATCATATAATCACGGAATGGTTTGGGTTGGAAGGTTGGGTTAAAGCTCGTCCCATTCCACCTCCTGCCATGGTCATCGACACCTTCCACTGTCCCAGGTTGCTTCCCTTGGTCACAGCCCACACTGGGTTTATCTTAAGCAAGGCCAATGTCTGGGTATGGATTTTAAAAGGAAAATGAAATTTTTTTGATGGCTGTAGAAAGCAAAACAAATAAAGCAAATATAAAGAAGGGGGGTTTTTGCTTCCCACCTCTTTTAGGTCAGTGCACTGTACCTAAAATTGGGGAATACACGTCTGTGGGTCACACCGTGAAAGCCATGACTTTCTCCATCACGGAAGAGTGGGAGATATCCCGGCTTTCCCATTGCTCCTTACTCCCTCTTTGGGCTTTGTGGGAGCTTTTAGGGAAATGTCCTGGTGGGTCCAGGCTGAGCCTGGGGCAGGCCAGCAGAGGCCATGGAATTTTGGCTCTCTGCTGGAGTTTGCCCAGTTACCAGTGGCAGGAGGCCCTGGGTTCACAGGGGTTCACGGGACCGAGGTGTGTCCCCATCCTTGGGGTGAGTTTCTGCATCCTGAGGCAAGGCTGGAGGCACCTCCCGAGCCTCTCGCTTTCCCACTTGGATCAGCACCGCCCCTGCTCACCCCTGGCCCCGGGCCCGCCTTCTGCAGCCACTGGAGCAACATCTGCTGTGCCCATCAGTGCCTCTCCCCTCCTGGCCTCCAGCCCACACCGTGGCTGCCGTGGATTAAGGACAATTTCCCGACCTGGAAGCACAGGCTGGATGGGGCAGAGCACGGAGGGGGTGGGGGATGTGTGAATGCACAGCACGGAATCACAGCTCTGGCAGGAGTCTGGGGAACTCTTTGCTCCCTCTGAATTTGGGATCACCTTCTGAGTAGAACTCATTGAATGCCCCTGCACCTCTCATCCTCCAAATCCAGTTCTCTCCGTACTTTCTTCCCATTTTGCTCCAGCAGCCATTAGCACCTGAAGTCGCTCAGGGATGAATTAACTCCCCTGGAGCCACTTCAGTGACGCACAAATCCCCCCTGGAAGAGCCAGGATCCCCCCGCCTGGCTGCTGGATGCAGAGCCCAGCTATTCCTGGAGCCATAAATCCTGGCACCTCGTTTGTGGCGGGCCAGAGCCGGGCCGTGGCACTGGCGTTAATTACATGGGGGAAACGAAGTGATCCTGAGCCATCTCCTGCCTCGGGTGCAGGAACCAAAGGCGTCATCAGGAGAAGGGTTTGGGCAGGAATGCCGTGTCCTTCTGGTGAAGGGCTGCTCTTGGAACCGATGCTTTTTTCGGGGCCGAAAATCGATGCTGCTCTTCCAAGTGTCCCTGGAACCTGCTGTGGATGGCTCTGGATGGGCTCCAGCCAAGGCACTGCAGGGTGTGGGGGGGAAACAAGCAGGAAGATGAAAGCCTTGGAGCTGATCACCTCGTGGAAGTCAGCACTGCTGCTTCTGCAGTCTTCAAACCTGCTCTTTATTAGCATCAATTACAAACTCTCTTTGTTGTGCTATTTGTATTTTGCAGGAATCTTCACTGGTTTGTCCTGCCATGGAAAACCAAGCTCTGTCAGAATTTGTGAAACACTTGTCTTCCTGGAAAGAAAAAGAAGTTTTTAAAGTCTAACTGTGGTTGTTTTTTACATAAACCATCCCTGGCACCTTCAAAAATATTTTTTCACCCAGTGCCACAGATCCGTGACCCCTTGCATCTCTAGAAAACCAGTTATGTTCAGATGGTTTTTAAATTATCGAGGAGTTTTGGCACATCCCCAGTGAGGGAAGAGAGCAAGAAGGAGTAATCTGGTGAAGTGTCCAGTGCAGGAGAGGATGGGGCTTGGAATCAGAGAATAATTTAGGCCAGAAGAACCTGCTGGGGGTCTCTGGCCCAACTTTACCCCACGCCATGCCAGCTGTGAAGCTACATGGTGCCAGAGCTGCAAGCCTGTGCTTTCCAGTGGCATTATTGGGATCAGGTGGGATGGCTCTCCTGGGATGCCCGACTCAGGATTCAAAGCCCTGCCTAGAAAAGCACTTGGCCTCCAGGATTCTGCTTGTTGCAAATAAGGTCTGTCACCAAACCACTGAAAATGTGGAGAGGGAAGGGAGAAAATCCTCTCCAGTGCCTGCAGGTCAATGTCCTTCCAGGAAAATAAAAAAAAGGGAATAATGGAGTTTGGCTCATGCATGAGAACAAACATGAAACCTCCCTGACTGCCTCAATTACCATCTGCAGGAGAGGGAGAGGGGAGAGCGTGTTTACCATGGCAGGCTCCAGGGTGATGCAGGCTGTCAGAATTATAAAATATTCTTGGAATTGCTAAATGTTATAGACAGTAATTCCACCTCGGAAAGTCTCCCGGTGCAAATGAAATCCATTAAACAAGGGCTCGGCACCAAATGAATCTGGGCATCGCTGTAGGAATTAGCTGCTCTTTGGTCCCAGTTCGTGGGGAACTGCTCAAGGACGTTTCAGTGGATGTTCCAAGGCCTGGTCGGGAAGGCAGTGCTGGCAGAAAAAGCTGGGTTGGTGTTGAGGGGAAGACAAGAGGGTTTGAATTCCCTTCAAAGTGGAAACCACAGCAAGCCTTGAAACGGGAGATGGAAATAGAAACAGGGAGCACTGGATGTCCATGGGGTTAGACCTGAGGAGAGAAACTGCATGGGGATACTGGGAAGGAATTGTTCCCTGGGAGGGTGGGCAGGCCCTGGCACAGGGTGCCCAGAGCAGCTGTGGCTGCCCCTGGATCCCTGGAAGTGTCCAAGGCCAGGTTGGACTTTGGGGCTTGGAGCAGCCTGGGACAGTGGAAGGTGTCCCTGCCCATGACAGGGGTGGCACTAGATGGGCTTTAAGGTCCCTTCCCACCCAAACCATTCTGTGGGATAAATTGACCAGGAAGGTGTTGGAGGTTCTTGTAGTCAGAAAAAGACTCTCCCGTAGGGGGGCAAACACTGAAATGCCCTCCCATGTCACTGCTTGAATGGAAAACAGCCAAAATAATGCCTTTGGCTTCTGGATAAGGAGCTCCTGGCAGCTTTGAGGGAGGCTGAGGAGCTTTGAGAGAGGGATGGTGGCAGCTCCCAGAGAGGCTGCAGGAAGACAACTCAAGATGCAGGCTGATCTAAGACCTGGCAGCAACGAGGGGAAATATTAATCCCAGAGGGTGGGAAATCCCAGCAAAACACCTAGTTCAGCCCTTCCTGCTCGGGGCTGGCAGGTTTTGAACACCGAATCTCGTGCAGATGAGATGTTTGGCACCTCTCAAGGTTTTATTTCCGTCCTTCAAGGCAGACTGAATGTGACACATCTAAATGTGTGCGAGGCATGCATTAACAGGCCAGAACTTGGCTGCTGGGTCTGGCCATCCCTCAAACAGAAAATAGCCCCAGGATGGGATTCCCACAGCCAGGGTCTGCTCTGGGCTGTCTTGGCCGTGCACTCTTTTTTATTAAAACACAAAAAAAGTATTAAAATTGTAGGTGGTATCAGCTGTTCTAGGGAGGGGGAAAAGCCTTGATGGCTTATGTTCTTATGGATTTTTTTTTGTGCTGCTGAGCTTTTCCCAGTGCTGGTCCCAGTCCCATGGCAGAAGTGCTGCTTGGTCACAGTGCTGGGGTTGTGTCCAGCCTCGCAGGTCCTCAGCCATCCTGTGGCACAACTCGTGGTGGTTGTTGCTGCTTCTATTTTACCTCACTTTGGCAAAAACTCCTCTGGAAATCGAGAGGAAAACAAAAAGGGAAAAAAGCTTGATGGAAGTGGTGATGTAAATAAGAGGTTGCCTGTGAAAGAAATTAAGATAGCGCTGAGAAAAGGTGAAGAACTGGGGATCTGGGCAGGTGCTGCTGAAGGTGTTTGTCGGCTGCCAGTGCCATGGAGCTGAGTAACAGCCTTGGGAGCGAGCCAACCAGATGCTAGTCCTAAAATAAAAAGGGAAAATTATTAAAAAAAAAAAAAAAAGGAAAAGGCACACCAGGATCCAACATCTGCTGATGGCCACGGCTGCACCAGGGTGGGGAGGAAGGCACAGGCTGCAGCTTCTGCTGCCACAGGCACCTCCTTAGCTGGAAAATCCCTGGAGAAACCTCTCACATGGCAAATCTTGGTGTCCAGCCACCTCCTGCCACCTGCTGCCTGGCTCAGTCCCCCTGGGGCTGTGAATCAGCTCTGGGCAGGGAAAAGGGAAAAGCCCCGGTGGTGGGATGGGTGCCCTCAGCTGAACTTCCACCTGGGGTTTGTTTAGGCCACTTCCCATCCTCACATCAGGTTTAAATGGACACTGGATGGGCCTTTTTGGGAAGGCTGAGACCTCGCTGAGCGTTCAGAGGGCAAAAAAAGGCAGGATCTGCCATGACATCAGCCTGGGTAAAGTTTGATGATGGGAAAGACTGGGGAGGAAGGCCCCCTTGGAGGTCCCTAACCTTGCATCTCCAGCAGGTTGCTCACATCCAGGTGAGTCCTGGCATCCCTGAGGATGGAGATCCTCCTCTGCTTGGAAACCCATCCAAGGGATGCCCCCTCTCCACACACAGGGAAAATCCCTCTTCTCCAGTCAGTGCTTAATGCTCCCAGGTAACAACAAATCAAGAAGCACCACTGTCAACACTCCAATTTGTGGTTTATATTCCACAAAGAGCTTAAAATTCCTGCTCGGAGATCTGTTCTCCCTTTGAGAAATCCAATCCGGCCCGTGGAGTGACAGAGCATGACCTTGTTGAACCGTGATTCCCCACGAGCAGCCAAACCACTAATGATGGACATGTGGTTATTTTTGGATGGGGAGCTCCTGTTACTTGGTTTGTTGTCACTTTTTCTTGAGTGAATTTGGCCATGGAGATCTGTGAGGGTTTTTTTTTTTACTGGATTTGATAACAGGGACCAAATTGAGGCACTCAAAGCTTCAGTGTGGTTTGATACTTGAACCAGCACACTGAAATATTTCCTCTCAGAGGGAATTTAGGGCAAAGTAAGGGTTTGTCTTTCAAATATAGCGGTGATAGGGGATGAAAAATCATGAAGAGCGACAGGCACGCAGAAAGATCACAAAATATTCAGGAAATTGATAGTAAATCGTGGGCTGGCTGCAGAATTATTTCCCTGCTGGCTAAAATCTAAAGGTACTTGTCCCTCTGGTTTTGGCCCTGAGGCTGCAGACTGGACTTTCTCTCCAGGAAGCTAGCAGGTCTAAATTCCACTGAGATGCTCCCAAAAAGCTTTTCTTTAGAGGGAAAGCCGATTCCATTTCTCACAGGCAGGCTGTGGTGAGGTAGACCCAGGGAAAAGGTGGCAAAGAAGGAATATGCTCATATGACAAACTTCAGACATGGGACCCACACGGGAAGTGTTGTAAGGGAAAAAAGGGATGGGGAGCTTGAGGGTTTACATTTTCAGGTAACAGGCATGGTGTTTTGAAAGGGACATAAGGAAATCCTCCCTGCTACACCCATTTCTCCTCCACAAAACTCAAGGAACCTGTGGGTGCCCTTTTTTTCCCCCTTTGCCATGCCTTGCAGAGGTGCTTGCAGGCGTTTGTGCACAGCTGTGGAGTCGAGATGCCTCGTGGGCTGACTGCAAGCACCGAGCTTTGAATGACTGATTTTATTTAGAAAGTTTCAAATCCACTTACTTTCCAACTGTGCTGGTTGTGCTCATTTATTAACTTCCTTCTCCACCTCATTTACCGCCTGTCAGATGTTCACACCCAGGAAATGTGCGCTTGCATAACTGAAACTTTTGCAACTTCAATGTTCAGTGGTAGCTTAAGCTTCCAGTTACAATTTCTTTTCAGAAGAGGTGTGTTTTGCAGCCTCGGCCCTGTGTGCAAACCTGTAGTAACAGCGTGCTGTTAACTCCTAGGCTGAGTAAAACAGACTCACTCTCTTCCTCCAACAGGCTCTGAAAAACAGCTCTGTGTGGCACAGGAATTTTCTGGTGTGGTTTTTTTTTTCTGGGGAGGGAGGCAAGGCAAGCAAAGCCTTTTGATCAAAAATATGAAGAAATGACAGGTTTTGTTCCTGATGCAGGTTTGATTCTTGAATTCACTTGTTTCATTTGTCTAAACTCCACGGGGAAGTACCTGTGGTAGGCAAGTGCTCCTTTCAGTTTCACTTACTGAGGGAAAAAAAACAATAAAAAAAAAATAACTCAATGTTTTTAAGAATCCTCAGGGAATAATCTTGCCCATCATTCCAGTGTGAGGGTATGGAGGGTGCAAGTACAGTGAAAGCAACCCCCCAGCTTTGTCTGTACAGACATCAAGATGTGGGGGAGCCTCATCTGAACATGCTGAGAGAAACCTCCCTAACTGGGGAAACCCTAATTTTGAGGTGCTTTTTTATTGTGAGTCTGCAGGGTCAGGGGGCTCCGCTTCCACCTCTTGGTGAACACAGACACAGACCTGGAGACCTCGAGCTGTCCACGGGGAGAAGGTGGGCACAGACCCCAAGGTCTCATGCAGAGACCAAGGGGATTTTTGTCTACCCCCTTTGGGTAAAAGATGCCACAGCTGCTCTGGTTCTCTGCCAGGAGCAGACTCTGATGATGGGAAGGTTGCCCAAGTCCATCCTGGGGTTCCCAGGCTGAAATTTGCTGCTGCCTGGCCAGGTTGGATTAAGGAATTGTAGGGGGAAGGTGTTGTTTGCCTGTGGAGTCAGGGAAAGAAGGAAAGCCTGCTGTCCAGGCCAGCTGTGGGAGCTGCAGAGAGCCACCAGGCAGGACAACTTCAGCTCCAGGCTGAGCATGGGGAGAATCTTCAAATGGAAACCTGATGTTGCCTTGTCTTGGGCAGTGCATGGAGAGAGAGAGAGGGGCTGCTGGATGCTGTCACCAGCTGCTCCAAGGCTGGCAGTGTGGTCTCCTACTGAATCCTCCCTAATCCAGAGAGCAGAGCAGATGCTCCACCGTGGACCTAGCCCGTTTTTGGGGACAGCTACAGCTCTTGCACACTGTAAGAGCAAATTGATTACCTGATTAAACACGTGTTAGAGCACGCAATTCTTTCTTTTTGCTCGATTGCAATCTCAGAAGAATAGATGGCCACAAAGATACAGGTTAAGATTGTGAGGTAGCAGGGTGTGGAGGTGCGTGCACCGATGAGAGAGTTGCATGGACTTCACTGTGTTTGTTGTACTGAACTTGCAGTAATTTATCACAGATGTGGTGCCTGGGCAGGCCCTGGCACAGGGTGCCCAGAGCAGCTGTGGCTGCCCCTGGATCCCTGCAAGTGTCCAAGGCCAGGTTGGACTTTGGGGCTTGGAGCAGCCTGGGACAGTGGAAGGTGTCTCTGCCCATGGCAGGGGTGGCACTGGATGAATTTAAGTTCCCTCCAAACACAAACCATTTGGGATTTCCATGGTTCAGCATCACTGCTTTGCTTGGAGAGAAGTGTGGGTGTTGCCTGCTCACTTCACATGCTGGAGACCTAAACTGAAACCACAAACCTGGCCAAAGAAACGTGGCTGAGATGTTCAGGGCACAGCGCTGCCGCGTTTGACGCACGACGGGCAAACGCCGCAACGAGAAAAACCACAAAGGTTCAGGGGTGGGATCAGAAACACCATTTATAACCTGGGCAGGGTGAAAAGGGATTAATTTCTGCTAGTAGGTCAGAGAAAAGTGTGCTCCAAGCCTGCCAGGTGACCAGTGACAAAGCAATAAGTGGCTTCCCAAGGAGAAGGTTCAGAGCCTGGTGGGATTGAGGGCGCTTTGCAGAGGACAGCAGAGCCTAAGGGATTGTGAAGTGGGGCCATAAGCTTGGAAGTGAAACTGCAAGTAGGATCAGCAGCCAAAAGGTTTTGGGAACTTTCCCTGTGGTGATCAGAGGCCTCACAATGTGAAAATCCTGCAAAGGGAAATGTCTCTACCAGGGGTCATTTTACCTTGCCAAGCCCAGTAATTTAAAGGCAGCCACAGGCTTCAAGAGGGGGGATCTCAGTCTGAGAAGAAGAGATCCCAAGAGAGAAGATATCCCACACCAAGTACTAAACTGAAGGTGAAAAATCTGGGTTCAGATCCAGGGGCTGAATAATAGGGGGAATTTAAGTTTCATCCCAGAAGGCTGCTGCTTGTTCCTACAGGCTTCTGAGAAAAGCTTCAGTTCTAATGAATAAAAATTTTTCCAGGAACAACATTTTGTTGTGAAAAAATCCTCAAAAGTACCTGAAATCATAAGCTTTTTAAGGAAAAGCACAAATTATTTCCAGCAGGGTGGGACTTCTTACTAGAATTCAGTGGGATGTTTTGGTGTGAGAGTTTGTTAGCCTGGGGCCATGCTCAGTGCTCACAGGTCTCCTGGGCACTTGTTTTGCAGATGGGCTGCTCTGCTGCTGCCTTCTCTGGAGATTTATGAACTGCTCTTATCTTTCTCATCAGGAGTGTTTCATAAATAACCCTTGTGATCCCCCAGTTCTCGTATTTTCACCTCTTTTTTTTCTTTTTTTTTTTTCCTGTGGGGAGAGAAAATGGTTGTTCCCTCCAGAGAAATCCCAACTCTGGCTGATGTTATCTTGCATTTCCCCCTTGTAGTTTCTCAAGCTCATTTTGTGGTCCTGAGCAAGTGTCTGCCAGGGCATCTGGGGTTTGGTACAGCACATACATCCCTTATTTCTGAGCTGAGCTAACATGGAACCATGGAATCCCAGACTGGTTTGGGTTGGGAGGGAACTTAAAGCCCATCCAGTCCCACCCCTGCCATGGCCAGGGACACCTTCCACTGTCCCAGGCTGCTCCAAACCCCGAAGTCCAACCTGACCTTGGGCGCTGCCAGGGATCCAGGGGCAGCCACAGCTGCTCTGGGCACCCTGTGCCAGGGCCTGCCCACCCTCCCAGGGAACAATTCCTTCCCAATATCCCATCTGACCATGCTGAAGCTGGAGGGTTTGGAGCACAGGTGTGATGGGGAGCAGACGAGAGAGCTGGGAAAGGGGCTCAGCCTGGAGCAAAGGAGGCCCAGGGGGATCTTCTGGCTCTGCACAACTCCCTGACAGGAGGGGACAGCCAGGGGGGGTCGGGCTCTGCTGCCAGGGAACAGGGACAGGACAAGGGGAAACGGCCTCAAGCTGTGCCAGGGGAGGCTCAGGTTGGACACCAGGAGGAATTTCTCCATGGCAAGGGAGCTCAGGTCTTGGCAGGGGCTGCCCAGGGAGGTTTGGAGTCCCCATGCCTGGAGGTGTCCAGGGAAGGGCTGGACGTGGCACTCAGTGCTCTGGGCTGGGGACAAGGTGGGGATGAGGCACAGCTTGGACTCCATGGGCTGGGAGGGATTTTCCAGCCTCAGTGATCCTGGGATTTATATTTATTTGGTACACTTGATAATTTCTACCTTCCCAAATCCCTCCTTTTGTTTTTGTTGGATGGAAGTTTGGGGAGGGTTCCTTTCTCGGTGCTCCCTGGTGTCCAGAGCGGGAGGAACAGCCCTTGCAGCAGCTGCCAAGGGAGGCAGACGCGCGGCCCGGGGAACACGGTGTCCTCCCTGCAGCACAGAGCCCGGCTCTGCTGCAGCTTGCTTCAGGTGGCTACATGTGTGTAGGTGCCACGAGTGACTCACAGATGACTGCAGAGCTAAAGACTCCTTGCATGGGGTTGATCTGAGGTGAGGAGAGAGGGAGGGAGGAGAAATCTCGCATGACTCTCTGGGCTGGTTCTTTGAGGGTGCTGGAGAAGTCACTGGCCTGTGGAATTCCCTCAGGCAAAGCAGCATGCAGCAGATTATTCCCAGAGGTTCCTCATTTCTCAGCAACCAGGGACAGGACCCAGGGAAGGGCTGGAGCTGTGCCAGGCCAGGCTCAGGCTGGAGATCAGGGAAAGGCTCTTCCCCCAGAGGGTGCTGGCACTGCCCAGGCTCCCCAGGGAATGGGCACAGCCTGAGGCTGCCAGAGCTCCAGGAGCGTTTGGACAGCGCTTCCAGGGATGCACAGGCTGGGATTGTTGGGGGGTCTGGATCAGTGATCCCTGTGTGACCCTTCCAACTTGGGATATTCTGTGATTGTAAAGCTGGGAAAGCTGGGATGACCAACACATCCAGCAAACGGAACATTTCCTGACGGGTGCTTGAATGCAAGCAAAGCTTTTATTTAATGTGCCAGATTGCTGTGAAAACCCCTCCAAAACAAGAATTGAGCTTGTGCATCCAGGCCATCCTACAGGAATATATTTATGTCTATGGGAGCTCTGTCTTCAAGCTTGCCCTGTTGTCTCCTACTCACCTCTCTTTTGGAGGACCAGAAGGGTTTTGGAAGAGCTGGATGTGGTTCCTGTAGATTTTAGAATCAAAGAATCCCAGAATGGTTTGGGTTGGAAGGGACCTCAAAACCCATCCTGTCCCACCCCTGCCATGGGCAGGGACACCTTCCACTATCCCAGGCTGCTCCAAGCCCCAAAGTCCAACCTGGACTTGGACACTTCCAGGGATCCAGCCACAGCTGCTCTGGGCACCCTGTGCCAGGGCCTGCCCACCCTCCCAGGGAACAATTTCTTCCCAATATCCCATCTATCCCTGACCTCTGGCACTGGGAAGCCATTCCCTGTGTCCTGTCCCTCCATTCCTTGTACAGAGTCTCTCTCCATGTTTCCTGTAGCTCCTTCAGGCCTTGGAAAACCACAATGAGGTCACCCTGCAGCCTCCCCTCTTCAGGCTGAACAATCCCAACTCTCCCAGCCTTTCCTTGAAAAATGCAAGTGAAAAAAAAAAAAGAAAAATACACGAAAGCTCAAGATTCCCCCATGTCCTGCAGGAAAATCTTAGGAAATTCTCCCTGTTCTTGCAGCCCTGCATTTCCCAGGGTCTAAGATGCCCGTCTTCCTGTTTCTGGCTTGGCTCTAACCTGGACATCAGCTCCCGCTTTGGCGCGCCAGGCTCTCGGGATGGTGTTGGTGTTGCAATGTCCATTGGGCTGTGGGAGCGGGGAGCTCTGGAAATCTGCATGTTTGGGCAAGTTCAGTGCAGTTGCCTCTGCTGGAGCCTGACTTCCTTCCTTGGACAAAGCCCGAGGTTTGTGGGCTCCAATAACGTGGCAAGTCACCAATTTGGCATCTATAGGAACGAGGAGGGCGCGGCCCCACTCCCATCGCACAAAAAATGTCGGAGCCTGTGGAGAGGAGACAAAGGTGGAAGCAAGACACGGTTTCTTTTCTTTCCTCCCAAAGCCTGTGGTGTTTCTGGTTGCTGAGAATGATTCCATAAGTGCCAGCATATGGGGAAAATTTGGGGGTTCTTGTAAAGAGTCGTGGTCTGAAGCTATGGCATTTGGGGTGGGGAATTCTTCTCGGGAGTGACAAAACTTATAATTTTAACGCCTGGAGCAGAGGCAATCGAGGTTGGTTTTGGTGGTTGGCGCTGATTTCTTGGGGGAAGGAGGTGTCTGTCCGTGGGCAGAGGCTGTGGTCACCTCTCCCCATGAGGTCATGGGCCACAGAGCTGGTGTGGGATGGCTCAATTCTCCCTGCCAGCCACAGGGTGACCAGGGTGATCTCCAAGAACAAAAGTAGTCCAGCACGGGCTGTTCTTTCTTTTCCAGCCTTTTGGCACACTCAGAGCCGTGTTTTTGAGCCATCCCCTGTGGCCACGTGGACGTTTCCTTCTGACAGCAAGAACAGAGACTGGTGCAACTTCTGGTTTCCAGGAGCTTTATAACAAATCACCACAAGTCACAGAACTTGTAAAGCGGAGGCTTCGTGTTTCACTCGTTACCGTGGCTCCAAACGTCAAAGCAGCGAGAACTTCCAACATCATTGTCACAGTGCTGTTCCCTGGGAGGAGAAAATGCCATGGGTCTGCTGGGAATGACAAACAATGCTGGCACAGGGAGAGGCAACAGGGCTGAAATCAAAATGCTTGTGTTTATAATTGCTTTTACCATGGTCCCTGGAAGGCTCCCGCGGCAGACGCAGGGTCCTGTAGGGTGAGGGGCTGAGCAGGAATAGAACGGGGCATAATCCCAGTCCCCAAAGGGTTTGAGGGCTGTCAGGCTCCTCCACCAGCCAGACTGACACCACCACGCTTGGAGACCATGTCACAGACAGACACAGATTTTAATTGGGAAAACAAAAAAAAAAGAAAAAAAAGAAAAACAAGAAAGAAAAGAAATTTATAGACTTCTTTTTCAGCTGCAAATTAAATTTCTTCTGTCTTGTCAACGGCTTTTGGATGGCCACTGCGGAAGGATCCTTTTGGTGAGACAAAAGGGCTGCAGAAATAATAGAAATGAACGTCTGCAGCTGAAGAGCTTGACTGAGACTTGAAAAGTTTGCTTTGGGTGGCAGCCAGGTCCTGCTGAGGTCTGCAGGAGTTTTGCTCTTGGCCTCGGTGGGGCCGAGCTTTCACCCTTGGAGATCACGTCCTGAGGAGAATTTAGTCTAAAATAATTCTCAAAACTTGTATTGTTTGACTCCCATCCAGGGGTTTTTTTTGGAGGCTCAGTGGCTTTGTGCTTCTCATTGACTCGGATTGCTCCCCTTGGCATCTTCCAAGGATGAGCCCTCATCGGAGGCTCAGGAGGCTCAAGGGAGGGTCAGATGTGAACAGGCCTCAATCCGGGTTCCTAAACCAACAGATTCTTTAATTTGGGGAGTGTAGGACTTGTTGGGCGTGTGCTGAAGCCGCGCATTTTTGGAGGGAGCCACAGCACGTGAGAGAGCCACACCATGGTTACAGCCAGGACCTGGTGGCGTCATCGGGGGATCCTTCCCTCCCCTACGCCCATTGCCCATCAAGCAGGCTTTTGGAAGAGGAAATAGGGAAATGCTAAAGAGCAGTTGGATTCCTACTGTATGTGCTCGCTGTTCTTGATGATTTTCCCCTCCTTTTTTAGGGACGTGGTGGCAGGAAAAGCAACTTGTTCAATTCGCAGCCCTGAAGCTCCTGGAGATGCCAGGCTGGGTTTTCCCTGCCCTGCTCTAGTATCACACTTAAACAGAATTATCAAGATTTAAGGTTTGCCTCCTGAAATCAGTTGGTTTCACGGCAGACCCTGATTAGTTTCCGTTTGGTTTTGGTTTTTTTACTGAAAGAGGGTGTGAAATCATTTTAACAGGCGCCTTTTGGAAAACCTTGAAAACTGTCTAATAAATAGATCAATAGTGTATAGGCTTTCTTTTGTTGCACTTGAAGTTGTCCAGCATGGAGTGCATGACTTAGACTCAAAAAGTAAATTAATCTGTGAATCAGTGACTGCAATACAGGGACTATCAACCACCAAGAGGCTCCTTTAAATCTCTGCTGAGCTGGGGCTCTCTGAAAACTGTGGCCTTGCGTGGGGAAGAACAATAAGAATAAAAGGAAATCTGAGAATTATTTGTCTTGTAATTATTTTTAGAAAAATAATTTCTTTTTTTGCTGGGAGAACTTTCATTTTCCCTGCTCTCAAATAAAGCAGTGATATGGTCCTGCTGTGCCTCAGGCTGTCCGCCTAAAATAAAGGAAAGGCTAAAAAGATGGACCATCTGGAAGCCTGTGCAGAAGGAGCATGCCAGAGCAGGCTGACGTGCAAGAGCATCCTTTGGATGTATTTTTGAACGCTGGTCAATCCACTGAGGGCTTTTTTTATCATTATTTTTTGTGATGAGTCGATGGCAACTTCTCAGAGGCTTTTGCTGCATGTTGCAGTGCTGGTGGTTATTCCATTAGAGGCTGAAGGGGAATTCTGGGACACGCAATTTCTCCCTGGAAGCAGCCTATGTCTGGCACCAAAACCTCCCCTCAGCTTTGCAGGAGTGCTGAGGGGCTGTGGCAGCTGATTTCCCTGAGCTTTATGGGCCGAAACTCCAGCTGGGAGTGGCGATTCCTCTGAGTCAGTGGTCTCCAAACATTTTTTATTATGCTTCCCCTCTCTGCAAAAACCATTTTTAAGCATGCACCTCAATCTCAATGCATCCCTAAGGAAACAAAGCTGATTTATTTTTTGGGGGGGGAAATGTTGGGAGAATCTGGGGTTTTTTATAATGCTGGTGGTTCTGCATTGATGGTTGGCCTGGATAATCTTAAAGCTCTTTTCCAGCCTTAATGATTCTACAATTTTTGGTGGAAATTTTCATGCCAGAAGCCTGACCAGCTCCTCAAAGGCTCTCGGTGTTCCAAGCAACCTCCACAAGGAGACGATTCCCGGTCTTTTGGAGGGTGCTGGAGAGGGACACTTGAAGGCTGGTAATTCTTTTCAAAGGACAAGTGATGGCACTTTCCCTCCTCTCACCGTGGCCCATGTGGAAAGTGCTGAAAGACTGAAGGGCAGCACGGTGTGGGGGCATTTGTGCTGTTTGTTTCTCCAGCCCAGTCCTTTTTATAGCGCTGCATATGGCACAACCATAAATTGAATTTTTCCTCACAATCGATCTGACCCGTATCATTCTGTTGGCTTCGGTTCCAGCAGGCTGAGATTAGGACAGAAAATATGCTGCAGTTAGTGGGGGAGCCATGGATTCCCAGCCATGAGGAGGCACAGACTGCTCTGGTTTGTGCTGTTTATTGGTGGCACGCGGCTGACACGGCTTTGGATGGCTTTTGTCTTCCATGGGATGTGGTGCAGGTGAAGTAGGTGGCTGCCTGTGCCCACCAGCCCGGTCTGGAATGCTGTGGCTGGTGGCTCTGGCTGTGTTTTATGGGAAACAGGCTGCTGAAGGACCAGAGCTGTCCCACCCCTGGGCAGTGGGATGCTGAAGGTGTCATTTCAGAGCGTCACACAGCAAACTGGGGCAACAAAACCACTGCAGCTGGTGAGCTGAGCCTGCCCTTGTGTTTAGAGGGAGGAAAAAACCTCTTTGGTGGTCTCTAAACCTCCTCTCACTACGGCCAGAGCTTCTCCCTTCATCTTGGACTCTAAAAGGAAGAAACAGCACTGATGGGCTGCTGACAATTTGAGAAGATTAGAAACTGTCCTACAAGATTAGGAAGCTGCAAAAAATGGGCTGTAACTACTTTCTTTCCCAGTGCTCTCAGCTGCAGCTGAGAATCTAGACCAGACTTTATTTTTGGCAAGGGGGAAAAAATAAATCTCCTTTGATACTGTGCAAAAAAAAAAAGGAGGGGGAAAAAAAAAAAAAGCAAGTAAATATTAAGCCTTGTGCCTTGAGCAAGGATCTCTTCTGGCTGTACAGCAGCAGCATTTTAGAGCTGAAATCCACTTGCTTTGATCGCTGATGGGGAAAAAAAAAAAAGACATAAAAGGGATTTATGGTGAAATAATGGATTTGATCCCTGGTAATCCTTTCTTTGGGATTAGACTTGGAATATTATTTTTGTGATCTCTGGAATTAGACTATGCTGGCGTAACAAACCAGAGCACGTGAGTTGCTCTGCAGGATGAGGGTGAGCTGTGAATAGAGAATTACTTGCACAGAACAAAGCAGATGATGAATTTACAGTTCTATTTTTGGCTACGCAAGGTCCACAGGCAAGTCTAAAACCCAGCATAAAACCAACCCCGACCCAAGGCAGAAAAGACCCCAGGCCTTCTCTTCTTTGTGGCTGAGCTGTGATCTCCAAGGACTGTTGGTTAGGGCTTCTTTTTTGAGGATTTTCCCATTCATGGGAATTTAGAAGCTTGCACCCGCTCCTGTTGGTGGACATGAGATTTAAAATGTCACTGGAAACCTCCTTGGTGCAGGTTTTCCCGTGTGGCCACGGTGCCTTCCAGGGAAATTTGGCAATCCTGGCTTTCTCTGCCCAGAGGGTGAGAAACACCCACAAACCTCAGGTCTCCCAGCACGGATAATGTGCTAAGAAATCTTCCCCTTTTCTCTCCCTCATTCTTTTTGGGTCTCTTCAAACAAAATAGGTGCAAAATGTGCTGTGAAACCTTGCTGTGGAACTTTGAACTCCCAAATCTTTCAGAGGAAGCTGTTCCAAGGAACTTCTCGGTTTCCCTGCCAAATTTCAGCTTTCTGTACTCAGGGGTAGCTTTTAAACTGGGGGGAAATTCTTCAGCGTCGGGCTTTGGAACAGCTGCTGTTTAAAAAATACCAAAACCACCGATAAAAGCTGTGGGCAGTGAGCAAGCACTGGAAAGGGAAAAATATTCACTGCCCGCCCCCATTCCTGGGTGTGCTGCTGGAATTGCAACCTCCCTTCTGCTCTCAAGGGTCACTGAACTTTGACCAGGCTCCCAACCTCACCCTCACCTTGGGGAATCTGTGGCCACAAAGGCGTGGCTGAGGAAGGAGCAAGGAAATGAGCTCTGGAGATCCCCTTGGGAGCTGCTGTGGTGCCCTGTGCCAGCTGCCTCCCCAGAGCAGCCCCTCTTTTGGGAGCTGTGGAGATCCCAGGACAAGTTATCAGCTTCCCCAGCACTGCCTTTCCTGACAAAATGCCACCTCCTGAAAGTGCTGGGGGAAGGATTGCTGGGCTGGCTCCCTGCCTTTCCTTTGGGAAGTTATTCATGGAGCGCTCGGTTGGGGATCCCTACCAAAAACCACTTGCACGGATTTCTGGGCAAGGCATGCCATGTAATCCTCTAGGAAGGAACCAGTGGCTACAACCCATTTTCCAGAGGTAAAACAGTCTCCTGTTCCCTCTGGGGGGTGGAAAATGTGCTAATCCTTTCCATTTTTGGCTCAGGGAGGGCGAGCTACCTTTCCCAGAGTGGCAGGGTTACGGGCGATGGATGAGGAGCCTGGAATCCATCCTGCTTGGCTGATGCTCAGGAGCTTCCCTGCAGCACTCCGTGTCTGGAGGTGGTGCTGACAGCCCTGTGCACAGCCTGCAGCTGGCACCACTCCCCTGGATCCGGCTGTGCCACCTGGATTCCGGAGATCCAAGGGCTGGCATGGCAGCGTCTCCCCTCGGAAGCCTCGGGAAGCCACGGGAAGGGCGGTTCAGGTGCATGGAAAACCCCAGTTACGGTGGTATCAGCTCTAGTTCAGC
Source organism: Pseudopodoces humilis (assembly GCF_049639895.1). Lineage (NCBI taxonomy): Eukaryota > Metazoa > Chordata > Aves > Passeriformes > Paridae > Pseudopodoces > Pseudopodoces humilis. Next base: position 3,047,106 of record NC_142208.1, on the reverse strand, counting down.
GAAGGGTCTGAGCACCAAACTTCATTTGCTTTCTAGATTTGCACTCCTTGATCCCAAATTCGCTAGCAGCAGGGCGGTGACGCTTGGGAATTTTCTTGGAGCTGATGGAAGAGCAGCCTGCCTGCACTGGGGATTTGTGCCAATCCAAGTTACACCTGGAGGATCAGCAAAACTCATGGTTTGGGGTTCCTGGAGAGAGACTATTTACAAGAATGTGTAGTAATAGGACAAGGGGCAGCGGCTTCACACTGAAAGAAAGGAGGTTTAGGGTTGAAATTAGAAAAAAATCCTTCCCTGTGAGGGTGCTGAGGCCCTGGCACAGGGTGCCCAGGGAAGCTGTGGTGCCCCTGGATCCCTGGAAATGTCCAAGGCCAGGCTGGACAGTTTGTTGGAAGGGGTTCCTGTTCACAGCAGGGGTGTAGAACGAGATGATCTCTTACTGATCTTTACTTTCAGGAAGGTGTGTGTTTGGGCTATTTGTGGACACAGCCTTGCAGAAAACAACCTGCCTCTTGTGCTTTTTTGTTCTGGTAAATTCTTGAGACCTGAAATGTAGAGAGATTTCTTTGGTTTCCAAAGAAACCTTCACCTCTGGCTTTTATTTCTTCCTTCAGTTGTTTGGCTTTTGGAGCTCCTCCCAACAGTGACTTGAACCAAAACCACAGACTCCTGCCTGCTGAAAAGGAGGAACAGAAAAATCCAAGGAGAAATAACACTTCAGCATCACTATCAGATCTCTACTGTCTTCAGTCTCAAAGTCCTCCTTCCTTTTCATCAGATCCAGGAGAAATAAAATACTACGAGCGGTTGCTTTGCATTCTTTCCATTCCCTTTTTTTCCCCCTCCTCCCCTTGACTGTGAGTCAGTGCTGAGGTTCTTGGAGAGGCTGGGAAGAGGAGAGTGCCTGATTTCCATGGGCACAGGGCCTGCCAGCATCTGGCCACAGCTACAACAAGCAAAAATCATATGTGGTGTTTATGGTTAGGAAGGATCTCCGTTTCTTGACCGTGTGAGGCATTCACAGTAAGAGAGAAAAAAGGCTCAAGGTTTTTTTTAATCAAAAGTGACTGATAGAAGAATAAACCCAGACCAACCACTGGGGAAGGCACTTTTGTTTTCCAGAATCAGGCCCAGTTCCACCCCCCAGGGATGGAGATTTATGGCACAAACTGAGGTTGGTTTGATCCTGTGATCCGAGGGCTGCCAATCTTCGTCATCTCTCAAAATATCCATGAATTTTTGGTTTTCACGCTGCTTATCTGGGTTGGTGAATTGTTGAGTGTTATCCCATTATAAGTCAAGGTAGGTCTGGTTCCTACTCTGGAAACACACAAAATTAATTGCTTTTAGTTAAAAATGACCAAATAGATAATGAGTGTAGACACCAAGAGTGCCTGTCCTCATCTTGTGAATGTCTCAAAGCACAGATACTACATCTAAAGAGGTTACAGGGAAGATTTAAAAAATCCTACGAGGAATTTTTTATCTGTGCTCATAAATCCACTGATTTAGAGTCAGAGACCTCTTTAGCATCAGCTGAAGAAAACCCAGGTGAAGGAAAAAGGTACAGGCTGCAGAGCAAACTGGTGGTCCAGCCTCTAAAAGCCATCTTTTAGAGATGGTGCCAGGCTGCAAAATGGTATCAGCTTCTGCAGTGGCAGAGGGGAGCTGGCTGCAGACCTCCTCCAAGCCCCCCAGGCTCCTGGGGAAGCTGCACCTGCCCTTGCTGACTTCAGGCTGTGTTCCAGTCACTGATACTGAACATCCTCTGTGACAAGCAGCAGCTGATGGGAAGCATTTCTTCATTCTCACAAACCATTACCCCCCACCCCCCAGACAGATTTTATGAAGCGTGGGAACCCAAAAAGCTGAAGTTTAGTTTCCATTGCTGGTTGGTTTAGGTTTACAGAGTCATTTTTCTTGCCTAAGTGAAGCAGTTTTGTGCTAAAGGTTGTTCTACAGACCTGATTCCTCTCTGTGGCCCGCTCACCTTGCAGGCAAGGTCAGAGTTTGCTGATCTAGCAAGCCCTGATTGTTGCTTTTCCCCACTCCTGATCACTTGAAAGGTTTCTCAAACACACCTGCGTCATGACCTCGATTTTGATAATCAGTCTCATGAGGGAGTTTTCACAGAGAGGTGAGGCAGCTGTGGGGAGGTTCTGCTCCTCTCAGCCCCCTTAGCACAGGAACAGCACCAACCACAGCCTGCAGGTGAGATGGAAGAATAATGGCACAATGGAAGGGAAATCACTAATTTCTGAGTGAGTCCTTTCCTTTGGGCTGCAGTGGAAGGAACATTGACCTGCCAGGGGAAATCTTGGCATTAAAACAGGGGAAAGAGGGACTCCAAGACCTGGAGGGACAGGACACAGGGAATGGCTTCCCAGTGCCAGAGGGCAGGGATAGATGGGATATTGGGAAGGAATTGTTCCCTGGGAGGGTGGGCAGGCCCTGGCACAGGGTGCCCAGAGCAGCTGTGGCTGCCCCTGGATCCCTGGAAGTGTCCAAGGCCAGGTTGGATGGGGCTTGGAGCAGCCTGGGATGGTGGAAGGTGTCCCTGGCCATGGCAGGGGTGGGACTGGATGGTTTCTAAGCTCCCTTCCAACCCAAACCATTCTGGGACTCCATGATTATTTCCCCTTTGCAATTCTTCTAGAAACTTTCTCCAAGGGACAAATACAGACACAGCCAGATCTGGGCTCTAAAGTGCCCTCTTGCTGCTCAATGAAGGTGCACTGCAGTGGGGACCTTAACTTGTGTCCCTGGAGACCCAGCTGGAAACCAGCCTGAACCAAGGATGGCACAAGAGCTGCTCATTTCCAGATGTGGATCCCTCCCTCCTTCCTGGGGCTGGCCTCCCACCTCATCTCAAGGGCTTAATCCCCAGTGCAAAATTCACATTCATGAGGTGAGCTGAGGTCTCCAGCTTCCCCTTTTAAACCCATTGATGCTCCCCATCCAAGCCAGCAGATCTAGAGAGAAGGTCCTCAATGCTGCAGAAGGAGGGAACCTCCCCCGCCCTTCTTGCCACGTGTCAAAATGTTAACACAGCCCATATGTCCACACACAAAAAGGAAAAAATATCCTGCCCAAACCAGCTGCGCCTCCACGGGGAGCAGCCTCGGTGCTTTCACGTTGCTTAAGTGGGGTGCAAGGTTAATTAGGAAATCCCTGGAACAGCCCTTTGAAGTGTAGGGGCAGCCAGACCCACTCTTTCCTCTTCCTCCAACTGTCCCAGCCCCCAGGCAGGGCAGGTGGGACTGAAGAAAGGACTTTATGGCTGGGGAAAGAGTGGGAATGAGTGGGAATCCCACCAAAGGGAAGAGGGCTGGCAGCATGGGGCCTGCCAGAGGGGGCAGGAGAATCTCTGATGATGCCACTGGAGATGTCAGGAGCTCCTGGGACCTCAAAAATATGAGGCTGAGCAGGGGTTTAGCAGATATTTTGTGTCAGGAAATATTCCATGTAATTGTGTGTGAGAAAAGAATTTGCTTTTTCTGGGGTTTTCCAAAGTGTCCCTGGAAAAACACCTCTCCTTGAGCACAGAGCCGTGGCTAACACAGGGAAAGGTGCTGGGATTTCAGTTTCCAGCTGCTGAACTCCAGCACCTTCCCAGGCATGCTCCTAAAAGAGCACAGTAATGGAGTGGTTAAACTCCATTAAACTCCATTCCCACTGTCCAGTACTGGATACAAGGACATATCCACTGGCGATAAAATACTGGCCTCATCTCCTTGGATTGATGCTCCCTCTGTTATTTTAGTCTTATCAGGTTTATAGCCCTCTGAGGGATGGAGGCCAAGCTGTCCCTGATGTAAAATAGAAGGAATCCTGCACAAATGAGGATATTTACTTTATTAGCATTTTGGCTCATTAACCAGGGCAAACCCCTGGCTCGCTGCCCCTGTGTGAGGCAAAACCAAGTGATTTCCTTGTCAATGCAGGTTTTTGGAGCTCCAGGCTCATTCCTCAGGATTTAAGCAAAGTTCAAAGCACAGCTTGCAGGTGCCACCATCCCCATCCCCATTTCCAGGTGCGTCCCTGCCACGCCCTGGGAACACCAGGAGCCCCTGGTGCTGGTGTAGATGGAGCTCAGTGGGGATGTTGGTAATTCTAGGGGGATTTGGGGTCTGGACTCTGCACAGTCAGAGCCTCAGATTCACCAGCACAAGCTGCAGCAGTGGAATCCCCACATGACTGAAATCCAGGCTTTTCAGCACATTCCTTTGGCTACCTGGAAAAAAATGGGATATGCAGGATGGTAAAGCTGAGAGACAACGTGGAAGAATCAATTTGTTAACTGGGTGCAAAGTGATCCACAAAGGGAAAATAAGGAAAATAACCCAAATTCTACCAGTGAGGTGATTGGCTCTGACTGCTCTCAGCACTCCAGAACGACATCCCTACATTCTGATGGATGGTCTCTGGAAAGAACAGGAGCATCCAAACAAAGCCATAATGCCATGAGGAATTGCCAGTAGAGGAAGGGAGAGCACCACGATGCTGCAGCACAAATTCACCACACCCCTGGGACTTGGATACTGGGAGCAGTTTTAGTCTTCCCATCTCTGAAGGGAGGTAACAGAGCTGGGAAAGCTTTGGGAAGGATGAAAGAACCGGAATGGCTTCTGTAGGAGGAGCTATTTAAGCCAGATCTGTCCTGCTGCCTATGACAGGCCCTGCTATGAGAAATTCTAGTGAAGCAGATGGCACCAACTTCAGCTGGGGACAGGTTCAGGTTGGGCAGGAGAAGGGTGCTGCTCTCAGGACACACATTTCCCCTGCAGAGTTCCCTAATTTTGGGGATGTGAGGAGTTTTGGTGAGTTTAAAAGGGTGATGAACGAGTTAATGAATGAGGAATTCCTTCCAGGGTGCCAATGGCTTCCAAAATGACCCACTTCATAAAATCCCTGAGCAGCAAAGTGCCAGAAGCTGCGAGAGCCCCCAGGTGAAATTTCCCTGCGTGTTTTCCTTGTTCTTACACCTTTCCCCAGGTATTTGGGCAGAGTTCAAGACGGGACACTGGGCTCAGGGGATTTGCAACAATACAGACATTGTCACGCTCTTCTGACACAGGAAATCAAAGAGACCTTCCCTTGTGAGGACGGATGTGATGAGCAAGTGATTTCTGCTTTACATCCTCATTCAAGCTGAGCACCTGATGATGAAACCCAGAGTTCAGAGACTGAGGGATGGAAAAATTCAACTCCCCCAAAGCATTCTGTTTCAGAACACCTGTGCTCCCAGGTTCCTGAATAAAAGAACTACACATAGGCTGCCTCAGGATCCGACTGCTGAGCAATACTGGCAGGATAAAAGCCCAGCCAACCAAAATGCTGAACAAGCAGAGAAACTTGAAACCTGTGCCACTTGCAACCTGTGTTCACAGCTTCTTTTGCCAGCAGAAAAGGGTCACGGGCTTCTGGGTGATTCACTTTGTGTCATTTGGCTCCACCTCAGAGGTGAGGGTTTCGGAATTACTCACAGCCCCGTGCTAACGGATGGCATCGTGTGATGCTACTGAAGTTTTGCACCCTTTGAACCCAAAGAGGTACTGAGCAGGTGACTTCAAAATGAGACCTCCAAGCTCTTTTTTCACCCCCAGTTTGAGGCAGGTTTCATTCCAGTGAGCCCTTGTTTCGGGAACCAGAGTTGGCTCGTGGCTGATATTGATTGAGACTTGGCAAAACAATCTCTGGGGAGAGACAAGTGGGCTTTAATTACCGATGACACAAGAGCTCTTAACCATCACCCAGGCATCACAAATTCATTTCCAAAATACCAGGGCCTGTCTTCTCTAATCCATCTCACACAAGGAAGGAGGAGGTTTTGGTGCACCAAAGGGGGCCTGGGCAGGATCTGGCAGAGGTGGAACAAGGTGGAGTGAGAGGGCATCTAAAAACAATCCTCTTTTGACTCCTTAGATGCCTTTTCCTCCCCTCCCTCAATTTCTTCCCCAAGGAAACTGGAATCTGACACAAAAGAATGAAAGAGAAAAACCCCAAAGCTTTGCTTAAGCCATGTATACAAAACTCTTGTAAATGGAAAGTTTGGAAGCCAGAGAAAATTGTTTGTTGTGCCAGATCGGGCTATTTTCAAAGTCCCCAGGTGTATTCCTTTGCCCTTCTCTCATTAAAAAGCTACAATGGATTCTGCACAGATGGTTTTTTTAAAGGTGTACAGAGTTGCCCAAGAAGATGGAGGCATCCAGGAGATATTTTTGTGAGGGCTGTGGTGCCTCAGCCAGGCTGGGATGCAAGCTGTAGGCTTGGCTTATTTTCCCACACTTCTCAACTACATGGCCACCTTTGTTTTAGCTGTGAAGCCTCTCTGGCCAAACAAATATTTTTATTAATACTCATCAGTATAAAAATATAAACAGATACTGAGTTAGAAGCACGGGCTCAGCTCTGATTGTTTGACCTTTAGTTTCTATTGACAACAGCAAAGTAAACAATTTCTGTGGAGACTCAGTGCTGATTTCTGCCACAAATAAATAAGAACTTGAGATTAAAATGGTGAGCTTTACGTTATTGAATAGAGACCTGAAGCCATTGAAACTGGGAGCTGCCCTGGAAGTACTGACAGCGGTGGAGCAATGAGTGTCCCCTGCAAAATGCTGTTCTTTGCTCATCTTGCAGGCAGGGAGAGGTTGGATTAGGGTGGATCTGTCCAGTGGTGTGGACTTGAGCTAAAGAGGACTTGAGAAGGCTGTCTGCCCTCCTGCCCAGTGCTCAGGGTGGGTTTTCAGAGCCAGCAGCTCCCCTGAGGAGCACAACTGGGCAGGGAAAGTTCCTGTGCACAGTTCTGGTGTTCCAAGAAAAGAAGGACGTGAAACTGTTGGAGCAGGTCCAGAGAAGGCACCAAGCTGCTGAGGGAACTGGAGCACCTCCCCTGTGGAGCCAGGCTGGGAGAGCTGGGGCTGTGAGAAGGTTGTGTGGAGACTTCACAGCTCCTTGCAAAGTCTGAAGGATCTACAGGGAAGCTGGAGAGGGATTTCATCAGGAACTGGAGTGGCAGGACAAGGGGGAATGGCTTCCCAGTGCCAGAGGGCAGGGATAGATGGGATATTGGGAAGGAATTGTTCCCTGGGAGGGTGGGCAGGCCCTGGCACAGGGTGCCCAGAGCAGCTGTGGCTGCCCCTGGATCCCTGGAAGTGTCCAAGGCCAGGATGGACTCTGGGGCTTGGAGCAGCCTGGGATAGTGGAAGGTGTCCCTGCCCATGGCAGGGGTGGAATGGGATGGGCTTTAAGTTCCCTTCTGACACAAACCATTCTCTTCACCAGTAATTTTATGATTCAAGCAGAGCAGGGAAGTAAAACCCCATTGCTTTACATCCAGACAGGAAAATACCGAAACCCCAAACACGGAAGAACCTTCGGTGAAAGTAAAAGGTGAAAAGCCTTGGATTTAGCATAGCTGCAAGGAACAACAGGCACTTTGAGCGTTGTTCAGTCTGTGCTGGGGATGGCTGATCCAGCAGGGAGCCCAAGGCCTGCTGTAGTCGGAGGGTTACGGTAGGCCCGTGTTCCGCCCTGACCTTTCGGGAGCCGCGATCCGGCCGTCCCTCCCATCCCTCCCCCACAGCCTGGGACAGCTGTAAACATCCCCATCATAAAGACACGATTGTAAGATCCTATTTATTTGCCATTAGGAACCGGCCTGGCACGGGCTTGGGTTGCCCGAGGGGCTGGGCGGGCAGGGCCTGTCCGAGCCCTCCTGCCACGACCCGGCCGGGGACCGTGGCGTGCAACAAACGCCTCTGGTCTGTCCCCGTGTCCCTCCGAGCGGGGCCTGGCGCCGGCATCGCTGGGACGGCTCCTGCCAGATGAAAACAACAACCCAATTCCCTCCTCGCCTCTCACCAGCTCTTCCCAGCCCTGCTGCTCCCCCGGGTGCGGGAGCCGAGGGTGGGGAGGAGGGCAGGAAGTTGCTGACGCGTGTGGTTGGATTTCGGTTTGAGCCCCATCCAGAAAGGAGCACCAAATATTAGTAAACAGATCAGGAAACATTTCCGTGTCTGGCAATAACTCCGCTTTTCCAGGGCAGCCATCTCCAGCGGTTTTTCCACCAGGGGAAAAAGACCCCTCTTGGTTGCTTTGCTCAAACTGGAGCAGCTCATCTCCTGGACCCCCTTCAGATCCTGCCCTTCAAACCCAGGTCTCCGGGCAGGTGCTGCAGCAGGATTCCGATCCGAGTCCTGCACGCTCCCGGACATCCCAGGGGATTACAGGATCCACATCCAGCATCTCCAATCCAGGCTGAAAAGGAAAGGATCAAGATGCTTGGCCTATATTGCTTTGGAAAAGAAGATTATGAAGCGGTTTCCTTGCCGTGTGTTGAAGAGGGAATTACTGTGCTCCGGTGGGCTCCTCGGGGCAGGGACAAAAGGCCTGTCAAGTCCTGCTGCTTCAAGCTGCAGTCGGTCCCGTTAGGAAAAGGACACAGGAATGAATCCAGCACTCAGTGAAATCCTAGTTTTACCATTTCTCAGCATCCTGGGATGAACCCAAGCTGCTTCTCTTGCAACACGTGAGGGAAATGTAGCAGTCCCTGATTCTGGAGGACTGAACTGCCCCAAACCTGTGTTTCTGTGCTCTTCACAGTGACTTCCACTCAACAAATTCAAATTTAGGGGCTTGGATAAAAAGCACATGGTCAAGGGCTGGTTTTGGAGAGAAGATCTCGTTTTTGGGCACAGCACCTCCCACTGCAGGTGTTGAGGGATGTTGATGTGGGATGGAGGTGCCACCAGCATGAAGAACAGGAACTGAGAAGATGAGGGACAAAAGCGAGGCTTGTAAGGGGAAAATAATTTCAAATGAGACCATCCTGATCCACAGCCAACAGCAAGCCTAAAAGCCAAGGAGGAAAAAGAAACAGAATTTGTCTTTTTTCATGTTGAACTCCATGAGATGGTGTGAGAAACCATCTGATCTAACACCTCCTGTGACCAAGTCACTGTGACTGCATGAATCATCCCACGCAGACACCTGGTGATGGTAAAGGTGACACTGTGACACCCACAGCTTGCCACTTATTTTGCCACTGATTGTTTTCACTGCTGCCATCAGTGCTGCCTGCAATAACTAAAAAATGGCATGTCCATTTGGGGACCAAATCTTCAGGGAGATGCCACCACACCTTGTGCTCTCACCATTTCAGTCTCCTTCCTACACCTTTGTCCTGCTTTTTTTGGTTTACAAAGATAAGGGGCCCATCTCACTCCAATCTCTGCCATGGGCAGGGACACCTTCCACTATCCCAGGTGCTCCAAGCCCTGTGTTTGGACACTCCCAGGGATCCAGGGGCAGACACAGCTCCTCTGGGCACCCTGTGCCGGGTCCTCAGCACCCTCGCTGCCCATCCTGGGCATCCCTCAGCCCCAGCAGCAGGGACAACAAAGTGAGCAGGTCAAGTGAAGCCTGCTGGACCAGCTTTGCCAAAAAGCCAAATCTGCTGAGGGAGCTGGGAAAGGGGCTCAGGCTGGAGCAAAGGAGGCTCAGGGGAACCTTCTGGCTCTGCACAACTCCCTGACAGGAGGGGACAGCCAGGGGGGGTCGGGCTCTGCTGCCAGGGAACAGGGACAGGACAAGGGGAAACGGCCTCAAGCTGTGCCAGGGGAGGCTCAGGTTGGACACCAGCAGGAATTTCTCCATGGCAAGGGAGCTCAGGCCTTGGCAGGGGCTGCCCAGGGAGGTTTGGAGTCCCCATGCCTGGAGGTGTCCAGGGAAGGGCTGGACGTGGCACTCAGTGCTCTGGGCTGGGGACAAGGTGGGGATGAGGCACAGCTTGGACTCCATGGGCTGGGAGGGATTTTCCAGCCTCAGTGGTTCTGGAATTCTCTAAACACCAACCGAAAGCATCCCGAGGGAATTCCTCATGCAGCCTCCCAGCACAGCTGGGAAGCTAATGCTGGATTTAAGGGGCTTTGCTGGGAATGGGCTGGAGCTCAGTCGCGTGCTCAGCTCCTGCAGGGCTCATCTCCAGCTCTCCCTCGGCCCGGGAAAGCGCTGAACGTGCCGGGGCGTTTTAACGAGGTTTCCAAATGGTTCCTACCCCTCTGCTCCGAGGCCAGGCTTCCACGGAGCAAACAGAACTGTGCCGAGGCGTGGATGGAGCCGGAATCCTTTCCTAGCCCTGGCCAACTGGGAATAAGAGTTACTTCTTTATAGCAGATGTGTAGCTCAAAGTTCACCATAAGGGCACTCACATCGAGAGCACAGCGTGTATTGTTCTGCAAGAAGGCTCAGCTCAGCCCTTCAAAAGACTCTGGAACAACTAATTTCATTATTCAAAGAATAAAGTGAGGCAGAGGGAGCCAAAATTAACCCTCTGGCCGCTCCCTGGAAGCGGGGATTTCTTTAGCACCCTGTGCTCACAGATGCACGCAGAGAATCTGCCTCGCAGTGTCCCAGCTCTGTTTTTCTCACTAGTTTAGGAGCTGGATATCTTATTCTTCTCAAAATGACTACCTGGACCCAGGCCAGGCTGAGCACCCCCACATGAAGGCCTCTGTGTGTACACTGCATCAGAGAATATTCATCTCCATTTAAGACCCCCAGGGAAAATCAGAAGCAAAAAACATTTTTTTTTTTTTTTTAATTATCCATACAGAAAAAAAGTTTGTTCTCTTACTGACCAAATTCAAAAACAATACTTGCAGGCAGGAAGGACAAAAGAAGACAAGTCCTACAAGAAAAAAATCACCTATTTTTAGGCAGATTTGAGCAAAGAAAAATACACTCCTCCAAATCATGTCCCCTCCTTGCCCAAGGATCTCTTGGCCGTGTGGCTGGGGCATGAACTGTCCCTGAAATTCTCCCTGCCCGACCAAATTCCTCTCTCTGGAGCTGAGCTGCTCGCTCAGCATCAATCCTACCTGTGAGTTAAGCTCTAAGGGAAAAGCCCAGGGCACCTAAAGAAAATCCACCCCAGAGCAGCAGGTTGATAAAGGGTCAGTCAAGGACCAGGACCAGGACCGGGATGGGTCCCTTGCATTTGCTGTTTCACTTCCCAGTTCCAGCACACGGTGCAGGGGGTGGAATTAAGATGAGCTCTTTTACCTGGAGAAGCAGCCAGGAACCATCTCCAGCCACATTTGGGGCAGGAACCCCAGTTTTCTCCAGAAACCCAGGTTTTCTCCTCAACCCTGAGCTGCTCAAAAAATCCTTTGGCGAATCCTTTGGCAAGGACCAGGGGATCGGCTGGAGCAGCGATATTTGACGGGATTATTTCTATTTGTTCCCATCCTGCCGTGCTTGCAGCCTGCATTCCCAAACTGGTCCCCAGGACTGCCTTTTAACTCAAAGGAAAGTGGGATTTGCGCTACACAGGTGCAAACCCCAAATGGCCGGGATGCAGGGCGCTGGTGATCCAGGGTTTGGACCAGGCTCGCTCACAGCCCGTGGTTAATGCAACAACACATCTGTGAGCAGCTGGAGAACAAAAATCCCTTTGTCCCGGCGTGTTCCCGAGGCTCCATCCCTCCCGTGCCGGGGAGCCGCCAGGTGCAGATGGCTCTCTGCAAACGGGAACTCGCTCAGCTTCGAGGTGCTGGGCTGGGATTTTCTGCGCTGGGAGAAGGTGGCGAAGGAGAGTGGCTGATCCCTTCCTCTCCTGCCAGCTCATCCCCTTTCCCTGCGCTCCGGGCAAGGCAAGCAGTGCCGGGACAGAGGCTGACCTATATTCCAGCGCTGACTGCCCACCACGTTTCTGAAAAAAAAAAAAAAAAATAAAAAATATTTTTTCCCCCTCCAATCTGGGCTGAAAAAGGATGGTGACAGCCGAAGCGAGCATCACGGCCCGAGAGGAGCTCTGGGTGGCCGCAGCTTTGCTCCGCAGCCCGCGGGTGCGCCAGGGCCCCGCGGGGAGATGCGGGCGGCTGATAGCGAAGGAAGGATGCTCCGGGCCGGGTGAGGCAGGAGGTGCCCTGTGCACAGCAGAAAATGTCACACGGAGCCGTGGCTGACCGCAGAGTCCCCGGCTCGGCCGTGGGGTGGCAGGGGCACGGCGGAACGGGCTGGCTTTCCCACAGCCTGGGCTGTCCGCTCGCCCCCCGGGAAGCCTCGGCACTAAAAAGCTTTCCCAGATGCTCGGAGCAGTCGGGGACAGCCACACACACCTGGCTGGGTTTTCCCGTGGTGACGCTCAGGATGAGAACTGGGAAATGAGGAGAATCACGAGGCTTTCCAGGGGTCTCTGCGGGTTTCATCACCACAGCCTCCAAGATGACAGCAACCTGCCCTGCACCCCTTTACTCCACATAAAACCTCTCCGCCGGGGTTGAGCCCTAACTCTCTCCCTGTTTCCATTTATTTGCCTCCAGGGGAGGAATTTTGCTTTTCAAGAGGAGCCTCCCTCCTCCTCCTCCTCGGCGGAGGTGTCACCACCGGCTGATTCCCACCTGGATGTGGGAATTAAGCGCAAATCCCAAGGATGCTGAGAGGAAGGCGCTGCAGTGAGCCGGGCTCGGCGGCAGCAGAAGGCTCCGGGATTTCAGGGCTTCGGCTCTGCCACACAAAGCGGCTTAGGGACGGCACAGCTGAGCCAGAGGCTGGATTAGAGACAAAACCGGCTCTGGCTCCGGGAAAATCTCTGCACAGGGGCTCAAGGTGCTCACTGGGCAGCTCAGAGAGCATCCTGGTCCTTCCCTGGGAGCATCTGGGCTCCTGGTTCCAGCACAGCCTCTGCAAGGCATGTCACAGCCTCCTTCCTTGTGGCATGTCACAGCCTCCTCACGGCATGTCACAGCCTCCTCATGGCATGTCACAGCCTCCTTGTGGCATGTCACAGCCTCCTTGTGGCATGTCACAGCCTCCTTTTGGCGTGTCACAGCCTCCTCATGGCATGTCACAGCCTCCTTTTGGCGTGTCACAGCCTCCTTTTGGCGTGTCACAGCCTCCTTGTGGCATGTCACAGCCTCCTTTTGGCGTGTCACAGCCTCCTTGTGGCATGTCACAGCCTCCTTTTGGCATGTCACAGCCTCCTCTGGAGGCGCTGGCCTCTTGGAGTTGGTCACTCCAGATTTGGCAGACGAGCCCAGGCAGGCACAGAGCCCTCGGTGCCAGGCTGGGGCTGGTGACCCTTTGTGTCACCCTTTGAGTGGCACAAGTTCAGGTTGCTGCTCCTTGCATTGACTCGAGGAGGAAACTCCTCTGCCAGGGTCAGCAGCAGAGACCCCTGCTTTGAGCCTGGGGCTGTACCAGCACAACACGGCCCCTCCGTGGGGAGGGAAATGTGGTCACAGGGGTGCTTTCAGCTGGGCAGAACCTCCCACCTGCAGCTGCCTTTCAAAAGGAATTTTTAAAAAAACAAACAAACAAAAAAGAACCCCAAACAAAAACCCCAAGTCTCCAAACCTAAATTAATCTTTCAGTTTATTTTCATACGCTTGCGCAAAAACACGGCCCAGGTCTCTGGAGACAGAGGAGACTTGTCTGGTTGATTTCCTGGGGTTTTCCCTGGATGGATGTGACTTTTGATTAACTGGCAGATCCATCCATTGCAGCCTTGTTCCCACATTCCCACTGTAAGTGCAGTGGCCAGCCCTGCCAAGGGGCGTTCCCTGGGTGGAAGTTACCACAGCTGGGAACTGCAAACCCATGGCCCCGGCTTTCCTTGTGAGGAGGAAGATGAGAACATCTTGGTCTGGGAGCTGGAAGGCTCCAATTCCACTTCAGGCAATGGCTGGGCACAGCTGAGGGCAGACACAGCCATCCCCCTTGTCTGGGAACAGGGAGAGAGTGGCTGGAGTGGACGGATCTGCCAGTTTATCGAAAATCAGGGATGAAATCCCAGGAAATCAACGAGACAAGTCTCTTCTGTTGCCACCCTTCTGGACACAGTGGCCTCTTTGAAACATCTCCCTGTCACCCGCCTTGTGTGGGAATTCCACATCTCCCTGCTCCCACATTCCCAGGGAGCACAACACATCCAACAACTTTTCCTCTCCACCTTAAAAAAAAAAAACCCAAGCAATTTTTATCTAAATCATCTTAATCTGGAGGGATGCTGCAGAACAGAGGCGTTTTGGTAGACTGGCACAGTATTTCCAGGAGGAATTTCTTCCAGGAAAGGGAGCTCAGGCCTTGGCAGGGGCTGCCCAGGGATGTTTGGAGTTCCCATCCCTGGAGGTGTCCAGGGAAGGGCTGGACGTGGCACTCAGTGCTCTGGTGACAAGGTGAGGATCAGGCACAGCCCTGGGAGGGCTTTTCCCACCTCCATGAGTCTGGGATATGAGGAAGGAGCAATCTGAGACTGACCAGGATTTGAAAAAGCTCCAAATTGAAAATCTCACGACTCCAAAAACATCTCTGAATCTGTGATTTGCTTATTAAAGGGCACTTTGAGGCATCAGGGTGACCAAAGCTGAGGGATTGCTGAAAGGACAGAGTCAGAGACATCTCCACTGACCTGTCACTCCAGGTATCAGTGGCTGCTGCTGATACAAAGCCCCTGGAAGAGCATCACATCTCCAGAGAAATCCATCTGAGAGGAACAACACAGTGTTGAGTCAAAGACACCTTACATCCAGTTTTCTGCCTTCTTTTAAAATTAACAAGTCTTAAATTCTTAGTGTCACTTAAAATACTCCACTAGAAATGGCCAAAGGCATTTTGTAAATCACAGTGGTCAGGTGCTGTGATCCAGGATGTCAGATTTGGGTGGAATGCAGGGGTAAAGTAAGAAAAACATAGGCTGGACTGTACTCTGTAATGGTTTAAATTCTGTCTGCTAAATTTTGTTATTTTTAGTGCTGTGGTAGAGAGCTACCACACTTGTTACACGTGATTGAAGAGGAAGGGCAAGTTAAAACCCAATTTAGAATAAATGAGTTATTTCTTGCATAATTTCTGAGTAATTTCTGAACCCATACCTGACACCTCCCACTGTCCCAGGCTGCTCCAAGCTCCATCCAGCCTGCCCTTGGGCACTTCCAGGGATCCAGGGGCAGCCACAGCTGCTCTGGGCACCCTGTGCCAGGGCCTGCCCACCCTCCCAGGGAACAATTCCTTCCCAATATCCCATCTATGCCTGCCCTCTGGAAGTGGGAAGCCATTCCCTGTGTCCTGTCACTAGGACAAGGAGTAAATAAGGAGTTTCCCAGGAACAAACTCTGCAGCTTTATGGATTTTTGTGCCACTTCAAGTCAGGGTCCTCTGCTTGACATATTTTTCATTATTCTGTAAAAGTATCAGGAGACCTGGCAAGAGTGCTGGAGCTCCATGCCCCTGCCTAGAGCCAGGGAAAGTCTTACTTCAATCAAAATAACCACTCTCAGCACAGATCCTGGAAAATTCAATTTAATTCCATCCCAATAATTATTCCAGCACACCGATACATCTTCCTTTATTTGTTTTTTGTAAGATGATGTTCAAATTCAATCCATCACAGCAAAATTCATAGCAAATGTAGAGGAAGTTTAGCAGCCTGACTTTGAAATTGCTGTAAATGAGGCTTCACAGCCTGTGCAAGGCTCATGGCAGACTCTATGCAGCCATCGAAGTTGGAACGAGTGAATCCATCACCCCCACAGATCAGGAGAGGCTGAGTGTGAAGTATCATCTGTCCTGGACAATTGGGCACAGCCCTTGTAACCTGGAAATGAAAAACATGAAGGGAGTGGGCAGAGAAAGTCTTTTATTCACCTGAATTTCACACCAGAAAGGTCTGAATTCCTGAGAAGCACATCACAGAACCACAGAGTGGTTTGGGTTGGGAGGGACCTTAAAGCTCATCTTGTTCCACCCCCTGCCATGGTCAGGGACATCTTCCACTAGCCCAGGGTGCTCCAAGCCCTGTCCAGCCTGGCCTCCCAATCCAAAAGGCAGATCCAAACATTAACCATCAAAATACCATAACACAATACTTATTTCTGAGAGTTCAATAATTAAGAGTAGAACTTTGTTGCGTGTGGAAATTCAGAAACTTTAAGAGAAGCCAGTCTCAGCAGGAGTGACTCGTCTGACCCCGGTGTAGAGATTGAAAAAGGTGTGAGAGTGATCTCACATCAACAAAGTGGGGCTTGCAAAATCCCACATGGGTTCAACACAGGAAAGAGAACCTCCTGTCTCTGGGATCACAGAATCCCAGGATCACTGAGGCTGGAAAATCCCTCCCAGCCCATGGAGTCCAAGCTGTGCCTCATCCCCACCTTGTCCCCAGCCCAGAGCACTGAGTGCCACGTCCAGCCCTTCCCTGGACACCTCCAGGCATGGGGACTCCAAACCTCCCTGGGCAGCCCCTGCCAAGGCCTGAGCTCCCTTGCCATGGAGAAATTCCTCCTGGTGCCCAACCTGCTAAAGCATGATACAGAGAGTACAATTTTCTTTTGATAATTTCTTGGATTCCCACCCAGTAAACCGTTACTGTATCCCCTCTTGGGACTGTCAGCTTCCAAGGAATCTTGCTAAATCCAGGGCATTTTTCCACGGATTCAAATGTACCCTCAGCTGGCCACTGAGGAGCCAGCCATTCTCTGCCACTGCCAAGTGTGGATGAGCTGCAAAGAACCCACATTTATGTTGCTGGCTGCATTTTCTGCTACTGCTGTTAGCATCTCTTCAAAGGACAAAATCAGCAAGCCCTTATCCTTTATTCAGCTTAACAGAGGAGTCCATCCAGGTATGGCAAATTCAGACAGAGATTCCCCCTTGTGACCAGTTTTAAGTCAGTACTTTATTTACTCCTGAATTTTTCTTACAGATCGAGATGAGTACAAACAATGCAGAAAGACTTGGCAGAAAAAGTCTTTTTTGAGCGTCCTTTCTTCTTGGCTACCCAGTGCTTATTTGATGCTGGCTGTACCATGCAGCTCCTACCCCTCCTGGTATTGGGTCAAAGGTTGGACTTGATGATCTTGGAGGTGTTTTCCAGCCTCAGTAAATCCACATGAAGTGACTCTGCCAAAGACACACGGGGGGCTGGGAAGCTGTTGGCTCTGAATGCTAATGGTGCCTTCACCATAATTAGAGCAAGGGGATCCAGAACTGCAGCTGTGCTGCTAAGTAGTGTCAGTAGAATTTTGGAAGTCCTAATCCCTCATCTGCCATGGATAATTGTAATGTCTGCATTTTAATCCCAGGATTGTGTTTGGCCATGTGAAGGATGTTACAGCCGGATTTAATTAACAAGTAGGATAAACCCCATCTAAAAGAGTCAGGGGAAAGATGCACCCATCTTAACAGCTCCCCTGGCCTCTGTGGCAACTGCTTATTATAACTGAAAGTAAAGACAGCTTTAGGAGAAAGAGGGAGTTCTGCCCCAGATATTTCATTTAGGCAGTGATTATTTTATAGGGTGGCATTAGAGATCTCTTTATTGAGATAACGGGTCTGACCTCCTGGGGCTTATTTGCAACCTAAGACATATTGACATTCATCCACCAAATTACAGACTGCTGATAATTCCTCCTGTGGCACCAGCAGCTGCTGGAGTCAGAGCAACAGAAGCAGGAGCTGGATGGGGTTTGGAAGCCCCTTCCAGAGCTGGATCCAACTCTTCTCCTCCCTCCCACCCACAGCTCTCGTGAGCACCAGCAATCCTCAGCAGGTAAGGCAGGAGAAAAGAGCAGATGCCACAACCAGGGAACCTTAACCTGGTTTTCCCAAAACCTCCCCCCTGAACTGATAAAGAGGGACTCAGAGAAGACACCACGATTTTGATATGTTTTATATAAATATTAATACCCGTGCTAAGGTTGCTTTTGCAATCCACCAATACTTTACTCGCAGAAAAATAAACTTTGTGCTAACGAGACCAGGTTCCCAAATTGGATGCAGATCAATGGGTATGAGCAGACTCCACAACAGCCATCCACAGAAACTTCAAAAAAGGAAAAATTTTTAGGGGACTGCTTTAAAAGTAAATATTTTGCGTCGACCTCCACGTTCAAATTCACCAATGTAATTAAACTTGAGAGGCTTTGGGTAAACATGGAGATACACTCCAACACTTCAGGAAATCGCCAACAATTTCCTTGGATTTTTAAAAGAAGACAGCAAAATATGCACATTTTGCTCTTATTACCCTTAGGTAGTTTACTTTCAAATACTTTTTGCATAACATTCTGTTAAATTGAGCTAGGCCAAATCAAATAATCACAATTAGCACGTCTGTACTTCTGCTCTTCTGTGGTAGGGTGGGAATTTTACTAATAATACCACATACTTTTGGATGCAGAGAGATGCATTTAGTCATGATTTTTAAGCACCAGTGAAAATCCCACTGAATTACGTGGGATTTACTTCCTTCCTGTTACTCCTACCCTACTTACCAAGAGAGCTGCATAACTCACTGCTGAGCCAGGCCCAAAATGTTAAAAAAATGGCTAAAAACTACCTGTTTTTTGCTGGCCAGCTCTGGATGCTGCTCATGGCTACGTGGAGGAATGTGTTATGGATACTGAGCAACCATCCCCTCTTCTCCTGCTCCCCGAGGATGGAACACACAGCCCCAGCAGGGAGTACCTGGGAGTATCTCCATCTCTGGCACTTGATGCTGCTGGGTTCAGGCAGGGAGGGCACAATCCTCTGCAGGTGGCTGAGGATGATCTGCTGCACCTCTGCAGGGTCTGAGTCCAGGTGCTCGCTTCCAAAGGTCACTGTGGTGTGCACCACAACTGAGGGCCCAATTTCAGGAGACTCTGAAAGGAAAAAAATAAAGAAATGGAGAGGTGCTTCTGAAGGATTGCTCACTCATACCTGCCTTCCCCACATGCTGATAATTGTGCCTCTGGCCTAGGAGTCAGTAAGAACAAAAATATCTGTGGTACCACCCTCTTCTACCAGGTGGGAAAAAAGCACAAGGAATAACAACCCAAGTTGTTCACAACAAGAACACAAGTCAAAGAGGATATCTCTGCAACAACCTGGTTTTGGACACTTCCAGGGGTCCAGAGGCAGCCACAGCTTCTCTGGGCACCCTGTGCCAGGGCCTCACCAGCCTCACTGTAAAAAAATTGGTTTTTTTATCTCATCTAAATCGACCCTCTCCCTCAGTTTAAAACCATCACCCTTTGTCCTGTCACAAATGTTTGTTCTCATCTTTTGACCATGGAATCATAGCTCTAGTGCTGATGTTGATCCCAGCAGATTTGGAAAGGGCCAGGCTTTGTTACATTTGGGGCTGGTTGCAGGTTCTCTGCAGCAGGTGACTCCTGTCCCCACTGGCATGTTGGTTTGTCACTTTACACATGCGGCCTAACAACCAGCAGCCGGAGAATTTGCCTGGATTAGGGGATTTTTGGGCTCAGGGACTTCCCTGTGCCAAGGCAGGATGAGGATCCAACAGATCCTTGTGTGAGTCACTCCTGCCCCGATGAGCAGGATGGAGCAAGGACACGACGTGGGTTATGCTGCATTTCAGCTGAGCTGGTTGTTCAATTGAGTGAATCCCTCTCACCCCCTTACCCAGCAACTCCCTCCTTTGGAAGCAGAAAGCCTCTCCTGGTTAGACCTTTGCCTGAATTCTTAGAAGAAGATTTTAGTTTCAGCAAACGTGTTTTCTGACGGAGGAATCCATGAAGAAAGAGGTGGCTGAGCACTTTCTGACCATTCTGGCTGCTGGGCACCAAGCTTGATAAACTCCTTATCACCGCTCTGCCAGTCAGGAAATCCCCAGCCCCTCGAGCCAGAGACCCCCTCTGGGAAGATGGCACATTCCAGCTTTCCAAAGGCAACCAAAGTGTGTTTCTCTGGTGAGCTTCCTGTCCTGGTCTGATCACTCCAGAGCTGCAGCAGTACCAAATCTGCTTTAAATTCCTGTGGAAGGAACCCCTCTCTGAGTCTCTTTCTAGGGTGGGCCGGCTCAGCCAACCCTTGCACTTGAAAACATGGCAAAAAGGGCAGGAAGATGTTTCCTGGTTTCACAGCTACCACAGGACATATCTCTGTGGGCATCAGAAATGCTGCTCAGACTTTCCTTCCCCTTTTTGGGGCAGAAACCAGGTATTCTGATGTCTCTCCACAGACATGGAGAGGGACAGAAGAGCAAGAAGACCAAACCCCTTCCTGTGTGAGCGGAGCACTCCTGGGACAGGGCCCTGAGCGATGGAAAACTCCATCTTGACCTAGAACCTGGGAATGAGGGGAAAGGTTTCTGGACTGTGAGCAGAAGGCGGGAGCCATCGGCTTCTTCTGAACGTCTTGGGACTGTCTCAACAGTCGTCATCAATTCCCAGCTGGAGGAATCATACAGGCTGTGCAGAAAAAGGGAAGGAGAGACTGCTGACAGTGAGAATTCATACAGGGTTAAGCCTGCTGGGAGTATTAGCTCCCAGAAAAAGGATGGGGCTAATAAAAAGTGCCCTGGAGAAGAGCACAGAGAACAGAACCCAGGGCCACGGTGGCTTGCAGCCCAAGGGCATCTGGAGTCAGGAATGTGGCTCTGAGCTTTGAGTAACACATTTAGTGCAGAACTGCGGTGTCCTGGTCCAGCTGCTCTCACTGTCACAGGGGGATGAAAAGGCTCGTGGGTGAATTGCTCCAGGCAGTGACAACAAGAACAGCCCCCGGTGCCAAGTCCTCCCACAGGGATCTCCTCCTGCCCTGGCAAGTTCTCAGATGGTACTAAGGGTGTCAAGCCAGCTCCTGTGGGGCCACGTCCTCCTTACCGTCAGTCTCAGGGATGGAGCGAGACAGAGAAATTACAGTAAAATAAAACATATGAAATTGTGATTACAACAATGAAACAAGACATATGTTCTTGGAGAAAGCCCATGGTGGATCATCTGCCCACCAAAATATTCCTCCTGGCAAAATGCAAAATCTACTTTTCTGTGGTGAATCTATGCCAAGGTCAGGGTTCAGAGTCCCTAAACTGAAAAAGTACTTCAGAGATGAGATGTGATCCCTGGACCTGAAGTTCCCTTAGCAGAGAGAACCCCACCAGAGCATGAAAGCCACAGGATCCATTTGGGAAACGGTCAGCATGGTGTCTATCATGTTCTGGGAGCGTGACAGGTTAGAAAAGGAACGGTGGAAAAGGAGGAATCGGCAGGTTAAATGGATTTCAAGGTGCCAGGATGGGGACAGAGCACAGTGCTCTTGGGACTAAATTAATAGGGCACCCTAAGCAGGACCCACCTGCTCTTCAGCTGCCAGAGAGAGGAGACTTGGCAAAGACAGGGAGAAGCAGCTATAGCTCCTACTGTCCCCAAGAAAGCAAAAGGCAACTGTATTTTCCCAAACAACAATATTCTAGGAGAGAAAACCATGTCTGAGGGCCGCTGTGGGGCACATCTGTGGCTCACAGACCATGCAGATCCCATAAACCCACTGACCCTCAGGAGAGGGAGATCTACTTTCATAAAGGTATAAAAGTAAGCAGCCACAGCCTGCAGTTCAATTTGCAAGCTCCACAGATGCATCCACAAAACATCCACAGAGAGGAAGGAAGATTTTTTTACTGTTTCAGCTGCGCTAACATTGAAACTTGCAGGGCAGCAAATGCAGACAGATCTTGAAGAATTTCCTGTCTTTGCCAAGGGGGCTTGCTTAGATTCGCTTCCCAGTTCACTTATCAGTGTGTTCAGTAAATCCTCACCAGAACATTGTCTGTCTCAGAGTCACAGAACTTCAGGAGGAACCTCTGGAGGTCTCTAGTCCAAGATCCTGCTCAAAAGTGGGGCCAGCTTCAAAGCCAGATCGTTTTCTACGATTGTTGGAGTGCTCAGGGATCGTCCAAGAGTTACAGCCTGGTCTCCAGCAGAAAACTGTCTGTGGATGTGATAGGCACACATCTCCCACAGGAATGTTCTCCCCATCTTAGGGGAGCAGCATTGAGTATTTTTCTCGTGTTGCTGCCCAAAACCTGGAGCCATAATTGATCCCGATAAAAAACAAGATGAGGTTGTTTCCTGACCCTCAGGAATTTGTAAGCTTCCTGGGGAGGTGTGTTTCGCCATCTGAACCCCATTCTGGTCCTGGGTAGCAGGAGAGGAGGGGAAAGGGCTTTTGTAACACTAAACAAACCCTGGAGGAGGGAAATGCTGCTGGGTCAGTGTGGAGGGCAACAGGGAAGCTGGACACCTCCAGACAGGCTGGAACTGCATCCCTGCTCCCTGGGAGGTGCCAAAAGAGATGTGCAGGCCTCATAAGCCCTACCTAAAAGTTTAAAAAAGTGCAGTAATCAACTTTATAACACCTAGAAAGCAAGAGAGATGGAGGTTCACTTTCAAAATGCCACGCTGCTGTTCGGAAGGAGGGCCAGGAGCTTCTCCAGTTATCCTCAGAAATTCCTGTGGCTCCTAAGGTCGCACATTCTCCCTAGAATAAAATCTCCTGCCTGATAAGGCACATTTGGGCATTTGGGAGAAGTCATAGAAAGAATGACATTAACTTTTTTATATTCAGAAACCCAGCATTTCATTAGCCTTACCAAGTTTCTGATTATTTTTCTAAAAGGCAGGCAGGGCTGGCAGAGGGTTACAACACAACAAGGCAAAAACTTAAATAGTTCTTTTAACTCTTTCATCTTCCTAAAAATTCTTTTTTCCAGGAAGGAAAGGAATCTCTGTTTCAAAATTAAAGAGGGCACTCAGGAATTATACAATGCTAAAAACCTGTAAGGCAGATCTTCCCTTTAAATTACATAACACCGCAATCCTGGAGCAAAAGAAAGGAACCACTTCCCCTTTCATGTGTCATCTATCTTTAGTCCTCCTGGAATGCAGAGAGATGCAAAGACTGCGGTATTCCAGAAATAATTTATGCTGGAGAATTCCCACTGTCCCCCCGACCCGGTATAAATATGGATGGGGTGTTTGAGGCAGCCAATCCCACAAAGTGTTTAATATTCATGCACAGCACACGCGGAATTCAGCACACGCTTCTCGTGGGCTCCTCCTTATGTAACATCACCTCTGCAGGCAGGGACGGGATTCTACCGACAGCAGCTGGGATCCTCAGCTGATGGAAAAAGCCTTCCCTCCTGGAGACTCCTGATGACACCAGGAATTGGTGGCATCAGAGAAATTGCTTTATCAAACCCACGACGACAGGGCCGGTTTGTGTCTCGCCGGTGCAATGTGAAACGCTCGTGGGTTGGGTGTCTCTGCTTTACTGCCACATCTCAGACAAGTGACAAGGACAGCCTGGGCTTCCACAGGCAGGGCCAGCCTCTGCCTTTTGGCCTTTTGAAGGCTGTACTACCTGCTTTAGGGGGATGTTATATATGTGAGGCCCTCAGCAGAAAGCTCACAGGATCATAGAATCATAAAATGGATAGAAGATCGTCCAGCTCCAAACCTCCTGCAGGGCACAGCTATCAGCTGTAGTTACTTCCTCTGGATTTCTGTTGTTCCAGGCTGTTTATTAAAAAGCTACTGTTTGAGGTGGCAGTGAGGGTGAGATAAACCTCCATTAGTTGTGGATACATCAGGTGAAGAAACAACTGGAGAAAGCGATGGCTTTTTGGGAACGATGACTGCCCTGGAAGATCTCAGCTGCCTCACCCAGCCATTCTGCTTCCTCTGACTGTTTACTTTTTTGGTTGCCACCATCCCCTTCCTCAGATGAGTCCAAATAATCAAGGTTGAAGAACAGAAGAATGGGAAGGTGGACGAGTGGAGTGAAGCTAAAAGGGACAGCGAGGTGCTTGTGTGCCTCCCACTGAAATGTTCTGGAGGGCAGCTGGAAACACAGGAAGAAAAATGCAGATGCCAAATGCTTGCATATGTGCTAAAACAAGCATAAAGGAACTTTTTATTCATGTGTTTTGGTTGCAGAACTTCACATGTAAATAAATTTCACACTCAGCCTCCCTTGCCTGTGCTGTCTAAAGTCTGTCTCCTAGGAAGAGACGCACACAAAGTTTGTTCTTCTTGGAAAAAAATTGCTCATATGAACAGAACTCTCCCCCAATTCAAGGGAAATTTCAGTGAGAAAGGTACGTGCCAACACTGATGTTCTGGTACTTTCTACATATTTGTTAACAATATGCCCCAAATAATGTGCCTTGTACATGGTTCAATTGCATCTGGAGACAGCAAAGCTGTCTGATAATTCCATCATAGTTCCATATTTGTTGTTCTTGGTGCTGGTGCAAAGAGGAGGGGAAAGCATGGGTGAATTCCTCCTTGACACTGGTGAGGGTAAGATCAGCAGGCCCTATTGTCTATCAGGTATTTTTCGTTGAACGTGACAATGGCAACAGAATCTCAGATGCAAGAAAATCTCCAGCTGAACACTGTCAGAAACAAGGAGACAATGCCAGAGAAAAAAAGATCACTCTGTATTTGGCTTTCCTTAAGCTCCTTTTTTAACATATTCACTGTTCAGTCCCTGCTGGAGAAAGCACATCAGGGTGGATACATCCTTATTTTGGCCAGTCCAGCCATTCTTCTGTTTTGTTTTCACTCTTTTCAGATGAACAGGCTAAATTCTTAGGGAAAACAAATTTGTGCTTCCACAGGGGAATGGAGAATCTCTCCTACAAGGAAAGGCTGGGCAAGCTGGGAATGTTTTGCTTGGAGAGGAGAAGGTTCTGGAGAGACCTCAGAGCCCCTTCCAGCACCTAAAGGGGCTCCAGGAAAGCTGGAGAGGGACTGGGGACAAGGGATGGAGGGACAGGACACAGGGAATGGCTTCCCAGTGCCAGAGGGCAGGGATGGATGGGATATTGGGAAGGAATTGTTCCCTGGGAGGGTGGGCAGGCCCTGGCACAGGGTGCCCAGAGCAGCTGTGGCTGCCCCTGGATCCCTGAAAGTGTCCAAGGACAGGTTGGACAGGTGGAAGGTGTCCCTGCCCATGGCAAGGGGGTGGAACTTTGGGTCTTTAAGGTCCCTCACAAGCCAAACCATCCTGGATTCTGTGACTCTAACTTGTCTGCAGGTGTTTTTTCTCGAGTTAATCTATGGCACCACACTCCTGGCGGGTGAAGCACATTTAATAAACAAAACACACCCTTCTTCCACTGCCATCCTCCAGAAAGAGAGAAGGGTCTGTCTTGGGGGATATTCTCCAAGCCCTACCGAGCACATGCAGCCATTTCAGGGACTCTCCCTGATCACAAAAGCACCCTGGCTAACTCTGAACTGGGCTGAGCAGCTCCAGTTGTACAACTCATTCCTGCTTCCAAGCCCTGTGGAAAGAGCAGGAGTTGCAGAGTAACTGGTGAGGGGAGACAAACTGGCGAGTGCATGAATCAGTGTTTAAACAAAGGAACCCCAGCTCTTTCTTGGAATAGCAACATTTTGATGTCTCCAATCCCCTGACAGTGGTTTCATAAACGCACTAACGTAAACCATGTGCTGGGGGCTGATTTTCTGAGGGCCGGCCCGCTCTCATTGTGTGCTTTATTACAGGCCAAATGTGACATTAAACGCCATCCGCCGCGGCTTGGAGTTAAATACTCGCCCTGTTCAGAATAGCAACACTCAATTAAACAGCATTTCTCATGCTCTACACCCTCCATTGTGGCTGTGTTTAAGGGAAATAATGGGAGCACTGACCTATATTGCGCTTCTTGTTATCGATGGAGATGAAGCGTATGCAGGGATTATCAGTGATGTACTGAGCAGCCCAGGGGACAGCAATCCCTGTCCCAGCCTCATAAAACAGTCCCAGGGCATAGCGGGATGAGTAGCTCACAGATTCCAGTTGCTGCTTTTGACTTTCATTAATTACTGTGGAAAAAAAAAAAAAAAAAAAAAAGAAAGAAAATCAGACAATCCCTCTCAGAACATTAAATATGGGAATGCTGCGGTTAAGCTGATTATTTCCCTTCCTGAAAATGACCAGACTGCTGAAACTAAGAATTTAATATTAAGCCTAGTGCTTTGTAGTATTTTTTTCTGGGACGCCTCTTCATGAAGTTTTAATGGTGCATTATGTAGAGTGTGTCCTTCACACACGACCCTCCCCCAGCTGCTGCGGGTTCATCTCCCAACTCCCCCTCAGTTGCCTCTGACTCGAAACTTCAATGACTTCGGTGACTTTTTGTTTCAAATCTTTTCTCAAAGGGTGAATAAATAGCAATAAAATGCTTGGGTTGCCTCGAGGACATCGAGTAAATGGTCGTATGGCTCGACAAGCACCAAAATGACTTCACATATCAACAAAATGAACTCAGAGCCTCTTGAACCTCTGGGGAAAAGAGCCCTGTGGCTTCTGCACTGCAATTCAAATGAATGAAGAAAACCCTGCACTCAGCATACAATAGGCTCGTAGTGAAGCTCAGCTCCTTCAGCTGAAGGTGTTTCAAAGCAGTTTAGAAAATTTCAGGGCAAGTAGAAATCCTAATTCCTCCCTGTGATTAACTCTTCTATCTTCCAATTACAGTGAGATCTGCTTTTTGCAGCAATTTCATAATCTTCATAAAAAGCTGCACAAAGCAGCATTAGCCCCACTGTAAGCATTCAAATATTTAATTTCATGCCACAGAGAATCCCACCAGCTTGGCTAATTGTGGAGTCCAGCTCCACGTCTCTCTTCCTGTGACTGAATGGATGTCCAAGGCTTCTGCCAGCTGGAGCAGCGCACGCAGAGACAAAAGTTCAGCTGATGCTGTAGGAAGGAAGGAACAGCTCACCCCACAATGGGTCAAGCTGACCTGGCCCCACCTCCCTGCCGCAGCAGGGCCATCCCAAACTCATGGCACAGGATTGTGTCCTGCCAGCTCTCCCAGCTGAGGCTCCTGGTGGGTCTCCCCCACCAGCCTGACCCAATGCCCAGCACACCAGAGCATCACAAGTCGGATTCCACCTCAAATCCCACCAGAAACTAACCCTGAAATGTCCCCCCCCCAAAAAAAAAAAACAACAACAAAAACCTGAAAACACTTGGGAAGTACTTTTTTTTCCTATTTCCCCCACAAATATGCTGGGGAACAGAGAAATGGGGAGAGCAGGAAGAAACACTGACCAAGCCGCAAAACCTGGGGAGAGGAAAGGAGGAGAAATATGGCATCTGGCAGTAGGCGGTGGTGGAGGTGCCAGGTGGAGGAAGCAGGACTGGCTGAGCACGAAGGGCTCTGAAGAAGCTCCCTCTCCCTCTCCAGTTCTCCCTCCAAGAAGGAGCTGAGGGGTCCAGCTGCCTCTCACCCCTGCTCTCAGATCTTTCCAAGAAGGATCTACTCCAAGGTCACTCTGCTTTCTTCATCCCCTGGGATCCAGGGCTCCTGGGTGCCTGGGGCTCCATGCCAAAGGCCCAGAGCAGCCTGGCACGCCCCAGGCAGGGCTCTGGCTTCCATCCCAGTCTTCTGTGCCGTTCAAAGGCTGACCCAGGCACTGGCAGGACTGCCCCAGCCCCACGAGTCTCCTGCAGGCTGTCACCTCCATCCTCCTACGTCCTTCCCCTCTTCCACAGCTTCCCTCCAGCTACTGCAGCCCTCAGGACAGGGGGATTTCTGGTGTGGCTTGGAGGGGAAGCCAGGGGATTAAGCAGGGCTGTGGGGCAGGATGGAGGGCTGCCCTGGGGGAAAGGATGCCAGCAGGACAGGACCTCGCACATCCCACCCCGCTGGAAATGTTCTCTGGCCTAAGTTCCCGCTAAAGCCGTGAGTTTAAACCCAGTGCCAGCATCCAGGAACCATCCCGGGGCTCCTTTCCAGCGGGAACAGCGGCGTGAGCGATTTCCCCAGGGCTTGTCCCAGTTCCTCCTGGCAGACCAGAGGAGCCCAGACAGGGAACAGAGCTGCTGCTAAACACATTCAACACAGCAGAGGGGACAGATGTCACGCAGAACCCCCCTGGCCCCTCTCAGGAAGGAGCTGTGCCCAGCTGGGCTCCCAGATGCCCATCACCACCAGGCCCCTTCTTACAGCCACCACAGATAATCACAATGCATTGCACATTCTTGCTGCTCTTCCAAAGAATATCAAAGTCCTATAAACAAGCAAACAAACAAGAAGCTGTAACATCCCATCTAAAACACTACCCTTTGCCCAGGCTACTCTGGCTACTCCTTTTCCCTTAGGGAAAGGAAAATAAGACCTCCTCCAGCCTGTGAAACAAATTCCCTGCGACGGAGCTGAGCATCCCTGCTCCCCAGGGTGGGAATTTGCTTCAGGTTTATTACAGGGAGCCCTTGAGCAGGTACAACCTTCACAGCGTTCAGTGCTGCCAAAGCTGAGGTGGCCAGCTGGCTCTCAAGTACCTCATTTGAGAGGTGCCATGTCATTATGGAGCTGTGTCCACCAGCTCTGAAGCTTCAGAAGGTGTTCAGGATCATGGGGATGGGTGCTGGACAGCAGAGAGGGGATGGAGGATAAGCTGAGATTTTGGCAGGTGTAAACACCTACAGATGGAGCCTGGCCGGGGAAGAAGTGCAGGAAGGACACGAGCCCAGCCGAGCAGGCCAGGAGAGGGGAGAAGAGGGAAGGCAGGCAGCTCCAGGGCTGTGACTTCCCAGATCAAAGGGCTGTAAACATCCAGGGCAGCTCATTCACAGTGGCCAGGGAAGAAACAGCATCGGGAAGAAGTGACTTTTTCCCGGGCCTTGAGGAGATGGGATACCAGCCAGGCTGAGGAGAGCCTGCTGCAGTGCCCAGTGCCTGCAGGTGTTTTGGGGGCAGTGAGAGGCTGCTCACCTGGTGAGATGTGAACCCCAGACTCACTGAGGAGCTCGAACAGTCCCAGGATCACTGAGGCTGGAAAATCCCTCCCAGCCCATGGAGTCCAAGCTGTGCCTCATCCCCACCTTGTCCCCAGCCCAGAGCACTGAGTGCCACGTCCAGCCCTTCCCTGGACACCTCCAGGCATGGGGACTCCAAACCTCCCTGGGCAGCCCCTGCCAAGGCCTGAGCACCCCTTTCTGTGAATAAAGATTCCTCCAGACTCAGCCCTGCCCCGTCCCAGGCTAAACCAGAGCTGGGAGGGAACTGCAGGCTGGAAGCAGGAGGGCCCTGGACCCCAGGCTCAGGCTCAGGGCAGCTGCACCAGGTCACTGAGGCCATGACAGGGCATCCCTGGGGATGGGGATCCCCCACCACTCAGGGCCCCACCCCAGGGCTGCTCCCCTGGGGCTGGCTGGGGTTTGCTGTGCCCCAGCTGCCCCTCTGGTCTCTTTCTGACCACACCATAAACCAGAACTGACTAAAACCCTTCATCCCAAACAGTCAGCTTCACACCCCAACATTTGAAAGCGCATTAATTCAACTACTGATGTGCCTTTGCTAACTAATTTCCTTCACTACTGCTTAGGTTCTTAAAAAAAAAATATATGTATGGTTCACTGGGTTCTAAGCAGCTGCACATTTACCAAATCCAGGAAGTTTTTATAGCTTGGGAAGACAGGCAAGAAAGTGACGTCAGATTTGAAATCCAGCAACAAAAAAAGCAAAAACAAAGCTAAGAGTTGTAAGATTGAGGTTTTCCCCCTGCTCCATCCATTATGCATTGCAGCAAGGCCAACAAGTTGATCTAAGGACATGGAGAGAACCTTCATTTTGAATTTCCATACTTTTATTGGTTTAAATGAAAACCAGACTGTTGTTTTAACGCTGGGTATGAAACCACAAAATAACTATTAATTTTTCCCCTTCCAACAAAAATGGTTAAGATGATTTTAATAACATTTTGGAAGAAAAAAACCCAAACAACCCTAGCTTTCAGAACACAGAATTGCCCAGCATACAGCCATAGCGATATTTTTATAGCAATGCATGAAGACATGAAAACCTTGTATTTTCCACTGCAAGATTCAGCTACAGCTGCACTGCGAGTGCCACTGAAGTGAGAGTCCTCTGGAGATTTCATCACATCAAAGCAAGGGGCATGTACACTTTATTTGCTGTTTCTGCAGACACTGACAGCAGACTGGATTGCTTATCTGTAACACTCAATAAATACAGCCAGGGCCTTTTATCTGCCGTTCCAGGGCTTTAATGTCACCTCTCTGCCTCACTCGTGTTGTGGGAAGGAGAGGACCCAGAGATCCCATTAGGGCCAGCAGGACAGAGGAGAGCCAAGGCTGGAGCTGGCAGGCTGGGAGCACGGGCACCACGCCATCCAGGCATCCAGGAGGGAGCCCAGCCTCCCAGCAGCGAGCCAGGGAGGCAGAAATAAACCCAGCTGCTCCGACGGCCAGGAACCGACTGGGGTGATCAAGGTTTAACCCTGGACTTTTACTCTTTTGCCAGAAGAGTGCACGAGGAGATTGCAATATCAGGGAATCACAGACTGGTTTGGGTCGGAAGGGACCTTAAAAATCATCTCTGCCCACCCCCTGCCATGGGCAGGGACACCTTCCACTGTCCCAGGCTGCTCCAAGCCCCAAACTCCAACCTGCCCTTGGACACTTCCAGGGATCCAGGGGCAGCCACAGCTGCTCTGGGCACCCTGTGCCAGGGCCTGCCCACCCTCCCAGGGAACAATTCCTTCCCAATATCCCATCTATCCCTGCCCTCTGGCAGTTTGAAGACACCCTGCTCTGCGGAGAGGCACTGCAGGAGTGCACACCTGGATCCCTCACCACCTGCTTGTGGCAGCTGCCAGAGGCTCCAACAAGGGCTGGGCTCCCACCTGCACTTTTGGGCGAGCAGGGATGGGCAAGAGCCACAGTGGGTCAGTGCAGGACTCAGGCTGCTGGGTCAGGGAGAAACCACATCAGGACTGCAGGGAAAAACAGGTGCTATGATGTGAGATGTATTTAAAACAAGGCTTGTTTTGGAAAGTTTCACTATTGCTAATGCAGTGCCGCTAAAAGCTTGTGGAGACTCATCTCCCCATGAAGTCACCACACGACGTCAGAGCGCAGCTGGGACACCTGGATCCAGCTCTTGCATTACCCTAAGAGTGTGTGGGAAAACTTGGGCACAGAAACCAAAATCCTGGCTTGACAGACTTCCAGGCATGAGAGGGAAAACCCTCACTGTTTCACCAGCCAGTCTTGTCGAGTGGCAGAGGGGATTTTGCATCCTGGCAATCACCAGCTCCACCAAAAGGTAACAAGCAGCCAGAACTATCCTCTGCTTTAGTGCACAGCAGCTACTGCCTAGTATGTTCAAAATCACTTATTAAGGTTTTGCCAAGGTCACTGTAAATCTAGAGCTAAACAGACAAGACCAGCCACCAAAGCAGCAAGGAGAAAAAATCCCCTTGGCAGTATTTTTAAGGAATGAAATGCTATTAAAACTGCAAAACATGAGGATGCTGGACTTTTTACTTCAGAAGATTGCTCTTTTTTGTCTTCTTTCACTGTAAACTTCTTATTCTAATAATTCCATTTTGATGGGAACAGTATTAGAGCCTGGCTTGAACTTCGTGACTTTGTCACTGCCCAGCCACCCTGCAGCTTCCAAAACCCCAAAACCCTCCAACTTCTTCATTTTTTCTCACACTTCACTTCAGTGACCACCTGCCTCTCTCATAGCTATGCCCTCAATAACCCCACCACTGACCCTATGCCCCATAAGGTTTTGTGATTTCCTTAGACTGCTTTGCTTAAGATTTTACTTGCAGCAAATCCACACGCATCACTCCGACACCGCTGGTGACAGGGCACCTCTCAGTGCCCAGTGACCACCACTGTTCTAAAAGCTAGAAACTGTGGTAAAACTGCTACAAAGGTATTTTCAGCTCAGGTATGAAGTTAAGGGATCTCAAGAGATTCACCCAGCAGAATGGGCAGCTCAGATAATACCTGCAGGGACAGTTCATTGTCACTGCTCTGCTTGGCAGGTGACTTACTCAGGTTGGCACGTTATCACAACAAAACCTCCTTGGATGGCTGCCTCTCCTTCCCCAGCAGGCTGGCAGAGACCTCTCCCACTGCTCTCCAGGGTCAGGAGCTGCTGTCCCGAGCTCTCCAGCTGCGTGGGGACAAAGGACAGGCCTTGCAGCCCGTGCCACTGGCCCTCTGCCACCGCGCTGACCGCCTCCTCAAGACACAGCCTGCTCCTGCTGCTGCTTTGCGTAGGAGGGAGCAGAGGTTATGAGAAAGGCTTTGGTTTTAAGCTCAGCTTCCTTATCAAACAGCTCAGAAATTTTGGGGGTTTTTTTTGTTTTTTTTTTTTTTAAAGGCAGCAGTTAACAGTTAAAAGCCATCCAGGGCTGTGTCTGCACCAAAATGATCACTAAGCAGAGTTATTGTGATATTCTCTGCGCTGCTCTGGAATAATCCTGCTCAGATCCAAC
The DNA here is from genome assembly GCF_049639895.1 of Pseudopodoces humilis. Lineage (NCBI taxonomy): Eukaryota > Metazoa > Chordata > Aves > Passeriformes > Paridae > Pseudopodoces > Pseudopodoces humilis. The sequence goes on along the minus strand of NC_142208.1, from coordinate 3,015,028 downwards.
ACATCCCTCACCTCTGTGTGTGTGCAACACTAAGGACCTAAATAACTACTTCAAATCACAGCAGCCCCGGCTCACTTGGCACAAAGCTTCATTATCTAAAGTCTGTGGCACGTGAAGGAAAGGCACGTTTGGAAATGTAGATGATGAAGTGGAAAAGAGATGCTGGGGGAGAAAAAGGCAGCACAAGTGAGTTTTTTATGAAGTTTCTGATTTTGAGAACCAAGCTTGGATAAACTGTCCATCAGCTGCTCTTGGTGAGATTATTGGGAATTCATAGAATCACAGGAGAGCTGGGGTTGAAGGGACCTCTGGGGAGCATCCAGTCCAACACCCAACCAAGACAGGGCCACCTGGAGCAGGTGACACAGGAGCACTTCAGGTGAGCTTGGAATGAATCCAGAGGGAGACTCCACACCCTCCCTGGGCAGCTGTTCCAGTGCTCTGCCACCTTCATGGAGAGATGTTCTGCCTCGTGGTGAGGTGGAACTTCCCGTGTTTAAGTTTATGGCCATTGCTCCTTGTCCTCAGTATTTCACTCAGTATTAAATTAAAACCTTCCATTTTCACGAGGAACATCTCCATTAATCTGTTAACCAACAGAGAAATGGAACTGCAGCTTTTCCAGATCACAGGGCAAAGCTGGCACAGGGGCTGAGAGCCACCCACTCCTGTCTCCTGGAGGAAGGGCAGGAAAGAGGGCAGATTCTCTGTGGCATCTCTGCCAAACACTTCAATGCTCAACTCGTACTTCATTTAAAAAAAAAACAACAAAAACTTTGATCCACAGAAATAATACTTTTTGTTACTTTTAACAGACATAGACATAATGTTTAAATTTGGTAAACCACTATCCTCCATCCCCAATTCCATAGTCTATTTTTACCCTGCATTACACACATCCACAGTGTTCCCTTCAGCCAGCGTGCTCACTCTCAGGTGGGTTTAATGCACACTCTGACATTAGATTTACATTTCCTTGGATTTGCATTAATGAAGAAAACAACTTTTCAGCCTGGTTATTTGGAGGACTGAGCTGTGAGGACAGAGGCTGACTCTCAACCCAAAATCCGGTCGTGCAATGCCCACACACCACAGCACAGAAATGCAGCTCCCCATGGGTTATTGCATCCATGGTTTTGATCCAAAATTAATGACAGTTGAAAATCTGAACCTCTGCTAAGCTTCCACCCTGGGAAGAACAGGATATGACATTTATAAGCAAGTAAAACTAAAGGAGAAGACAATAACTGAGTGTTTTTCACCATCCAAGCCCTTCCTGTGGTTACAGCACAACCTGCCTGGGGAAAGGAAGCCAGTCCTGTCATGGTTCAACATGCCCACATTTCAGCTGGGACATTTCTTCCAGTTTTGTTTGGCTGTGGAGTCACCAGCACAGAATAACTCCTTCCAGCAAGGAACTAAGAGCCCCAGAATTTTCCAGGAGATTTTGGACATGCCTGGAAATTAAGATTCAGTTAGAAAGAACCCTGAGAAATTAGTCAATGAAGTCGAAATAAAAAGTAAAATGCACGTATATAAAATAAAATAAACTCCAGTTCCCGCTTTGTAAGCATTTAGAGGGAGATGTAGATTACACACATGGCAGGCCATCGTGTCACTCTGATTAGCAGCACTGCAAATCCAGTTTCCATACTAAACCACATTTCTAGTGTGTTATTCTCACAGAGCCCACTAGTTCCGGCGGTTTGCACTGATGTTGATAGAAACTGAAGACACCTTCGAGAAAATCCGATTTATTCGGGGCTCTCTACATAGATTTAAGACCTTACCTTTGAGGAAAGAGACTTGGAAAAGTTTGGCTATTAAAAAAAAAAATAAATAAAGCTTATTGTCACATTTCCCCCGGATTAATTTGCAAATTAATTTGCAGAAGTTAACTCTGTAACTTGATGTAGGAAGGAAGCTCTTCTAAGTCCTCTGTAATGACATGGCACAGCAGGAAGATGAAACTGGATTAATTTGCAAATTAAGCTTCCTTCCTACATCAAGTTACAAAGCACTACACACAGTTCTGGTACTCTCTGGTGCCAAAACGTAAAAGCTCATTGCTTACATAATCACCATCGTAAAACATTTAGCAAATAACTTATTCACCTACTGTACACAGCATTGAGCTGAATACCAAAGCCAAGAGGATTTATTTTCTTTAAATATTACACCAGTTGCTGAAATAGCATTAAAAGCTTTTCAAGGCAACAAAGCAAGAGGTTGGATTATTGCTGCGTGCTGTGACTCGGGCAGAAGAAACACAGACAGAAATGGAATTAGATCTGCCTGATGCTTGTGGTTTCCAGGCTGCAGCTCCTCGTGGAAGACCCTAACAGCCTGCAGGGCTGGGACACAGAGGCTGGGATGCTCCCACAAGGTCCCAGTAAAGACAGACTCCTGGAAACACCTCCCTGTTTCCCAGCTCACCTCAAGCCCTGTAAAGCAATACCAGGCAGTGCAATGCAGCTTCACAATATCAGACACCAAAGCTATTTCCATTTAAATAAGAACTGGAGGAAAATGCTTTCAGGCATTAATTATTGAGGAAGGATTCAGCTGGCCTCTGGAAATTTCCACTTAAGATGAGATATTAACATATTTTCTTCTCTTTTTAAAGTGCATCTGGTTCATTACCACGAGGATGCAGAAGGAAGGAACACAGGGTAGAGCTGTGCACATTAAAAGTCAAAGAAATTGCATTCACCTTTGGAAAGAACCCCCTTGGGGTGGCTTTTAGGGGACTTTTTTCCCCCCCATTCAGGCCAGACTAGTATATATAGTATTACATGACTAATACTGAAGTTTTGGTATTACCTCTACTTGGACCTCTGCTTTTGAAATCTTCTGAGTCACTCCAAACAGCCTTCCTGAGCTTCCCAGTGCCTGTGCTGGGAGAGAGCTTTACACCCCTAACACAATGCAGCTGTCTCTTCCAGGCTGAGCAGTGCCAGGCCACTGAGTCACCCCTTGCCGAGAAGTCGCTCCGTGCCTCTGGCCATCCAGCACCTCTGGAGCTCCTGGAACGCTGCACACACCAGTGCACGCACTGCTGGACACACCAGGCTGTCTCCAGCAGCACCAGGGCATGCACAAACGGGAGGAACCTCCTGAGCAGGAGCTCCAGTGGCTGCTTCTGACCCAGCTTCCCTTCCGCACTGACCTGCACCACGGGTGCCTTCCCAAGGCAAGGGTTTTCTCGTGTTAAAACCGAATTATGATGCTCTCCCTCCTGGTGTGGTGGGAATTATCAATCACACTCCTCCTTAAACAGCGGGACTGAGGTGGAAGACACAGCCAAGAAGTGGGTTTGCTGCCATCCCCTCCTCCCTGACAGTCCAGCTATGGTTCCCATATGGTTTTTACTGGTAAGGAAAGACTGTGTTCAATACTGAAGGATCTGTCTGCTGCTTTCCTTAGTTAAGAAAAATGGTTGCTGGGGAACTAAGTGACCTTACACATCTGTAGGGAATTTCTGGACGTTTATTCTGCTGCTAATTCTCAGCATTAAGCTTTGTTTTCTCAATTCATCATAAACAGCCTCCCTTTTTTGATATTATTAATGACTGTGAGTTTCTATCTGTCACACAATTTAGCTTAAATGCTTCCAGGCTGCTTCTCTTCGTTCCAGGGGTTTGGCCTGAAGTTGCCTCTGTGTTTTACCATCCTCAGATGGGTCCTCTACCAGCTCTGCTCATTTCCACTCTCTCCCTGTCCAGAACCTCAGTACATGCTGATGGTTATTCTGCAATCCTTGAAGCTGGACACCTGACTTCTCAAAGAGATGCAAAAAATGGTGGTACAAACAAAAATATAACTTAGTATGGTTTTCTTTTATGAAATCTGCAAAGAATGATTCCCTTATGGAGATGATTCCTTACAGGAAATACCTTATCAGCTACCCAATCTATCCTGCTTCCACCACAGGAAAGCATGGACCAGTATGGAAGCAAAGAAGGGGAAAAAAAATAATGCAGCACAGAACAAATCCCAAAGAGAAAAGGGGTTTGAAGGCAATCTTAATATAAAAGGCTGAGAGAATTGGGATTGTTCACCCTGGAGAGGAGAAGCTTTGAGGTGACCTCACCGTGGCCTTCCAGTGCCTGGAGGAGCCAACAAAAACCACGGAGAAATTCTTTACAAGGGATGGAGGGACAGGACACAGGGAATGGTTTCCCAGTGCCAGAGGGCAGGGATAGATGGGATATTGGGAAGGAATTGTTCCCTGGGAGGGTGGGCAGGCCCTGGCACAGGGTGCCCAGAGCAGCTGTGGCTGCCCCTGGATCCCTGGAAGTGTCCAAGGCCAGGTTGGACTTCGGGGCTTGGAGCAGCCTGGGATGGTGGAAGGTGTCCCTGCCCACGGCAGGGGTGGAATGGGATGAGTTTTAAGGTCCCTTCCAACTCCTTGATGTTCTGTGATTCCATGACAATCCTGAAGCCCCTCAGGAGAGCAGAGTTGCAACAAGAAGATATTTTTCCCCATCTGATAAAAGTTCTGTGCTCTCCCTTGGATGGGTGAGCTGAAAACCCACGAAATACCAAATCCTACTGTTCATGTCACCACCTGCTGTGGAATGTGACCCCTGACTACAAGGCAAAAGGATCAGGATGACAAAGTTACCAGTGAGAAAGGGAGGAAAGCCACTGGCACAGCGACATGCCAGCGGTGCTAGAAAATTCATGACAAATCACACACAAATATTTGCAGAAAAAAAAAAAAAAAGAAAAAAAAGGACTAAATTATATTTGGAGGAAGTCTGTGATTTTCTACTGTTGGGAGAAATCTTCTCATCACGAGCTGAAACACTGAATCCATTTAAATGTAATTTAAACTCCCAACGAGGCTTTCAAGCCGATGCTTCCAAAGGCATACAAATTATTTCAGAGGGTAAACTCTCATCCCACTGAGGCATGGCCAAGAGAACTCTGCTTGGTTTGTCAACACCTGTAAGACAAACAGGAGGGAGGTGCAGTAGGTTTTAAGGGAAGAAAGTAGGGAATAAGGCAGAGAAGTGCTCAGAGAGGTGACACAAGGCAAAGACGCTCATTTCCCTCCTCATCACCAGAGAAAACAAGTATTTGCTTAATACAATCCACCACAACTGTGCCTGTGCAAACACAAAACTCCACTGCCTGGCACTAGAAGCTTTCTGATTATCATCTTTTGCCCAATCATGTCCAATAGCTCCCTGTCTCAGCCTTTAATTCACCCCAAACACTTTTTAAAAGCACTTTTCAAAATGTAAAAAAGGTAAACTGCCTTACCAGTACTTCAGGGGGTTATGGGGAAGGAAATAAAGCCATAAAGTTTATTCTTTCAAGAGGAAAATACAACTTTTCTGAAGGGAAAAGTCGTTATAAAACCTAGTATCTAATGAGAAAGTTTATTTTTAGAAGGCTTCTGCACTGTAATAATTAGTCCAGGAGAATCTGGGACACACAGTTTCAGGAATCCTCATCCTGAGATAAAGCTACATAACACCGGAGCATCACAGGGCTGGGGATCTTCATAATCATGTCACAAAACATCTACAGATCCAAATTTGGATGGAATTTAAAGTTTAACATACGTAATATTGTGTACAGGATGATAATAAAAAAAAAAAATCAAATCCATTTACTTTCAGCTGGGAATTATCTAAGCAGTCTTAAAAAGCAAATCCTCTTGCTGGGGAAGAAGAAGCTATTGGACAATGGAAAATGCCAGGACTCACAACTGCCAGCCTGGACAGACATTTCCTGCAGGAAGAAATCCTCATCCATCAGATCTTTTACAATTTATGTGACTCTCATCTTCTCTAAAAATGGCCCTGACAAGCCATTCCTTTTTTAAACCCACACCAAGTTCTGCTGGGTTCAATAGGAACCACCAGAACTGCAAAAAACACCGTAAAACTGCTCACAGAAATAAAGAGACCCAGGATATATAAATGCTACTTAGGATTACACGTGCCACACTGACACCACCCATGGACAGAGCACACGTGAGGTTTGGGGCTTTTGTTTTATTCTGGGTGGTTTTTAATCAAATAAGTTGTGGCCATATTTCTTTTTGGGGTTTATTTTTCTTTTTTCTTTTTTTTTTTAGCTGAATTAGTTCTAGACTTCCTGGGCCTTTCCTCCCAGAAGTTCTAATAAAGCAAAGACTGAAAAGCTGAAACAAACAGTTTTATCCTTTTACTATTTTTAGAAGCCCATTTGAATTCTTATGTGCATATTTCAGTAACTAAAAGGGCAAGGGAGAGGGGAAAACATAATTTCTGATGTGTTCCAGCACTGCAAACAGAAGAATCTGAACTGGATACAAAGGAATAGGCAGGAGAGAAAAGGGAAGAAACTGGGACTGGGTAAAGGAGCAGGGAAAGAAGCAAAAGGGCAGATGAGAAGGCAGGAAAAACAACATTAAATACATGGCAATAAGGCAGGAGGAAAAGACAACAGAATACAGTAGAGGTAATTTACAAACAAACAAACAGATTTGCAAACAAAAAACGTTTAGGGAAAAGCAGTTTTCAAAAAGCAAGTGAAAGATGAATCCAGAGAAAACTGAACTAAACGAGGAAAACGCAGAACTGAGGTTTTCAGAGAGAGGCAGTCCAGAAGGAAGGCTCACATCTGAGATTAACAGACACTTCTGTGCATTCCCATGCCAGATGTTCTGTCTCCCTAAACTTAGAAGAAACAATGGGATGAATCCCTTTACTGAATTGGCAGGGTATTTTATTTTCGATTACGCGGTTTAAAAATTAACGTTGCCTTGGCCGGTGCTAAATGTCTGAAAGTCTCTTTAAAGATTTCCACTGCAACTGCTGAAAAGAATCATCCAGAGAGCTGCTGTTCTCCTCCTAAATATGCTCTCTGTGTTTTATTTACTCTTCTGAACTGCAGAACTGTAACAGATCTCACTACCAAAAGTACTTTTAAAAGTTGTTACATTCTGTAACTGAATGCTCAGCACCACCAGCAGCCCCAAGCAAGCTCAGAGCTCATTCCACCTTTTCAGAAAAGGCTGGTTATTCAGGCCCACCATGAGATGAGAGAGGCTAAAATACACTAAAAAAAAAAAAAAATAAATGCAGAAATTTTCAAGGCCAGCTCGGACGGGGCTTGGAGCAACTGGGTCTCATGGAAAGTGCCCCTGCCCCATGGCAGGGGGTTGGAGGGGGATGATTTTTAAGGTCCCTTCCAATCTAAACCACTCTGTGATTCCCTGATCCTATGAAATGGGCGAGGAGCTGCCAGTGGGTATTTCTAGTGGGTTCCTGCAGAGATTGGTAAGAAGTTTAAAAGAGTACAAACAATCTGATCGCTGAAAAGTAAACTGCAATGGAAACCTGCAAATGGCACAAAGTCTGCCTGAGCAGGCAGCCCTGCACAATCTGTACCTTCCATGCAGGAAGCTGGGGTAGCAAGGAGGAGGAGAGCTTAAATTTCTGTACAGAACTCGTCAGATGCATCCTGAAATGACAAATTCTGACCCTAAAAAGGAGCTGGAGGAAAACGCTGTCTGGGAGATGGGATAACTAAGGAGGCTCAGCACTCCTCTAGACAGAATTCCCATCTCTGAGAGGATCAGCCAGCCCCAGAAAAACACCTCAAGAGGCAGCAACTGGAAAGAAAAGTTTTCAAAAGCAGGTGGTTAACTAACAGCTGTTCCATCCTTGATGGTTTCTGCAAACCCTGAAGGAATTTCTCTGCTGAAGTGCCAGAGGGAACCTAGGTGTGCTCTACTGCCACCTGAGACCAGGCTCAACACAGGATGTGAAGGAAGGGATGGCCTGTGACAGGTCGGTGAAAATACACTGACTGAAGCATCTTTCAAACTTCAAACAAGTTGTGAGGCCCGTGCAAAGCCTCTCCTGTCGTGTCAGCAGCCTAGAGGGGCTCCAAAAGGGCTGGAAAAGGACTTTTCCCTTGGGTGTGGAGTGACAGGACAAGGGGCAATGGCATTAAGTGAAGAAGGGAAGATTAAAAGTGGATATTAGGTTTAGATATTAGGAAGTTCTTTACCCTGCAGGCATGGGGGGAGCACCCCCTCTCCTCCCCCTCCTGCAGCAGCCTGGATGTGAGCCAAGATCCAAACACAACTTCCCCAGTGACAGCCCTGGGTCTAAGGCAGAGCAGTGACACTCCCTCACCCCCTGACAGCAATTCTGCCTCTTCCTAGGGCAAAGTCACACCACAGTGACCCATCACTGATGCACACAGGGGCACACAGACAAAATCACAGCCCTGAGGGCCTGCCAGAGGGGCTGAGGCCAGGACATGGAGAGCTGGGGGCAGGACAGCCTGTGCAGGGGGCACTGGGGGCACTGGGAGCACTGGGGGCACTGGGGGCAGTGGGGGCACTGGGGGCACTGGGAGCACTGGGGGCACTGGGAGCACTGGGAGCCCTGGGAGCAGTGGGGGCACTGGGAGCACTGGGAGCACTGGGAGCACTGGGAGCACTGGGAGCACTGGGAGCCCTGGGAGCAGTGGGAGCACTGGGAGCCCTGGGAGCAGTGGGGGCACTGGGAGCACTGGGAGCACTGGGAGCACTGGGAGCACTGGGGGCACTGGGGGCACTGGGAGCACTGGGAGCACTGGGAGCACTGGGAGCACTGGGAGCACTGGGAGCACTGGGAGCACTGCCATCTGCTGCAGGAGAGCCGAATGCCAGCGCTGGGACACAGCAGAACCGATCCCCTCCCCATTCCCTTCCCACAGAAGATCGGGATGTGGGGCGGTGCTGGACTGGGCTGGGCCCCATGATCTCAGAGGGCTTTTCCAGTCTCGGTGACTCTGTGATGGTTTTGTTACATCAGCAGCACATGAACCTGCTGGAGAGAGTCCAGGGGAGGCACCAGGATGATCACAGGGATGGAGCAGCTCTGCTGGGAGGAAAGGCTGGGACAGCTGGGATTGTTCAGCCTGGAGAGGAGAAGCTTTGGGCTGACCTCACTGTGGCCTTCCAGGGCCTGGAGGAGCTACAGATGGGGAGACACTCTGTGCAAGGGATGGAGTGACAAGGGGGAATGAATTCCCAGTGCCAGAGGGCAGGGATAGATGGGATATTGGGAAGGAATTGTTCCCTGGGAGGGTGGGCAGGCCCTGGCACAGGGTGCCCAGAGCAGCTGTGGCTGCCCCTGGATCCCTGGAAGTGTCCAAGGCCAGGCTGGACTTTGGGGCTTGGAGCAGCCTGGGATAGTGGAAGGTGTCCCTGCCCATGGCAGGGGTGGAATGGGATGGGATTTAAGGTCCCTTCCAACCCAAACCGTTCCTTGATCACCAAACTTCAGCTTCTCCAGCTCCCAGGTCAGGCTTTGAAACTTAGTACGTTTGCCTTCTGATTTTTTTCATTTCTTTCAACTTCTCTCACTAGCATAGAAAATATAATATTTAATTTTCCAGACATGGTCAAAGCAGCTCAGAATTGAAGGTGACTCTTTAACTCTGGATTAAAAAAACCCAAACAAAACAAACCAAAACCAAATCCCCCAGATGCTACAGAATAAAACTGATACCACTGTAACCACATGAAAAATACTATCATGATAGCTGTAAAAACAGTATTTCTAGTTTTGAATAGTTGCATGATATAATCAAAGCTCTCTGACAAAAAACTGCCAGAGGGAAAAAAAAAAAAACAACTCTTGCAGCCCCACTCTCAATCACTGGGATTGGAAACTACTTATTTTCGACAAATCCCTTCATTCTGTGGAACTTGGGCTTGTCACAAAGGCAACAGAAACCCATTAAGTGAGTGGTCCAGGCTTCCAGGGTATTAGGTCTCTTCCCTGGATCAAGTTGTGTATGTCTAAATATAATCCAGAGTAAAGCAGCTAAATGTTATCACACTCATAGTAAGTAACAGCAGAGCTTTTCTACTTAAATAGCCAAGCCAAAATAGGAAACTTCTTCTGGAGGAATAAAAACACCAGGAAAACCTTGCTGTGTTTCAGAGCATGCTGCTGAAATCCTACTGGCACAGGTTCTGGTCCCACAGAAATCTCTGAACAAGCAGTTACTGAAGGGAAATTCGATTACAGCTCAGTCCCTTCTGCAGGGACTTTCTCACCTGACTAACCAGAAGCCAGAAAAAAAAATCCAAGAAAAAAAAAATAAACAAAAAACAAACAAAGAAAAAATCAAACAACACAACAAAACAAGGGAAACCTGTCCAGTTATCTAGAAAAAAAAATTCATTCCAAAAATCATGTCCTGGTGTGCTCTGTTAGTTCATACATAATGCACTTCCCTCATTAAAAGATGTTATTCTGACTTTTGCCTTTGGCTGAAAACGGAGCACAGCAGGACAAGTGTATCCTAAACATGTGGAGAAGCTGCAGTTTTGCTTGGCATTTACACTCTGTCCCTTCCTACACTTGTCCTGATTTACAGGAAGGTTATTAACAGGCAGGAGTTCTCTCTTCTGCTGTTTGAAATCCATCAAGCACTAAAGCCCCAGCCCTAAGTGAAGCTTTTTACTTTTCATCACACAGACTAAATAAGATACATCAGTATTCAAATTACATCAAATTACAGAACGACCATAATGGCTATTTCATGGTTAAAAATACCCTAAGCACTGCAGTCAACACCAGCCAATTCAACAGGCACTGTTTACAGAACTGCAAACTCTTCTTTTTATAAATAAAGATTTCATCTATATGATCAAAGAAAGATTTCTATGCAGCCACACTTTTTTTTTTAAAAAAAATAGCTTTTTAAGTTCAGAAAACACTTAAAGAATGAAGCTTTCCTAGTCCAAGTCCCAGCCTGCAGCAGATTTTACAGCTGAGTAATAAACCCTTTTAAAATATGGTTTATTATGGAAATACTGTCAGAGCCTTAATTAAAGTAGGCGCCACAACAGTGGAGCTGCTTACACAACAGATGGGCTCTGCAGAGCACACCAGGCACCCCCTGACCTGGGCATGGAGGGTTCTCCTCCCATCCCACCCTGTCCAGTGGCACCCTGGGAATGGGATCACATCCCTCTGGAACAGCACCTCGTGTCCCCAGTGGAGCTGTGAAACCTCTGACACGCCTCCTGCAACACCACGGAATTTAAAAAGGGGTCTTTAAAACAGAATTTAAGGCCTGAGATTTAATTCAGCTTTGGCTCAAATATGTGGCATAGATCATGAAGAGTTAAGATCTCATGTCAGCAGTATTTTGTAGTTTTCATTAAAAAATCCTGGCCTCACAGAAGTCAGTTTTGCCCACAGCTTCAGAGCCCAAGTTTTACCCAAAGTAAACTGGAGAATCACCTGCTCATTAGGAAAAAAACCAAAAAAAAAACAAGGAGGCTTTCAGAAAAATGATGCTTTATGACAAGAATTTGCTACATGCTGATAAAATGGGTGAAGACTGAGAGAGTCTGGTAAATGTGAAAACCACCTCAGCATCCTTCTATGGAAGAAATTCAGAATCTGTGTGCAAAACGCATTGAGGGCACCTACTGCAAGCAGGGAAGTTCCCAGAACAGAGAGCCTCCCGTCCTTCTGCAGCCTTCATTCCAGCGTGTGCACCATGTGTCTAGGTTTAATCCCACAGTTCCTTATCCCGAGGCAAACAGGATTCTTTCCCAGTCAATTATGTTAATTGCAAAAGAACTCGCCTGTCCCTGGGGAAACTGTGGGAAGATCCTGCAGGGCCACGCCAGGGATTCCAGCCACATCCTCGGTGTCACTGCAAACTCCAGGGGAAGGGGGGAGGAAAGGGGGCTCCAGGTTTAAGGAATGCTGGCTGTGCCAGGAGCCTGCTGTGAGGAAGAGGCTGAAGGTTCTTCAAACAGATGGTGCTTTCTTTGTGTTTTCATCTCCAGGGTACAACACAAGCACAAGTCTCCCCTTAATTTCTGCAAATGACCCCATTTACCAACTTCTTTTTGTACTTGGCCCTCCCCCCCAAAAAACCACCAGGAATGTGAAGGACAGCGGGTATAAAACGACAGGAGAAGCAGACATGTGAAGCACACCTTCATGTGATTTTAAATCCGTGATTAAAATGTGATTTCAATCTTTCACTGGTTTATCCAGTGAAAGAAATGCAGTGCAAGGAGCCCTGGGCAGGACACATGAGGAGTTTTGGAAACCACGCCTGCAGATGAAAAGCTCAGGCACTGTGCTCTGTCCAGCCCACGCAGAGGAGGCCAAGGAACAGCTTAATCCCACAGGGATTGCACAAGTCTGGGAAGCAAACATTTGACAGAGGACTTTTCACTCCGGCCGACGCAAGCCTAGCAAGACTACTGGCCAGCTAAACCCAGGCTTCTTTCAAGGCAGGATTTAAAGGGAGAGATAAATCTATCAAAGGCAAGGAATGGAAGACCTCTTGCCCTTCCCAAAAGCTGAAAAATCACAAGCCAGAGCAATCCCCACTAAAACGTACCAAGCATCCTTTGGCTCATCCATCACTGAAAGTGTTTATGCCAAGATTGGATGTTTCTTTCCAGATTGGCCCCAATTAAAACAGTCTTATGGCCTCCAGGGGACTGTTTTATCTGGTCAGGGCGGTCCCTCTGGGCTTTCTAATCTGTAATCTAATTTCCAATCGTGGAACAGCACTGCTATGTGCTCTCCTTGGTTCCATCCTTGGAAGTGTCATGCGGTGCAGGATGTGGTAAATAAAAGCACATAGCACTTATTTTTAAAGCTGGCTGGGCTGAGATAGGGAGGAAGGACTATTTGTGGGTGGTTTAAACGAATGTACTATATTTAATTCATGGCATTCATCAGATGACACAGCAAGAGGCACAGAACAAGGATCAAACAATTAAGATTTACTGAGAAAATGCAATAATTCTACTTGTTCGGGATGGCTAAGGACGGCCAGCTCCTCAGCCAGCCACGAGATTTTCATTTTCCATTCATCAGTTTCCCCCCAAAGCCTGGCAGTGAAATACATATTTATTCACATTGGGTTTGGTGACATCATATTTAAGAACATACCACATCTCCCCGTCCCGCTGACAGATCCTGGTGTGTAAAATGGGAACAGAACTGAAAAAAATAACCTTGTCTGAGCACGGGCTCTCAGCACTGAGCTGGTCCCAGCTTGCTTCCCATCACTTTGAATTCCTTCTGGATTTGCCAGAGTGGAGGTGGCCAAGTGACCCTTCTGCCTGCCCCACACTATCAGGCCACTCAAAAAGTTTGGTTAGATTTTTATGATAGAAATGAACACTAAATCTACCTGGCCCAAGAATGTTTTTGTTGTTTTTTTTTTTCTTTTCGTGACTGCCCTTTTCTCTCTGCAATTCTCCACACAATCAACAGACAAAAGAAGGTCTTGCATGTTTCCTTGAAAAGAATTCTGTAATTAGAAAGAAATTTGACTGATACAAAGTTAGCTCAGTGGAAAACTGCAAGAATGGTGAAATGACCAAAGTCACTTGTAAAAACAGACAAAACCAAACATTTGCTCATGTTTACCCAATGGGTCTCCCGTAGAAAAGAAACATTAATGAACATTTTAATAAGACATTTCACAGCCTAGATAAAAACCGTATTTAAAAAAAAAAAAAACCCAATTCCAAATCTCAGGCAATTTAGGAGTATAAAAAAAACCCACTGAGCAGTCTCCTACTTTTTTATATGATAAGCAAATATCTGTCTATTAAATATCAAGCGCCCAATTTTCATTCCACGGGAGCTGTAGGTATAATTACTCTCAGTTTTTCTGGAAGGCAGCACTGCAGGGCCAGACAGCCATTCTTTTAAACCACTGATGGCTGTGCTTCGTGAGCTTCTGAGCGGGAGCTCCTTTAAAAGGAACATGAAAGAACTAAACACACATAAAGAGGCATATTCACAGCCAGACAAACAATAAATAGCTCAACGAGGCCAGATTGTGATAGCACAGCGAAGACTTGTCTAGTGTGTTATTTAAAAGTTCAAAAAGTCACATACATTTTTAATAAACCAAAACCACACATTATGAGTTCATTACTGCTGAGTCTTCAGAGCAATAGCTTAGTGGACTGGAATAATAATCCAAGCTGGGGTTTATGACGTTCCATGTCTTTTTCTGCACGACAGATTGCAGCCTCACGCAGCCCTGTAACCCAGACAATTCCCACCCTTTGCTCGCTCAGCCTGGGATTCCCATGAACTGCAAACTTCCTCCACCGTAACCGAGAGGAACTAAATATATAAAAAAAAAAAAAAAAGTCATGCAAATCACTACCCAAAACACATATCTGCGCCTCAGAAAGAGAAAATGAAAATAAAAGCCCTACTGCCGGTCAAATTCTGCATCGTTCTCTTCTCCCGCTCCAGCCAGAAAGACAGAAATGGCCTGATTGCTTTGCTGGTGAAGTTGTGATGCATTTAACAAACTTCCACCGCCCCTGCCATGTCCCAAGGCCTGTGAGCTGTGCTCATGTTGAAAAACAAAGTCCACAGATTTGGGAAAAAAGCTCCTGAAAGCAGAGAGGTGCAAATGTAGCTGTTTAACCAAATTTAAATTAAAAACAAATTCAGTTTGTCGAGCGAGGGACGGAAGGAGGAATGGCAGCGTCACCCCAACCACATTTCCTCTGTGTGGGGAGCATGGAAATGTGAAATCCAGGCAGCCCATGGAGAAAATCTGGGTTATTTGCACCTCCAAAAACTGTGACTCAGCCCAGCCAGGGAGGGCCTGGCCCAGTGTTGTTTTCTGGGGTTTTTTTGAGGATTTGGGAAAGGCCCTGGAGGGGGATTCCACCATCCATCAGGCTGTGGTACACTGAGCAGCCCCCCAGGGGGAACTCAGCTGGTCACTGGGCCAGGGCTCGTTTTGTCCCTCTGTCCCAGAGTTCACCTTTCTGAGATATTTCAGAAAACCCCCAGGGCCCAATTTTATCTTCCTGGTGGTTACAAGGGTTAGAAAGATCAGCTACGCTGATGTAGTTACAAAAGAGCTTCCAAATTAAAGGGTTTAAACCCCCTAAGGGAAACAAAATAACTGAATTAATCTTATAATACCCTTCTGAGAAATACCCAGTGATGCACCTCTCCTACAGATCCAGGGAGAGCTGGGGGTGTTCACCTGGAGAGGGACTAAACCCCTGATTTTAAATTTTTTATGAAAATTTGCACTTGGGGCTTAAATTAGAGAAAAGAGTCACTCTGGCCCCTGACTTACAAATTGTACATTTACGTGAGGGATATCAGGAGCAAAATAGCCTCAACTATTTCATGTTTTCCTACCAACCAATAACATAAATTTGAACACTCAGAATCATTTAGGTTGGAAAAGGCCTCCAAAACAGAGTCCAACCTCTGACCGAGACCCCCACCTTGTCAGCTCACAGAATTCATTTCAAGGGGAGGAATTTAAGACACAGCTTTCAGAAAAAAAAAAAAAAAAAAGACTCCAAAACCCCAAAAACCTGACCAGCAGGAAGGTGATTCTACCTGGAACACCACAGGCTTTGCTGAACACTTCTTTGCATGCATTATCAACAAGTGAATCGATGATGGCATTATCAACAAGTGAAAAATAAGTGTAAGGCCTGCACTCCCAGATAATGTTTCTGCTGCTGCTGCTTCCAAGCTCGCATCAAGTTGTGCACACGTGATGGAGGGAACAGTGGGGCAGCTCAAAGTTCTCATTACTTGCCCAAACAGGCCTGTATTTAAAGGCTGCATGAATAAATCTGAATAAAGCTGATCTTTCTGCTGTTTGGCTGCTTCTGAAGTGAAACCTCTGTTCTGATGTGATCTGAACTACACCACTGGATTCACTCCAAAATTTCATGCATTCTCTTCAGAATTACCTAAAGTTGAAGCTTGCTACAGTCACATCTGGTTTAGCCCCCAGCTGTGCCTTACCAACTTGAATAAAGGGATGAAAACAAAGCCTCAGTGAAAACCAAAGCCACAGGTGGAGCTCACTTTCGAAATTCTGAGCTGGATTCTATCTGCTCATCATTCCTGTGCTTCCCAGCAAAAGTTTTCAGCACTGTTTATTGTAATGGTGTGGGTTTCAAGGCAGGACTCCACGTCAAATGGTCTGATGGGGATAAGCACTAGACAATTTATTACTTATCTAAACAGAAAAACTCAAAACAACATAACCAAATAAAGTCACCTCAGCTGAAAAAGAAAGAGAAAAAAAAAAAGTAGTATCAGTTCCCAACTCAAAACATGAAATTTTATAAAAGATCACTTCTAGAATGCTGCATATATTGGGATTGGCAGAATAAAAATTAGCAAAGAGCAGACAGACTTTGCCCTTGCTATTCCCCCCCAAATTATGAAAAGTAGCACAATGTAAATTAAAATCAGAGGAAACTTTGCAGAAGATGTTTTGGGGTTCTTGGGCATGAAGAGTCCTGAATAAACCAGGAGGAAAAAAAAAATAGAAAGAAAACCAGAAAATGTTTTTTGCACAGCTTCCAGGATGCTTAATCCCCCATGCTGGTTGTGCACAGGAACACACAAGATTCTCTTCACCCTCCTAAAAACACTTTTGAGGAAGTCACAAATCATAGAGCAAACGTCTCCAAACCTTGCACAAGATTTCTAATCCTAAAACAATCGATGACTCACGACTTGTAGCGTCGGTGAGTGAAACTGCTGACATCAAAACCAGTGCCAGGGGTGAGCTGGCATGATAATTATGCACACTCACTTTCAGCTAGCCAAATGCCTCCCAAAAATAGAACCAGAGATAGCAGGCCTAATTAGAAGTGTCTGAATTACCAGGATTCCTAGCTGGTTTTTTTTTTTTTAAAAAAAGAACATTATTGATGACAACTCAGCAGAAGGTTTCCATTCCACTACAAGTGGAATATTAAACTTCTAGTAAAATATTAAGAGTATTTAAACTGAAATTAAGGACTGGCCCCACACAAAAAAATTCCTTCTTGGCAGTTTTGTCTTTTGTTCAAGTGTGAAAGATTTACAACTCATTAATTAGCTTTTAGGAGGTGTTTTAGGTGCCCTGCAATGAATGCACACCTCACAAAGGATCATCCGCAAAGAGAGATACACACTGTAAATGGCACTGAGAGGTTCTGGAACACAACCCAGTGTTCCATTTGTAAAAGCATGCTGAAATTTAGGGCTGGCCGTTTGACACATCATCACACCCGTGCAGCACTGCTTGACTTCCTACACCACTAGAATACAACTGAGAAAATGCAGAATTGTGTGTGAAATCAGAGATGCATCCGGGAGGTCAACACACATCCAAACCAACTCCTCCAGCAAGAACCTCATCCTGTGCCCATGCCTTGCAGCTTCTGCATTAAAAACACTCAATTTACACAAAGCTGAATTTATTCTCCCTGATTTTCTTACATTCCCAGGGCTCCTGTTTCCAGAGGTTTCCACATCCCTCCTTTTATTACCCTTCTGACTTGAAATTGATTAACACAGAATTAACACGGGTGGCATTTCCACTGCTTTCTGCAGCATCTCAGGATAACCCAGGGTGAGCCACAGGCTCATCACCCCTCCAGTGCACAAAAAAAGGCAAAAACAAAACCACTTATTTGTGCACAATTCACCTCAGCCTCCCCAGCCCTGCAACCTCCAGTAAGCCACTTGATTTAATGCTTCCTTAGAGATCCCCAAGCCTAAAATACCTAAAATACACCACCTTTGAAAAAAGCAAAATCCCTCATAAAGCGCTAAAAACTCAGTCGAGGCACACCATTTGCACAGCCCCTGAAATGAACACTTTTACACAGCAAAATGAAGCATTTTTGGCACCAACTGTTCCCACAGAAAGGGAAGGCTCAATCCAGTTTTCCCAAACAGAGGAAGAAAAAAAAAAAATTAAAAAAAAATAAAAAGAAAAAAAATTAAAAAAAAAAAAGGCAGGGGAAAGACATTTTTAGATCATACAAAAATACAAAGAACTGATATAACCCACAAGGAAGTGTGGCTTGTGTGCACCACTATTAATCTATCTTGACTGAACAATATATATATATATATATATCTCTTTTTTTTTTAATTTCACTCTTCCGCCTCCACTTTTTGTTTGCTGTTGAGGACAGATAAGTGCTCCTGGCAGTATCTTGGCACAGGCATTTCACTGAACAGTAGCTATTGTAATTAGCAAAAAAAAATAATAAAAAAAAAATCTTAGTCCCTCAGGTTCTGAGAATTTCACTTTGGGACCATTAGACTGAAAGGTCTCTAATTCCAGGTTCATGCTGGAAAAACAACTTTTTGTGCAACAGCAATAAACCCTTCCTCTGTACAGAGTGCTAACCCAGTCAATGAGGGGGTTTAAAATTCTGATTAAACCCTGCAAGCTTCTGCCAATCCTGTGCTGTGAAGGCAAACATCAGCCAAGACAAAGAATCCCACTCCTGGATAGTCTTTTAGATCCTTTCCAACCCAAACCATCTCGTGGTTCTGTGATTTTACCAACATCAAGACGCTGGCAGCATCAAAATAACCCTGGAAAGGAGGGTGCTGTAACAAGTACCCAGTGATGAAGAACTCCCAGCACTGGGAATCTTGTGCAGAGGCTGAGATTAAGAAATGGATGGGGAGTTCTTGGTTTACCAATGTGGAAAACAAAAACAAACAAAAAAACGTCTGACACATTAGTTTTCACACAGAGAAATACAGAAGGGACTGGCTCATCCCAGTAAATATTCCAAATTACGGTGTGCACATTTTGTTTCTAAAGGGTTTTTTTCAAATCAGTTCACAGCTGTGTCATCTTTTGTACCAGCTTTGTCAGGGCTACTAAATTAGCTTTTTTTATTTACTCTGAAGTGTCTTTTTAGGGAAGATTTAGAACTGTGCCAAGAAATAAAAGTGCTAAATCTTCTCAGACGTGAAGGTATCTTAAATAACTGTGTGGCTGTGCCTTTGATCATTTCAGGGGATAAGCTTGGCAATGCTGCTGAGAGAAGTCATCCCCTCTATTAGTTCAGCAGATCCTGCACAGGAAAAACAGACACACTTTGAGGCTCACCAGCCTCCCCTGCCTTTATCAAGTCTGAAGTAGAAGCTGTAATTGGCAAACCAAGGACTAATTGAGAGCAATTGCTCCCACTGTAACTTGATTATGTTAATCAAGTAACAGTTTGGGGGGGAAAAATAAAAGGGAAAAAAGAAAAAAAAAAAAGAGATGGTTAACAGTAATTATCTTTCTCTTCTGCAAAGCTAATGCATGCATCATCTTCCTCTTTGCTAAAACCTTTTTACTACGCAGGCATCTGTTACTTTTCCTTTCCAACTGACTGAAATCCTGCCTGTGGAGGTGACATTCAGGTTTTGGAGGACACAGCCTCCGGGCTTTAATTTAGCTACTTGTTTTCCTGGGGGAGAGGGAAAAAAAAAATAATCAACTTTCTTTTTTTCTTGTCCCCACCTTCACTTGGATTTATTTATCCCCTTACTATTCCCAGCAGCTCTGCAAAACTCATTTCCTTCGTTTTCTTTGGCTTTCTGGGATAAAGAGGCAATTGCACCCTTCAAACCTCATCATGGTGGAACAACACAACTGAGGTAAAATCTAGTTATGATAAAAGAGTCAGTGGAAATTTGGCAATTAGCTCTGAGCAGGATGAGCTGCACAAACTGCCAGATCCAGGGTACCCTTTCTTTCCTGGTGATCAAACTGTGACAGCAGAGTTTTAAAAGTCAATTTATATATATATATATATTTTTAATACGCTTTTCCAGGATTCTTTTACCCCCACTTCATCAGGGTTCTGAGAAGGCTTTGCTGCATATTCATATAAATATCCAGCATGTACTGGCAAATCCTTCTGGGTTTTTTCAGATGCTCAAATTTTCCATCAATTTTAATAACGAGCATTTTTTCTGTTGACTGCTTCTCACTTCTTCCTTCTATTCCAGAATTCAGGGATTCCATATTTTATTTCCTCTTCCTATGTGGAGACTTTTTTTTTTCTTTTTTTAGAGTTTGCATGGATAGTTCCTGAATTTTATTGGAGGTTTGTTTTTTTGGGTTTTTTCATTTACCAAATTTCTCAAAAGATGATTTACCCAATCCCAGAAATTCATAGTAACTGAGTCAGTGTTGTCTCCTACCAATTTCACCTCAAACAACTGAAGGCACTCAATTTAAAATTAATTTTTGAGTAAAACAAACACCCAAAGTGCAGCTAAACATGTGCCAAACCTTGCAGTGCACTTTTCTGGTGAAGGATGTGCTCCAAATGACAGAGAGATAAGGAAGAGGCTCAAAATACCTTCCCACAGGAACAAAACCTTGCTTCTTTATTGCAGCCCATCTTCTCTTTTTGATTCAGAGAGCTTCAAGCAGCTTAGCCCATCAGTATTGTGAGCAATAATTCTAATTAAACCCCACCAATAATGTTGATGGGGGAAAAAACCCTCTCTAAGTGTAGGTTTTCCTAGAGCCAAACAAATAACATTACAGAGCTGCAAGCAGCCAGTGTAACAAAAGAAGGTGAGGTGCCAGAAGTTTCAAAAAGGAATTGATAAAGCCCTCAAGACCCCATTAAAATCTCCTCTGGGAATGATTTGCAATCTGCTCCACTCCATGCAGATGCTGGATTAAAGCATTTGAGCACAAACCTTAATCTGGGGAGCTGCTTCAGGATGGGTTTCCCTCCCCACCACTTCCAGGGATTCAGCCTCCAGGGAAGGGAGAAGGATTTGACAGGAATTTCACATGAAACCTGTGATCCACCTGCCCAAAGTTTGGGCTCTGCAGCTTGGAGGTGACACCCACAAGGCCCTTTTCCCCTTCTCTCACCCCCTTTTCTTACACTCTCTTCTAATCTGCTGTAATTACCACTAGGCAACACTCCCATCAATTTTTAGCAATATTGCCAAATATTCAAAAGGTATTTCCACAAGCTGGCTCCAGGCATATTATAGCATCCCTGTCACACTGCTTTTTCCATGGATCACATCCTGTTATCACCCTGATGGCTGCACCCCTCAACGAGCTGCCAGCTGCCCTGCAAAGCAGTCCAACAAGGGAACCTCAAAAATAACGATTTGTTATTGCTCATCCCCTTGGGAGATGCTGTGATCCAGCCTCGTGAAAGCTGAGCGTTGTCTTCCACTTCCCTCTTTCCCAAGGCGGCTTTAGGTGAAGGAGGCAGAACCTGCAGGCATGTGACAGTCAGTGTGATCCCTGAAACCACAGAACCACACCAGCAGGGCTCAGAAAATGCGTGCCTGCTAAGCCTCGCTGCAACCCTGGCCTGAAAAAAACCAGGAGAAAACAGAACAACCCCAATCCAACAACAACCAAAAAAAAATAAAAATAAATTAAAAAAATAAAAATTGAGGGAGAGAAGTGAGTACAGGGGAGAACTTCAAAGTCAAAACTGGAACTAGAGACAGAGCGTATCAACTCTTCTGTAGCTGTCTATTGTTCTGGAGTGTGACTCAGCAGAACAAAGGCTTTTGTCTTCATGGAGAAACAGAGTCCATATTGCACAGGATGTGGCAAAAATCCACTGTCTGGAATGTGACCGGAGCTCCATTTGCTTCCATGGGGAATTTCCCAGGCTTTAGAGAGACTGCAAATCACCACCCTGTTCCACATGAGCTGAAGAGAGCAGGGTAAGACTCTGGTTTTCCTGTACTGGATGGAAAAAAAAAAGAAATTTGCGGAGAAAATAGGTGAGTGTGAGACGGTCGTAGCTGAGAAAATTCACTTTTGCACTTGCATTGAATAAACCTGAAAATACCTGGATTTATAAACTGGAATACTCTGGGAAGGACACAGGTACATGACAAATCCTGTGTCTCCACCACGACCCACCACTCTGAAACTGTCACCATACAAAAGTCACCGGGTTTAAGACCAACATCTATATTTGAAATACTTGTACTTCCCTTTTTATATCAGTCCTGTCACATGCATAAATGCTAAAGGAGGCTGAAAGGGGAACATGAACAAACAGCTTTTAAACCATCAATTGTAAAAAAAAAAAAAGAGATGTTTTAGCAGAACCAAGAAATGCAGCACTTGGATGTGATCAGACCCAGAGGCTTATCAGCATTTTGAAGTTGAACATTTTGAAGTGGCAGAAAAAAAAAGACAGCAATAACTTCAATTCAAGGACAGATTTTTCTGTCCATGCACACACCACAATATCTGTGTAGGGACTGATTTCTCTCACTCTTCCTCTCCAAGCATTCCCATGCCATCATCAGTGAATTTTCTGATGAAAATACAGCACTATTCTACACCCCAAAATCACCTGCTAGCACGCAAAGCAGCGTGCTCAAGAGGTGTATGTTTTTTTCTACCACACAAAAGTTAATTTCCTTTGGTTTAATGAAGTCATGTTTGTCCTCAGTTTGATAGAATAAGTCTCCACCTCCTTCCATGCACTTTTCCTGTTTTTATTAAAATCCTGAGAGCAGTTTTCCTTGCAGAGTGGGTGAGTGGGAGTGTGGAGCACAAGTAAGCCCTGTCTCTGTACGTCACGGTTGTGAAACACATTCTAAATAAAACCATATGCTCTTAGAAGGAAAGTTTCATCTCTCTCCCCTTTTGCTGCCTGCTCAGGTTGGCCTCAGTGAAGGACTGAGGGAATGCAAACATATTTATAGAAAGGTTTGATGAGAAACTGATAAAAAACACACTCATTTCTTCATTCATTCTGCTGGCTGAATGTACAAGGCACTTAATTTGAAGGAGAATTTTATGATTTGGCTTCTTCTCTTGCATTCTCCCTTGGAACAGTTGTGAATTGGTGTCAACTGGTACCTGTGATGTTTTAGTGTCTGACACTTCAATGATTTTCAGAGCAGATACCTCAGGATGATGGGGAGGAAACAAACAAAAAAATCACTAATCCACTGTTCTAGCAAAAAAACCCTTAATAACAGGTTTATTCTAGAGCTGGTTAGAAAGTTCTGTAGTTTGTCCTCACATTTAAAACTTTCATGATGCCCTGTGTGGCTCTCAGCTACGAAACCTAACAAGCCACTCTGTTAAATCTTTGTAACATTTTGCAAAATGTGACATGCCACGGCAATAACTGAACCCATGTTCTGCTTTTTCCTTCCCTATTTTCCGTCAAAATACGTGCCTTGGTGACAGAGGGAGGCTGATACAGGAGCGTGGGGAGCAAAGATAAACCACCTCATTTCTCCCTCGTATCAGGACTTCTTTTGGTGATCAAAAACATGCCAAAGGGGAAGTGGCATAACTTTTTTCTCTGTATGATATTTAATTTCCCGTTCTGGGTTATGCAATGGTCGCTCCCACGAGCAGTGTTCTTCCCATGGCCTGCACTAGGTATTTTGGGCACATCTAAAGCCCACTGTGTGTTACCTTTTGTTTTTTTCTCCTATCCTGTGGCCTCCCAGCTGTTGTTCAGGTTGCTCTCAAGAAAAAGGGCGAACCCAAAAGCAACGCTTCCCAGTGCTGCAGTTGCGTAATCGCGGGAAAAGGAATATTGGGAAAGCAAGCCAGCGAGTCTGAAGGGTCAGGTTATTCAGGAGTCCTCATCAAACCTTCCTCAGGGTTTATCTGTGGGGTCAGCACCGACTCCCAGGCTGAGACACTGATAAAGGGAAGGTAAATTTCCCCTTCACAAGCCGAAGCTGCGCTGTCGTGCAAACCACAGCCACGCTACAGAGTTCTGACAGCTGAATGTTGTTAAATGACTACATTTCCATTAGTAATAGGGATTTTTGCTTGTTTTTCAAGCAGCTTCCTCGCCTGGTATTCACATCTACCTAAGACATAATCACTAACAGAGATGGCTAAAATAATAAAGTAAAATTAAAAGCTGTGTACATTTGTAATGCTTCGCCCACAATCAGTTTCATGTGGCTTCGACTGGATCACACGTTCTGGGTGTCTTCTCTGGTTTATTTCTTTTGTTTTATCACACATTCTTTCATTTTGAGTCCTGTCTCTCCTGTCACGACTTTCCAAAGGATTTAGACACGCAGCCAAGCATGCGGAGCACATGTTCTGGAAGCACAGATAAATTAAACAAGCTGTACCTGATTGCAACTGGCCCCTCCTCTGCCATAATTTTGCCAACTTTCATAAACTGGACACACAATCAAGCGTACAACTTAAAAAAACCTGGTTCTCCAGTCTCCTTTTTTTAGCTTGTGAGGAGGGAAGCCACGGTGAACAAATCCTAATGCTCAAAATGTGACACAGTGGAGGGGGAAAATAAAAACATGATTCCTAGAAAGTTATTGACAGATCAGCTGCAACCTACCAGAGGCTGAAAAAAGATACCAGATGGAATAAAAAATCCTTGCTATTAGTACATCATACCAAATGCTGTATTCTGAAGCCAAACTCTGCCCTCCTCCTGCTGCAAGGAACTGTTTCTTAGAAAGTTGCTTTTATTGATGGTGACTATTGACTCTAATAGCTAAATGTGACAAAGAGAAAACAAAAAAAACAACAACAACAACAAAAAAAACCACCAATCAAAACCAAAGCAGGAATACTGATGTCATAAAACACTGTCCACACTTATCTGCCTTGCAAATCCCATTAAGATAAAAAAAAGCACACAGGTACTCATTTAAAATTGAACCTCAAACCCCCACAAATTGTTATTAATACCAAGTACCATGACATTTGACTTCACAGTAAAATACAAGAGATAACACACACACCAAAAAAAAAAAAAAAATACAGTAAAATACAAGAGATAGTAATAAAAAAAAAATAGTGGAGAGATAGGATTTATGGCTGAAGGCAATGTGACAGAAAAGAAACAGAAAATTATTTAAAATACATCAAATAAGAACATTTCCTATAGACACACACAGATCAGCAGCACAATTCCACTGCCAGAAGATTTATGCAGGCTTAAGAAACACAAAGCCAAACCCCTTAAAATCAGTATTGATGTAAACCTGAAAATCCCACTCAGACTGCTTCCAACACTACCACATGTTTTTGAGCACTTCTGAGACACGAAAGCCAAACCTCTTCCCAAAACTGCTCACAAGGAACTGTCAGACCCTTTCCCTGTGGGATTACTGAGGCATTTTACCACCTCCTGGGTGTCTTAAAAAAAAAAAAAAAAATTAAAAAAAATTATGTGTTACATTTCTTTTCCAAATACCTGCTGGTGTTTCAGTGCCTGAAGCAGCAAACACGGCGTCGTGACTGTCACCAACAGGCAGGGGGAGAGCTGGGAAAAATCACACGGAATTCTGAACCAAGGGGCAAAAAACTTGGAGGAGTTAAGTTTAAAAAGCCTGCCACAACGATGACCTCTGCCAGTATTTTAAGCAGCACACAAATTGAGATTAGGATGCCTTCCTGGAAGCATTCTGACAGCACCACAGATATGTAATTTATTAGTTCACCTCTTCCCAAGTGTGCAGATGCTAACGGAGACAGGATCCAGCAGCACCAGCACGAGGCAAGACAGACTTACACTGACATCTAAAGGTACCATTTACCGTCTGATGCCTTACAAAATGTCTGCAAAGGACCAGCACCTTGTAAAAAAGCTAACAAGACACAAGAAATGTCAGTATTTCATTCTTAATGAGTGTCCAAGGCCAGGCTGGACTGGGCTTGGAGCACCCTGGGATAGTGGAAGGAATTCCCCTTGCCATGGAAGCTTTAAGGTTCCCTCCCAAAGCATTCTAGGATCGTCTGCACATAAACACCAATTCTGAGGCAAATTTCCCTTGTTTAAATAAGAATTATGTGGCATTTTCTTCCAACTAGAAAACTAAGCTTTTGCTAAATTCTTTGGGAAAATGACGCATTTTTCCATGGAGTTGGGCACAAATCCTAGCTTGAAAACAAGCGGTCATTTCAAAGTTAACATTTTTTCCTGCTTTTATGTTGGTTTTGAGCGTGATTTCCATTAGAAAATGTGAATGCTGGTTTTGCAACCAAGCATGGCTTAAATGAGAATATATGAAAAGGTTTCTCATCGGTGTTCCTGAACACACCTCCTACCGTGCCGGAGAGAAACGGGCATGGAAACAGACAGAAAATCTATTTCTTTTGTGCTTTACAAACCCAAACACCACCTTGTTGTTCTGTTTGCCTGTGAGACACTCAAACCACTTGCTGCCTGCACACAGTTCACTGAGTAAAATTTATTTTCCTGAGTCTCCATAGGCATCCACCCCGTTCTCCCTAACTTATGAATGCAGTGGGAAGAGAGCAGTAAATCCTTCTTTATGGAGAGGTGTGCACTCACACGCATCTTGGCAGAGCTGCATTTTTAAAGGATGGCTTTGGGAATAGAATTGGAGGCTACTGGTGCCTCAGGACTGACTCTGGAAAGCCTGATCTGCATATCCCTTGCTCATAAATCAAGTGAAGAGATAGCTTTAATCCATTTCAGTAAGGCAGTGGGTTCTTTACACTTTAAATAAATTTTGGCAGCAGAGTCCACTGCTACAACAGGAGGTGCTTCATCAGCTAAGTCAATAAAGGTGACCAGTCACAGCCTCATTTCTCACCCAGCCTATCCCATTTCCTAAATTACAGCAGCCCTTGAAGAGAGTTTATCAGGGCTCTCTCTTTTTTAAAGAACAGTTGCAGTGTTTTGAGTATCTCTGACAAAGTGAGTAGAGGAGGGAATTAAAACCCTGAGGAAGAGCAAGGCAATCAGCAGTAAACTCAGGCTTCCAAGGCAGCACAGGTAAATCCAAAACCATCTAT
The DNA here is from genome assembly GCF_049639895.1 of Pseudopodoces humilis. Taxonomy (NCBI): domain Eukaryota; kingdom Metazoa; phylum Chordata; class Aves; order Passeriformes; family Paridae; genus Pseudopodoces; species Pseudopodoces humilis. The sequence goes on along the minus strand of NC_142208.1, from coordinate 2,988,448 downwards.
AACATCTTACCTGATGGCTCAGGGAAAGGAGCAGAACTTGATTTCTACAAAAGGTGGCTGAAGGTAAATTATTCCTAAGGCTTCTTTAATCCAAGACCATACCAACGCTCTTGGAAATTATGAAGCCACGTGGGGAAAGCTGACAGCAGGCTCCATGCAAAATTTAGGTTTGACTCAACAGAGCCAAAACCTCGTTAGGTTTAAAATTAGCATTTTTTCCTCCCTGCTCTAATCCAGATGTGGACCACAAAAATAACTGAAAAGTTCGCAGACGTGTCCGTGGGAGGTAAAGATAATCTTTGTGAAGAATGGTCTCAATTACAGTGATGGGAGTGGCCAGCAACTATTAAAATATCCTGCAGAAATCCACAAAACCCCCTCCAGTCCAGAGGCACTGCCTAAACTACGAGAACACATTTAAAAAACACTGTCCATTGAAGGCTTTTGTCTGCCTACTTGATTGCAGCACTAAAAAATAAATAAATCCCAAAGCAAGCAATTAAATGTAAAGACTGCTTACAAAGCTGCACCAGACTTTTCAAGGGTTTTCACATCTATAAAAGCCATAGTTTGAGTGGCAGCTTTCACATCAAAAAGAAGGCTGTAAAGTCCAAATCAGCCTGTGGTCACCTTTGCACATTTTTCTCTCTCAGGTGTGCCCAGAAGGTTTGGTAACAGGAAAGGAGGCAGAGCTTTTCCAAACACGTTTTTCCAAAAAAAACCCAAATACCTGAGGGAAAAGCTTGCAACAAAAAAAAAAAAAAAAAAGGATTTTATTCAAAGGTAGAGGTGACACGTAACATTATCACTGTTTCCCAAAACCAACCATCAAAACTATTTTAGATTCAGGATTAGAAAATTCAAGGCTGGTAAAAACGCTCTAACTGGACTTCCTGAAGAATAAGACCTTATAGCACATCCCAGCTTCCTACATCACAGAAACCACCAGCTCATTAAACACATGTCCCACAAGACACAAATAAAGAAGTTTCAGAATTGCTCAGTTTGGTCTCATTTTTTGGCAAGGAACTATTTTATTTTTTTTTTTCCCTCCTTTTAGGCTCATGGCAAAAAGCAGCTTTGGAAAGATTTCTCCATCTGAACGTAACCCTTGGAGAGAACCAAAGACTGGGAAAAGCTGAGAGGGATCTGTGTTTATTGTTGGGATAAACAAACTTCAGAGCATTTATTTGTTCTCTTCCAAGTATGTCCTGTGTTCAAATACCACCACCTTTATTATCTAGAAAACAAACCAAAAAAAACACACTTTGTGCACATGGGCTCAGGTTCAGCTGATCCAATATGTCTGTGGTCCCATTCTCTATTTTGGGTACTGGAATGACACAAAAAGAGCTAAAGAAGCATTAGATAAAGGTCTGTGACCGAGTGCCCTGGTGCTGAAGGACCCTGCCAAACCAGCACAGGCTGCAACAGCAGGAAGAGAAGCACGTCCAGGTTCAAGGAATTACAAACAGCCACGTCAGGCAGACTTAAAAGTGTCAGCACACCAAAGCAGCCCTGCCTTACACGTCAGAGATAACTTTCTTTTCAAACCAGCTCAGCTAAATCAGCACAGTCTGCCACCAGTTTAATGTGCAGGTGCTCTGAAATCCCTCCTGGGGCTGCACAGGAAACCTAAGCTTAGGACTCAAACCGCAGAATCACGAGCATTCCGAGGGCTCAGCCACTCGCCCGGCCCCTGAGCTGCTCCCCTACCCTTGCTGGAAGAGCAGAATGTGCCAGCAAGTCTGTGGGCCACATGGTGAACTGAGGATCACACCACTCAGCCTGCTAAAAATAACTCCCCCACCCTTTTTTGGGGGGGGGGAGAAAGGGCAGGGAGGGGGGCCGTGTGTCTGTGGTGCCACAGACAGCTGTGCTGCTGCAGCTGGAGCTGGGGCAGCTGCAGGAGCAGGGACTGCTGCAGGAAATGCTTTGGCCACGTCTCCAGGCACTAAAAGGTGATGCTGTGACAGAGCAGGACTCACCCTCTCTGCAGGGTTAATTTTTTAGAGCTGGCACCCTGGTCTGGCCAAAGGATGGGCTCCCCTGGAGTGGGAAGCAAGCTCGAAGACAAGGAGATGCATATTTGCTCTTTCAGCAAATTGCATCTGGCCTTTTTCCTTCTGTTTTAACCTGAGATCTGTCAAATAAGAGTTTCAGCTTTCCACCCAAGGCAGGCAGGCAGGCAGCCTCATCTGAACAGCACCAAAATGCAAAGCAGCCCTTTACCTAACAGAGATTCGATTTCACTCTCCTTTCCAGGCCTCTCGTGCTCACACACGTGGGGTTTAACCCCCACACTTCCCAGATGGGGAGGGTCACCGGGATCAGCATTTGACACGTTCCCAATGTGCTCAATGACTGCAGAATAAGCCCCTTATAAGCACTGTAGATATTTAAAAGAACCAAAAAACGACCTCAAAACAGACTGAGTCAAACACACACTGAAGAATACACACGGCCTACTTTCATTTTTATTTTTTTTTCTCCTGATGTGCAATTCCAGCTCTGGCAGCCTTTATTTTTAGAAGTGCTCCCTCAGAGAGGCTATAGCCAAGCTGCAGCAGGCAGCGAGCATGGAGGAGATCTGCCTGCTTTGAAGGCTGCCAGAGAGGTTCTGGTGGCAGCTGCTCCTCCTCAGACACTCCCCTGCTCCCCAGATGTGCAGTCCCACCTCCTCCCCCCTGCCTCCCTCACAGCTGTCAGACCACTACACGGGCAAATCCAAAAACAACCTCCCAAAGGAGGCCCACAGAGATGACCCGAGGGATGGAGCAGCTCTGCTGGGAGGAAAGGCTGGGATTGTTCAGCCTGGAGAGGAGAAGCTTTGGGGAGACCTCACTGTGACCTTCCAGGGCCTGGAGGAGCCAACGAAAAAGATGGAGACTCTTTACAAGGGCCTGGAGTGCCAGGACAAGGGGGAATGGCTTCAAACTGGAAGAATGTAGGGTTAGATGGGATATTGGGAAGGAATTGTTCCCTGGGAGGGTGGGCAGGCCCTGGCACAGGGTGCCCAGAGAAGCTGTGGCTGCCCCTGGAAGTGTCCAAGGCCAAGACAGGCAGGAGGTTTCCTGCAGAGGGATGCTCCACGTCCTGCTGCAGCACCGGGATGCTCTCCAGCCAGATGAGTGACAGGTTTGAAAAGGAGCACAACCGAGAACTCCTCGTGTTTCCAGAAAGCCCAAATATTTCCACATTGTGGCCTCAGCTCCCTGATAAGCAACTAACAAATCAGTGTACATGTTTACACTGGACATTTCAGATCTGTTAGGTAATGAGAGCTCCAAGCTGGATAAGCCCTGCTTAGATTGCTTGGAACTGGAACCGCAGAATTCCGAATTTATCGTTGTGCTATCCAAAAATAAACACATTCACTCAGCAAGGACTTGTGAGTCGTGAAAAATTATCAGAGTTGTGCTTTACTAACTCACATTATAAAGCCTTCCCACGCAAATACAGCCCTGTTTCACTTGTATCTTCTCATCAGCTTGTATTATTTAAAACATGTGGGACATTCACACAGATGGAAAAAAAAAAAAGAAAAATAGGTCAGGCTCAAAACAAAAGCCAAGCCACCCTGTTTTATTAGCAGCTTAAACATGCAGAACTGCAATTTGAAATTCCAAGGAAAGCAATGTAATGAAAACATTCTGAACACACAAATAAAATAAAAAACTACTGCAAATCGCTGCAACCTTAAATTGCCATGTTGCCAAATGCCTGAAACTAAAAAACAGAGCTGATAAGAAGGCTTCTCCAACTGATCTGAAAATGCATGGAAAGAACTGCATTGCCCAGGGATCCTATGGAGTCTGGGATATAAATCTAGGATTCTTCTAACATCAGCAGCCTGTATAACAGTCCAGCACCTGTGAAATACTACTGGGCAATGAACATTTGCAAAATCTTGTCCTTTCATTAGCAAAGATCCTACTTTCAAGTAAATTGATTCCTTTCCTTGAACTGACATTACAGACCACAGAAACGTTTATTCATATCCCTTTTATCTTCTGCACAACCCCAATATTTACTACTGGAATATGTAAAGCCCAAAGCAGTGTAAATTCAATTTATTTATTCATGCTGAATGTCCCAAACATCATTCGATTGCTGCCACCTATTGTTGTTCCAAACATGCTGCAAGGAGTTAACCCTTTATCCAGCAGCTACTGGAAATCATGCTGGAAGCACTTCTGGCTCTGCTGCTGCTAAATATGCAACTGCTGCATCTATTTGGGTGTGATAATTGTAGAAAGAATGAATAAAGTTTGGAAACTAAGGCTCATTTTATATATATATATATATATATATATACACACACACTATTTATTACATTATTTATTTTATATCTATTTTTAAAAACTGGGTATGTTTACACACTAACATCTCCATTAATCTAAGACTTGGCTTTTCTCTCACAAGAGAAGCAAATCTGGAACACTCATTTCTCACACAGCCCATATAAAATGGTAATTTTAGGTTGCCAAAGGCCACTTAATTCTGTCTCCTCCTAAATGCACACAATGCTTCACAATGACATCATGTTCAGGCTCATCTAAGAGGTTAAAGGACACAAAAACCATCCAGTCTGGTTTAGTCTGCTGAGTTTAAGTATTAAAACAGCAACTTTGCCACTGAATGTGAAATTTAAGAGGTTATTTCAAAATATTAACTTTCCAAATATTGTGTAAGTAAGTGAAAACCGTTTTCAAAAAAACGTGGGGGGCAAAAGACCTCCTCCCTCAAACAGGAAAATGGTGAATTCTTGGAGGGGTAAACTCCCACCTCTGGCAAGTCATTTGAACTCTCCAACTCAGGCTCTTTTACACACAAATATCAAAGGCTAATTCCAACCCTCACTAATGGATCAAAGCATCCCTTACTCCACCCAGTTGTTCTTTTGCTCCTTCTCCTCTCCTGCAGCCTTTATGCACACATTAATGCTAGCAATATCTCATCACAAGCCAATAAAAACTTCATCTGGCTTTGAACTGGGAGTAAATTATAGCCCAGTGGCTCAAGAGGGCCCTGGCACAGCTCCCCAGCCAAGCACTTCAACCCCTGGCAAAACTGCCCCAAAAAGGCATTCCAGGGAGCAGCCTCAGAGGGGGCAAGTGAAGGGAGACCACGGGGGATATGGGAGAGGTTTAAACCCATAAATGCCTCTGGTGGAGAAGCTGCCAAAGCAGGGATGTTACACCGCAGCAGAAAAGGCTACAGAGCAGAACCGTACAGGAACAGCCCAAACTCACTCCTTTAACACCCCTCATCCCAAACCACAACAGCAGCTGGGATTAACACTGCCCAGGCACATCTTTCACTTTGCTCCAGAGTCCTTCTTCTATCTAATAAGGGCCTTCCAGACCAGCAGGGAAGGCAGCTGTATTCCCAAATCCTGCCCCCTTCCCTTTAAGCCGCTCGCCCGCCGTGGCGGAGCGGCCACACCTGACCCTTGCTGGCCACACAGGAGGAAACCCTCCCCTTCCTCCAGCTCTGCACAGCTCCTGTTCCATCCCACAGCAGCAACAGGAGCCCTCTCATCCACAGTGACAGCCAGAGGGAAGTTTCCAACAGGCAGCAGGAACCTCCCCTTCCAGGAGCAGCTGGAATCACTACCGGGAATGGGCAAATATGGCTCCTGTTAGAAACGCCGGATTTTGCCCCTGGATTTGGGGGACCAGAGCATGCAAATGACTGAAAAGTGTCAGTGTGGAGGGGAGGGAACACCTATTCCTTTCAGCAGCTGTCATGAAATTGCATCTTAAATCCCAAGAGAGGTGAATCCAGGAAAAGTTCCCTTCTCTGCCAGCAAAACTCAGCTCTCTGACGTGCAACCAAAACAACGCTGATGTTGTTTAGACACACAGCGATGCACCTGACCCTCTGGAAATCTGAAACAGATCTGAAACTGCACCCTGTTCAGGCTCTGAAACACCCTCCTCATCTATTCTTCCCCTTAGCCTAAATAAACAAGAGTGAAGACAGCCATGGCTCCAATGCCAAGGAACTCTGGGGCAGGGAGAGTCAGTGCTGCTGCCTGAGGTGCAGAATGAACAGCTGGATGGACATCTGGAAGCTGGTCCCACACAGGGAACAGGCAGAGAGGGAAAGAGAAACAGGAAGAAGGGGAGGAGAAGACAAAAGTTGCTGGATTCAGATAAAAGTCAATCCTGCACTTACACAGAATCTGAAGAGAGGATGTTGTGGGAAGCATCTGACAGCTTCAGCTCCCCCAAGAGCAAGTGAAAGGAACTGTTCACCTTAATTACACCTTCTGAAGGGGAGCTGCCTGCTTTCTGGACAAGAAAGGATTTCATTACCCCAAGAAAAACAATTTGCAAAGACATCAGTGCCCTGAGAATGCCCTGAAGAAAAGGCCCTGAGATGCAGACTAGCAGAACCTCGGGAAGGCTCAAAAAAACAAAACAAACCCACTCCCACTCCTTTTCTTCAATTTTTTGTTTCTGTTTTTCTATGCTATTTCTTATTCTATTTTTATTTCTTTCACTATTAACCAGAGCACCTCAATAAGGACAGGATGGGCCAGACCCACCATTATTTTCCTGGGTAAAAGAACAGGGGAAATGGGAGCCCTCATAAAACAGCAACTAGCAGGGAAGTCCTGTTCTTACAGAAGAACACTTACCTACTTAGGCAGAAAGCTTAAAACCAGAGGTTGTAATGAAAATACTTCTCTTTAAAGAAATGCTCAAGAAAACTTGTCCAATTCAGTAACTATATGCAAGCTGCACAAAGACAAGCCCTGCTTCAGAAGTCAGAAAAAAATAAAAATAAAGATCAGATTGAAAACTGGCTCATCTGTTTAGATATTTATGCTGTCAGGGTGTTACTGGTGACACACCACATGTATGGCCCTGAAATTACCCACCTCTTATCATTCCCCACCCTGTCATGATGGAACAATTATGCAGCTCAGACTGCTGGGTGTTATTTTTTGCTTCACAAGATGCTCAAACGCTATTTTAAATTCGACACCTGCGATTTTGAGGTCTAAACTTACTGTTCACAATGTCACCTTGCAGCTGGAGAATCTGTGGGACAGGCATGGTGAGAATTACCACATCAAACTGTTCCGGGGGCCCCGCTTTCCTGGAGACTTCCCACCTCCCATCCCGCAGGGAGATGTGAGTCACCTGCTGCTCATAGGACACATCTGCACCTGCATGGAAAAAGCAGCAGCTAAATACATGTAGCAGTGAATTCCACAGGGAAAATGAAGAGAGAGAGTTATTTACAAGGGATGGAATGACAGGACAAGGGGGAATGGCTTCCCACTGCCAGAAGGCAGGAACATAGCTAATTATTTACAAGATTAGGGTTTAAAAAAAACAGCTGATTAAAAAAAAAAAATTAATATAATTGCATGAAAGAACCAAACAACTCTCACAGCTCAAACTTTTCTAAGCAGGATTAAATTTGTCACTGAACTGTACATATGACACCTAAGGTAGTAGTCAGAAAGTTTAGACTCCTTTTCCAAAGGACTCTCCACCCAGCAGGCTCACATCCTTTCTCCAAAAGACAGCTCACCCCTCTGCCCCCAGTCACACAGCAGATACTCTGTTTGTATAGAGACTTTTATACCTGCAGGACTCAGAAATTCACTGAGCTCACGGACATGTTTATCCACCCAAGCAATTTCCAGACACACATAAACCAAAAAGGAACTTTAACATCCTCATCAGGGATTTAAATCTGAAAGACTGTTGGAAGGCACCAACAAAAACACAACCATTAAAACTTTCCCCTCCATACAAAGGCATTACCTGACTGTTCTAAATAGTACTTGACGACCGAGGAGATGCCCTGGGGTGCCACGTAATTTCGGGAGCCTTCTCTCACCACCATTCCTTCCACGGGAGCGGTCAGTGGCTTCAGGATGCCTTGAGACACAAGCTCCTCATAGAAGCTTGAAAGGAAAAAACACACAGGGATGAAAACTCGCTCAGTTTCCCATAATCAAAGTTAAGACCAGCCCGACTTTCGAATTTTACCAGGCTGCATTTCAAGGCAGGTTACGCACAAACGCAGCAATAAAAGAACAAACTACCTTGCTATTGCATTGGGCCTGGCCTTTTACCTGACAGCAAGGCTACCTGTGATGGAACTGCCAGCAGCATGACCCGGAGGCAGAGGAATACACGGCAGCTCCCTCCAGCTCTGAACACCGGCACAAACTTCAGAGCCACTGCGGAGTGCAGGAATACTCCAGACACCGAACACAGGTGCCCGAAACGCACCTGCCTTTCGCTGCTTCCCAGGCAAATCTTGCATTTTCACACCGCTGCTACACCTCCATCCCCTTCCCCAAGGTACGTTGAGCTACCCGGGCATCTTTCATCCCAACCCATGAAGTTCCCGGCTTTCACCCTTCCACTGTCCCCCGCGATCCCGCTGGTGGGGCAGCGAGCGAGCGGCTGCGGGGCTCCGGGTCTTGGTGGGGGGTTAAAGCACGGCACCTCTGCATGCTGCGGGGTCCCTGCTGTCCCCACGCCGGGCCACCAACCCCTGGCACCCCGCGCTTCCCACGAGTCTCCTACATGTAGAAGCAGGTGGGAAAGCATCACCTGCGGGATGGGCGGGATGGGCGGCGGGGTGCGGGAGCCGAAGCGCTGGGGCGGGACGGGGCGGGACGGGGCGGGAAGGGGCGGGAAGGGGCGGGAAGGGGCGGGACGGGGCGGGACGGGGCGGGAAGGGGCGGGACGGGGCGGGACGGGGCGGGAAGGGGCGGAACGGGGTGGAAAGGGGCGGGACGGGGCGGGACGGGGCGGGACGGGTCTCACCTGAGCCGCGGCCCCGCAAGCTCCGGCTCGCAGGTGACGAACTGCGCGCCCAGGTCGGCGCTGCCGCGGTCGGCGCGGGTCGTGCTCATGCGGCCCCCTGCGCGACAGCCGGCCAGTGACCGCCGGGACACGACACGACACGACACGGCACGCGACACCGCACACGACACGCTAGGCCCGGGTTCCCCCCCGCCGGCCGGACCCACCTGCGCCCCGCGCCTTGTCCCAGACGGCCACTTGTCCCCGCCGGGCCCCGCGCAGCAGCGCCGCGGCCGCCGCGCCCGTCAGCCCCGCGCCCACCACCAGCACCCGCGCCATGGCCGCCTCACGCCCCGGACACGCCCCCCCCACACGCCCCCGGACACGCCCATCATGTGGCCACGCCCGCCATGTGGCCACGCCCACCATGTGGACACGCCCGTCATGTGGACACGCCCGTCATGTGGACACGCCCGTCATGTGGACACGCCCGTCATGTGGACACGCCCTCGGTGTGCGGGGTCTACCGCGCCGCTGCGCGCCCCGGGTGAGCTGCGCCTGTGGGCGGGGCTAATGGGGCCACGCCCACAGCCCGCGCCTGCGCGCGCTCGGGGACTCGCGGGCACGGCTGTGTTGGGCGCACAGCTGTACAGACACCCCTGTACGGACACACGGCTGTACACACACCTGTGTCACACCCCCCTGTGTCACACACACCCGTGTCACACACACCCGTGTCACACACACCCGTGTCACACACACCAGTGTCACACACACCCGTGTCACACACACCTGTATGGACACACGGCTGTACACACACCAGTGTCACACCCCCCTGTGTCACACCCCCCTGTGTCACACCCCCCTGTGTCACACCCCCCTGTGTCACACACACCCGTGTCACACACACCCGTGTCACACACACCTGTGTCACACACACCTGTATGGACACACGGCTGTACACACACCAGTGTCACACCCCCCTGTGTCACACCCCCCTGTGTCACACACACACCTGTGTCACACCCCCCTGTGTCACACACACGTGTACAGACACACGGCTGTACACACACCCGTGTCACACACACCCGTGTCACACACCCGTGTCACACACACCAGTGTCACACACACCCGTGTCACACACACCCGTGTCACACACACCTGTGTCACACACACCCGTGTCACACACACCAGTGTCACACACACCTGTGTCACACACACCTGGACAGACACACCCGTGTCACACACACCCGTGTCACACACACCCGTGTCACACACACCAGTGTCACACACACCCGTGTCACACACACCCGTGTCACACACACCTGCCAGCAGTCCAGGCACGCTCCAGAGCTGGGTCTGACCCACCCTTACCGAGCAGCTTCTGCCATATCGAGTCCTGCCCACCTGGAGGTGCTGCACGGCAGGACCTGCTGGGGGATAGGGGTGTGACAACTTCCAGAAGGTGCTGGCGGGCTCCTCTCCAACACCTGGCCCGTGTTTTGCAAGGAGCCACGGCTCGATGTGAGGAAAGCGGGGTGCTGGGCCCAGAGCAAATAGTGCTGAGGGGTGGTGACATTGCGTGCGATGCCTCTGCCCCAGGAAAACAAACTCCCGTCCTGAGAGCCCTGAGAGTGGGCAGCTGGGGGAAGGATTTGGGTTGCTACCCTTCCCCAGCTGTGTGGGTGAGAGGAGATGTTCCAGAAAAGCTCTGATAGGATCGTTGTGGTATGGGGGACACCAGAACCCCACACTTTGGCAGAGGTGTTTAGCAACAGACTGGTGTGAAGCTGCACAGAGCTGCTTGAGGCACAGGCAGGTGTTGGTGATGCTCATCTTCAAAGGGAGCTCCGAGCTGACCTCAGGGCAGGTGTTGTTCAACAGGAGAACACCTTCTTCCTGGAGAGAGGTGGGAGCCCCTGTCTCCCCTTCCCGTGTTGCTGTGGGGCAGTCATGGAGGAGGACACGTGCTCGGTCTGGGACTTTTTAAAAAGAAAATAAAAGCCTGGCTGTGTAACTGACCATCCAACACGTAAGAGAGTGGGAGGTTTTCTCTTCTTGACACCATTGCCCTGGAAAGAAGCCTCAGGAGGTTGTGTCCCCTCCTCAGCACCTCCTGCAGAGTTGGCACCTTGTCCTGTTCCCTGCCTGCTGTGGATCCCTCCCTCCAGATTCTGCTGCCTCCCAGACGAGCCGTGGGGTTGTACCTCTGCAGGGGATTGTCACCACCATTTCCTTGAGTCTTTGTGAAAAGGGGATTTCTCAAACCTCACAAATACTCGGCCTGCTGGCCACTGAATGGCTCTGTGTGGGAGATGTGCTTGGGGATGGTTGATGGCACTGGGTGCTCACCTGGATTCTCACTGCCAGCTCGGCATGCCAGCGGGCTCTGCAGAGTCTCCTACATGTAGAAGCAGGTGGGAAAGCAGTCACAGGGCCATAGAACCATGGATTATCCTGAGTTGGAAGGGACCCACAGGCTCATCAGTCCAACTCCTGGCCCTGCACAGACACCCCAACAATCTCACCCTGTGCGGAGCTCTGGCAGCCTCAGGCCCATTCCCTGGGGAGCCTGGGCAGTGCCAGCACCCTCTGGGGTTAGAGCCTTTCCCTGATCTCCAACCTAAACCTCCCCTGGCACAGCTCAGGTCTTTCCCTGGGTCCTGTCCCTTTCAGAGAGCAGAGCTGCCCTCAGGAGGAGCTGCAGCCCCTGGGGAGTTGTGACCTCAGTGTGCTCTGCTCCAGCTGAACAAACCAAGTGACCTCAGCCAGCCCTTGTGTGGCCCTCCAGAGCCTTCCCCATCACCTCCTTTGAATGCTTCCTAACACCTATTAGAGGTAGAAGAGTATTAAGACATTATTACAATTGAAAGAGTTGAGGCCAAAAGAGGAACACCAAGAATTAAGACAGAAAACCTGGCAGTAATTTTATAGAAAACTTGATGATTAAACTTGAGCACGATGGGTAGAGCTGAAGTTTCCACTGCAGTGGAAAAAAGCTCTGTGCTCACCTGATGAACACGTGGGCACTGCCAGCGAAGAAAACAGGAGTGATGCAAGAGAGGGCAGCAGGAGTTGGGTGAGAACTCTTGGATGTGTGACACGTTCCTGCTTTCGGGCTAAACACCCACCTGAAGTATGTGCTGGTGGCAGGTGGCTCTGGATGAGGGCAGGGTACGGGGACACTGATCAGGAGCTGTAGCACAACAGCCTTACTGGAAATGACCTGGGAAGGAAGGGTGGTGGGCACCAAACTGGATATAAGCCAACAAGGTGCTCTCCCTGCAAGGCTGGAGAACCCCAGGAGTGGCCAAGGGGCCACCTGGCCACTGTCACCCCTGCTGTTCGGTGCAGGGGAGGTGACACCTGCCTGGTGAGAGGGGCGTGAAGGTGATCCATAGAGGCTGACAAACTGCAGCAGGAGGTGGAGGGAGCTGAGTTTACCCGGTCTGGCCGTGCAATGAAGCTCAAGGGACTCTCCTTGACCCCATTCTGCCTCTAGAGTGGTGGTGCTTCAGCAGGAGCTGCACAGGACCCTTGGGAGGCCGGAGCATCTTGTAAGGCCTGTGACAATGTCCTGCTCTTCAAGTGCTGCAGGACTCTTTTGTGTGCAGCCTTCATCTTGCCCCTTCCAGTGCCTCCAGATGAGTGTGAGCAGAGTTACTCTGCCCTTTCCCTGGAGTGTAGATTTCCATGATGTGTTCCCTCAGAAGGTGAAAGCCAGAGGTGACTTAGTGCAGCGTGGTTTCACTGCCCCAAAAACAAAGCCACCCTTAACCTCCAAACCTCTAAGTTACAAACCCCTGTTCTACTGTGTGTTCATAGAAGTGGGACAAACTGCCACATCTAGGTGCATGCCTTGGACACATGTCAGGGCCATTCCAGGCTGACAGACAGAAGACACCTTTCCCTACTGACCTTTCACCGCAATTTCCAAAGCAAAACAATCTAGGAAAGAAGGGCAGGAGGCAGCGCCAGCCCTGGCACGGGCGGTGGAGAGGGATAACTCTCCCTCTTGGCAGGACACCTGTAGGATGAGGCACTTAGGTACTCCTCACACCTCCCTGTAAGGGTGTGAAGAGAAGGAGGTTGCAGTGGGCTGACACAGCTCCATCCCCCAACCCAAAGTGGGGCAGGTGGAGGGAACTGCGAGAGCAAAAGTGAGAAAACTGGGTGGAGGGATAAAGGTACTGAGTGTTGCTGTGGCAACTTGGCTGTGTCCCATCCCTGTGCTATGAGGAAAGGGAACTCCATCCCAGCCTGACCTGACCCAGTACAGATGTTTTCAGCCTGTTGCCTGGGATTTAATCTCCATCTCACATGTGGCATCTTGGTATAACAAGAAACATCATCATTTCTAAACCACAGCTACTGGAAATCCATTTTAGACTTTGATCTTTTCTTGCAATAACTTAATTATGTCTCTTGTCATAACAAATAAATAAAACCACCGTTGAAATGGGAAGCTGGAAACTTTCTTCAGCAATATCAATTAAACCACTTTATCAATGGAAATCACCTCCAAACGTCCATAGTCATTTGACTCTGCCTAAACAGTATTTAACCGGCCTCCACAAACTAATTCTGGGGAATTGCACTTTCTAAACTGTGGTGTTACATAACAATTTATATGTTCTGTGTCCCAGGGTGATTACACCCCCCACCCCACCCTGCAGCCAGTTCAAAAAGGGCTGTCTGCAGAGGGATGCAGAGCACTGCTCCTTGCACCAGCCAGGGGTGACAACCCATCCTCTGACACTGCCGTGTGCCACATCTCCATCTCCTCCGGGCTGGGCATCTCTTCCCTGCTGTGCTGCCCATCCCGCCCAGGGGCCGACATCTCCCCCTCTCCTCCTGCAGGAGCTGTGCCACCTCTCAGCTGGGCTGGGCTGCCTTCACTTCTGGACAGGTGAGTGTGGGAAAAGCATGGCTAGAGCCGGACCTAAACGTGGCTGGGAATGGCACTCGGGACTCGTGGCACTTACAGCCCCTGCTTGCCTCAGAGCAGGGACCAAAATCTGATTTGCTGGGTCGGTTCTAGAGGCTGGTCCAGCCCAATTTTTCTTGTGGTGTCCAATGTCACAGTTGTTAGAGGGAGCGATGCTGCAATCCCAGACCTTTTGGTATCTGTTTGTGATGCCTCCTGCCCATAGCTGTGTGCAAAGCCTGCTGTTCCCATCTGCCTCCACCGCCTCCTGCGGCAGCTGCAGTCTCCAGCACAGGCTGAGGGGTTTTTTAAGCTGCCTTAAACCCAGTATCACTAAGGGACATCTAGATCTGCTGGAAGATGCATCCCTCCCCATTTTGCATACGGATTTGCACTTTAAAATGTCCTTCTCTGGATCAAACGTAATCAATTCTTGTCTTTTACACCATGATCAGGGAGAAGGGCAAGCGGTTAGAGATTTTCTTTCCATGATTTTATTTCTGTTTAGGGAGGGAAGGCAGTGTTGGATCTTATTCATCCTCCCTCTCCCTCCTGGGGAGGTTTGGGCAGTGGTGTCAACAGGTGATGCAAACGGCAGGGTGATGGGACAGAGCTTTCCCTCTCAGCCATCCCCTTTCCTGGAAGAGAGACTGGAGAAGTGGCACTGCCCAGTCACCGATAGGACAAGGAACACCCAACATCCTTTGGGTATCAGAATGGCTCGAAGGAGGTCTCAGCAACCTGGGGTAGTGGAAGGGGCTTGGAATGAGGGGGGCTTTAAGGTCCCTCCCCAACCCAACCCGTTCTGTGATTCTATGATTTTAACCTCTTGCAGTTCCCAGTGGTCTGCAGAGCACTGCAAGGATTGTTGTCTCGCCTCTTACTGGAATTCCTGAAAGTCTGTCCCACCTCCCTGGAAACATCCCTGCTGAGATGTGTTTCCTAAGCCACCCCACGTGCATTAACGCTTCTGAGCCATCATCCAGGCCACCAGACTGAGTCTGGTCCTACCTAGGGTGTTCCCCTGCCCTCACCTCCCCTGCCCCTGCTCTCCCTGGCACTGCTTCTGTGTTGTTCCAGGCACAGTGAGGATGTGGCTGGCTCTAGCTCTGGTGGCCGTGTTCCACGGGATGGCATCCGGGGAGTGCCTCTTGAATTCCCCATTTTCTAAGAACCCAGAAGCAGAGATGAACATCGTGAGTATGATGGCATTGGAGCAGAGGGTGGGAAGCATCCAGAAAACAGCTGCTGACTAAATAATTATAGTTAAATATCACATTCAGGGATTTCCTCACCTTGAAAATGTTATTATTGGCTTTCCTCTGGTTGCAGAGTGAAATGGTCTCCTTCTGGGGGTACCCCAGTGAGGAGTATGACGTGGTGACAGAAGATGGATACATCCTTCAGCTCAACAGAATTCCTCATGGGAGAGGAAATGCCGGGTGCCAAGGTAAAACTGATGCCCTACAGAGCACACAAGCCTTCACTGGGATACCAGGGCTTGTGCAAGAGGGTTTTCAAGGCTCCCTGTGGCTCGGCATCCGTAGCATCGGTTCTGATGCGTCAGAATTTGTTGGGAAGGCTGATCCCTTTCCAGGGGTGTTTCCTCACCCCTCAGGAACCCCTGAGCACTGAATGTCAGGATCCCAGCAGCGGGAGGCAGCCCATCCATCCTGGTGGCACACCTTGGGTTCTCTCTCCAGAGCCTGGCTCCCAAAATGTGCTCCTGCAGCCGTTTGATGGATCAGCAGACGGGTTTGGTACCCCCTGAGGAGCCTCCAGGGGAGCCTCCTGTCCTGTGAGGGGGGGTTAGATCCATGAAAATTGCATTTTTCCTGTCACATCCCCAGGCTCCTCCATGGTTGCCTACAGAGCTCCCCGGGCAGCTCAAGTTCTGCGTGAATCCCCAGAGATTTTGGGGATAAAGGCCAAGATAATGGCTCAGCTTAGCAAACCTGCTTTTTAAATGAAATCTAGAGGAACACTGACACAAACCTTCACAGATTTTGGCTGCCATGGGGATAAAACTTTATAAACTGTCTCAAGAGGTGACAAACAGCATTAAAAATAAGGAGTCATCATGCAAAATCAAAAATAAAAAATTAAATTGAAGAAAAAATTTCAATTAATAAAATAATAATAATCACTATAATAATTTATGTACATCAATAAAATAGAATATGCTAGAATATTAATATTTATACTATTATGTGGTATGTAATTAATATTAATCATATTATTTAATGTTGTAAAAAATAATAAATTCACATTGATTTTTAAATTAAATTAAAAATAAGGAGTCATCATGTCTTGCAGGTGTGAGACCCGTGGTACTTTTGCAGCACGGTCTCCTTGCAGAAGGGAGCAGCTGGCTCACCAACCTGGCCAACAACAGCCTGGGCTTCATCCTCGCAGATGCTGGCTACGATGTTTGGATTGGAAACAGCAGAGGCAACACCTGGTCCAGGAGACACCAGGTCCTGACTCCCAAACAGGATGAATTCTGGGCTTTCAGGTAAATGGGTCTGAGGATCTCAGGAACAGACAAATTCTGTCGGGGTCACGCTGCCCTAGCTGGGGGATGAGTGGACCAGGCTGGAATGAAGCTCATCCAACTTATTTTGAGTGAAAACCCCATGTGAAAGCTCGGTAGGATGAAGAAGGTGGTGGTTGGTGGGGCGGCCCTGCCCTCCCTGCTGGTACTGTGGTTTGCTGCTGGTGGCTGTGCACGTGGAGATGCTGTCCCTCTCAGCAGGACGTCTGCTCTTCCTTCTGTAGCTTCGATGAGATGGCTAAATACGATCTCCCAGCCATGATCAGCTTCATTGAGCAGAAAACAGGCCAGGAGCAGCTGTATTATATTGGCCATTCCCAAGGCACCACTATAGGTGAGTGAGTCCTCTTGATGGCAGCACGAGAAGTCTACACCCCCTGTCCGATTTGTAAAATCACTCACTGAAATTAAACTATGTGCATGAGTGTCTTGAAAGACTAAACCATTTTTTCTTTTTTCTACTTTTTTCCAACCCCCCACCCCCCAAGGTTTTATAGCCTTTTCCACCATGCCCCAGCTGTCTCGGAAAATCAAGGTGTTCTTTGCTCTTTCTCCTGTGACCACGGTGATGTTTTCTCAGAGCCCGTTTAGAAAACTCTCATTCTTTTCTGACTCTGGGCTTAAGGTTGGTCTGCAACATGTTCTGCACAGCCAAAATGTTCTTCATAGGGATTGTGAAATTATCTGTGGAATATTTAAAGTCATTTACAGAGAGGGGAGCGCTGTGCTGTTTTCATAATGAAGAAAATCACATCTCACTACAGAACCTGAATTCACTCCCCAAAATGTTCTGACAGAATTAGATCCAGAACGTTGGTGAATTAAACTGATGCAGAGGCTGTGAATTAAGCCCTACCATTTAACAGAGGAGCATTATGAGTATAGGAGATCACGGCCATGAGAAGCAAGGAACAGAAGCATTTAACGGGGTGCAAGGGAGGCTTCACCCTCCCTTATGGAGGGTGAACTATGGGCAACCTTAATGTGGGCATAAAATAGAAGTTGTAAAGTTGGTGGTGCTTTGGGGAAAAGCACGACCAGACTTGCTGTTTGCTGAGCACATTTGCAATTTTACAGGAGCTGTTTGGCACCAGGGAGTTCCTGCCACACACTGCCCTGGGGGAGCTGGTCCTCTCCAGGTTCTGTGTCTGCTCAAAGGTCTGCAAGCACATCCTGTCGATGGTTTTCGGCTTCAACTGGAAGAACACAAACATGGTACGTGGGAATAAATCTGCAGAGAGCCCTTCTGAAGGCCAAAGCCAATGTGGAGCCCATGTGAATCCTGTTGTGAAATGTGCCCGCGTCCTTGCAGAGCCGATTCGACGTGTACGTGGGACACACCCCGGCAGGGTCCTCGGTGCAGAACATCATCCACTGGCTGCAGGTAAACCTTGCCAGGTTCCTTCCTGAGCCAAGCAGGGTGTCCCTGGTCCCTCGTGGGCAGCCTGCTGTGCTGGGCAATGCAAGACACACCTTTGTCAGATCTTTGTGGGTTTTGTTTTCACCCCCTCCCTAAAATGCTCGGAGGATTTTTGAGCCGAGAGGCCCCAAAGGAGTGGATCTGTCAAGAGAAACTCTCGGAGCTGAGGACCCTGAATCCACAGCAGGCACGTTCCAGGGGTCTTATTTCAAACCAGCTCCACTCTTGCCCTGCAACCCGAGTGCCATTAGTGGTCAGACTGTGGCAGAGGTGCATTTGGATAGCAGCCAATTAAGCCTATCAGCGATAAAGCAGATTATTTCTCCTTGTGGGCATGAGAACAGTCACCACCAGAGCCCCTTGACACTGCAGTTGTGTTCTGCTGCAGTCCTTTCCTCTTCCCCAAGCTCCAAATTAGCACTTTTTTTTTTTGTAGGTTGCAGGTTCAGTCCGTGCACCTTCTCTGAGGGGTGTGCCACAGGCTGTACTCAGGGCACAGCTTCTTCCTGTGTGGAATTCCTGCTCAGGGACCCCAGAAGAACTTTGTGGGGTTTGCAGCAAGAGCACACACTCCATTTTCTGAAGTGCTGCTGCCCAGTGAGGGGGATCAAGCCACGGCCACCTTGACCTTGTACTGCTGATAGTCCTGTTCCAGTTAGACAAGGGATGTTCAGAGGCTCCCTCCGTTTCTGATTGTGCCAATTCTCCAGCCCACAAGGAATATTTAGAGTTCTAAACCCATTTTCCAGAACATTTTAACCTCTTCCCATCCCGGTGTTATCCACAAACATTAGAAACATAATCTCTGCCCATTTCTCCAAAATCACCACAATAATTACTTGTGCTGGGCCTAGGGCCGGGCCTGTGAGACACACTTGAAGAATCCTGCCAGTTCAGAGACGAAAACTAACTTTTGAGGTTTGACTTTTGAGGGTTGGCTGCACCCCCACAGAAGTGTGATTTCACTCAGAGCACTGCATGTCTGAATTTGCTGCAGGGAGTCCACGGTGGGGCACTGAGAGCTTTTGACGGGGGGCACATGTACAACAGCCTTCACTACAGACAGGTGAGGTTCTCCAATGGCCACGGCCTTCCCTCTCCCTGTCCTCTTCCCACCCATGCCTGGGGTGTCTCCTCCTCTCTTCACAAACTGGAAGTCAGGATCTCTGCTTGGAACAGCAGCATTTTCCATGCTCAGCTCTGTTCTGCAAACACCTTTCAAATGGAATAAAACGCTTTAAATTAGAGGCTTTCCATTTTCCAGAGTTTCCAGAGTCTTAAGTTACACCAAACTGAATATTAGGAAAAATTTATTCTTTGAAATAGTGGTAAAGCCTTGGAATAGGAAAAAAAAAGGAAAAACCCTTCTTTCTTCCTTAAACAACGACAACAAAAATTGTTCAGAAAGCAGCGTGCTTCTTAACTTGATTTATTACACTGCAGGTAACGAGAGACGTTGCTGACAAATCACCTCACGGCAAGTTCTCAGGGTGTGGAGCTGAAACAGCCCTCCAGAAATGTTTTCATTTCAAAACCTTGCTTCCAAACACCTCCCTGCTGTCCCTGGGCTGCAGGAAATGCTGGTGAAGCATCACCACAAACCCCAGCAGGGCCGGCTGGGAGGGACCTGTGGAGGTCCCCAGTCCAACCTCCTGCTGGTAGCATGATCATCCAACAGCACTAAATCAGGGCAGCCAAAGTCCTGCCTCCAAATCAAAACCATCCAGATTATCAAAACCATCTGCAGTATCAGAACCAGAATTTCTAGCCGGGCAGAACAAATTTTCTAATTAATTTTAGTTAAATTAACTTGCTAAATTGCAGCACATAAGGCTATGCTGCATTTCTATAGAAGTTCCTCTTCCTTCTAGAAGAAAGGTGCTCCAGTTTTTATCTCCCTCCCTTCCCAAAGAGTATTCCTGGCCTTTGTGAAACCTCTCTTCCCTCTCCTCAGACTGGGGCCCCGTTCTACGACGTGAAGGACATGGAGGTGCTGACGGCCATCTGGAACGCGGGGCAGGACTGCCTGGCCGACCCCCGGGACACCGCCCTCCTCCTCCCCCAGGTCAAGAACCTGGTCCACCACAAGCTGATTCCCCACTGGAACCACATGGATTTCGTGCTGGGCCTCGACGCCACCGAGGTTTTGTACCGGGAAATCCTTGACATCATGAAGAAGCATCCCTAAAGTTGCTGGTTTTGCTTGATATCAGATTGTTTTTTTTTTTCCTGGCTTTTTTTTTTTCCTCATAAGATTAGTGCTGTCTCTAGAGGATTTTGAAATTTCCCTATCTGGATCACCTGAATATAGTTGATTAAAATGTTCTGCTTTTAACAGGGTGGGGAGAGGAGCCTTCCATCTATTCCTGGCTGGCACTGCATTGCCTTTCTTTTTCCACTTTTCCTTCTCTTTCCTTTAGGGTTTTTTGGGTTGGTTTTTTTTTTGTTTTGCTTTGTTTGTTTGTTTGGGATTTTTCTGGGTTTTTGGTTTTGTTTTGTGTCTTCATCAGTGACACAAAGCTCATTGTTGCTGCCTCAGGTCCGGCACTGTTATGCTTAAAACCATCGAGGTGGATCAGAAGGAGATCCAACAGATCTGTGATTTTGCTGCAACCGTGGGTTGCAGTAAATAATCCAGAAGTAGGATCCCAGAATGTTTTTGGGTGGGAAGGGACCTTAAAGCCCATCCACCTCCCACTGTCCCAGGCTGCTCCAAGCCCCAAAGTCCAACCTGGCCTTGGACACTTCCAGGGATCCAGGGGCAGCCCCAGCTGCTCTGGGCACCCTGTGCCAGGGCCTGCCCACCCTCCCAGGGAACAATTCCTTCCCAATATCCCATCTATCCCTGTCCTCTGGCACTGGGAAGCCATTCCTCCTTGTCCTGCCTCTCCAGGCCCTTGTAAATTGTTTCTTTACATCTTTCTCCCTTCAGGTACTGGAAGGATATCTCCCTAGAGAAAAACCAGTACTAGTGGTTTTGAATTCAATAAAAATTATAATTAATCACATTTTTAATGTGGCTGGTTTTGGGCTTTTTATTTTTGTCTCAGTGACTGAGAGGTGAGAAATGAATAAATCCTGAAGAGAAATTGCAAATCAGATGGTCCAGTGTGTGATTCTGGAGCAGAATGTGTAAAATCCAAATAAAAAGGGGCTTAGGGTATTCACAAAGTGCCTGTGTTAGGGTGTATCTGAGAGGTTTTGGTAATAAAACTGAGTGGTGATCTCAGAGGTGCTGTGATGTATTGATGATTATTTTCTTTAGCCTGAAGGAAGGGCAGTTATTTTACAGCAATAAAAAATTTGGCTGTTTCTGTCAGCCAAAATCCCAAGGCTCATCAGAAAATCTCGATAAACGTGTCAGTGGTGCAACCACCAGAAGAGACAGCTTCTTTCAGGGAAGGAGAATCCAGCTGTGAGGCAAAGCAATATTTTTTTTAATTTTATTTTTTTATTTTTTATTTTTATTTTTATTTTTATTTTTATTTTTTATTTTTTATTTTTATTTTTTATTTTTATTTTTATTTTTATTTTTTAATTTTTATTTTTATTTTTTAATTTTTTATTTTTGTTATTTTTTATTCTTTATTTTTATTCTTATATATTTTTATTTTTATTTCTTTTTCTTTTTTCTTTTTCTTTTTTCTTTTTTTATTCTTTTTCTTTTTTCCTTTCCTTATTTTTTCTTTATCTTTCTTTTTTCTTTTTTCTTTGTTCTTTTTATTTTTTCTTTTTTCTTTTTTTCTATTCTATTTTTTTATTTTTATTTATTTTTATTTTTATTTTTTTCTATTTTATATGTTATATTTTATATATTTTTATTTATTTTTCATTTTTTATTTTTATGTTTTTCCCTTGCTGCTTCCCTCAGCCTGGCCTAAACCATTCTCCTCTAAAAGGCAAAGCCAACAAGCAAAATGAAAACTTAATGGCATTTATTTATGGAGAGAAGCTTGCACTCATTACAATTTCCTGGCTTACCACAAAGCCACGTTGGGTGCAGTAAATAATTCATGATTTAGTTCTTTTTTCACCCGTTTTCTTCCTAAGTATGTAGCTTCCGCCTCATTCCAAGAAGCTTTCTGTAAAATTGTCTTTTTAGGTAATGCTCTTCACCTAATCTGGTTATTCAATTTGTTCAAGACAGTCCATTTCCAGTAAATATTCTTCTTTCTGCTAAGAAAATTGCTCCTAAATTTTATCAGGTGATCAGATTATGGGATTTGGATATTGTTTGCTTTTCTGTCTTTAACAGATTCTCTAAGCATCTTTCCATAGTACAAATTCTTGCTTAAGTTAATCCTATTTAAACACATCTCCTTTTTTTTAAAAAAAAGAAGTCTCTTTTCAGTTCTGCAGAAACAATTTGCCCAAAACAAAAAAAAAAAAACCAAAAAAAAAAAAAAAACCCCAAAAAAATTTAAAAGCAGCTTCACTTGGTATTTTGCCATGGGGACAAAAGGGCTTTTCCTTGATTGTTTTGTCTCCTTTTGCTGTGCTTAAACATTTTCTTTCCTTTTCAAAACCCTGAAACAAAGCTGTGACCCAAATCCTGGCTGAAATGAAAATAAATCAGCTGCCAGCAGTGGGAGACATTTGCAGATGAGACTCGTGGCACATGGCAGGACCCAGAAAGTGTAGAAATAAATGAATAAAGAACCCCCAAACCATCCCCAAGTAAAATAAAAGGCTAAATAAATTAACAAACAGCCTTTTGCCACGGGGCTCGTGGGCTCCTGGGGGGTTTGGTGTGGCACCAGTGAGAGCCAGACCTGCTGGCCCTTGGCTGCTGAGCTTCTCTGATTCCGTGAGCAGGTTGATTCTTCACTGAAAGGATTGGGAAGCAATACAAAATAGAGGCCAGGACTCCAGATCCTCACAGTTTTGTGGCTGGAATAACAGGAGCCTGGCTTTCTTTCACTTGGAAAAGGTACTTGAAGTGTGCAGCCTTGAGCACAGACGTGATCCACCCTCACCAGCCTCAGCATTGTGTTGCAAATCGCTGGCAGCAGGCTCCCATCCCGTGTGCCAATTCCTTACTTTTGGAGACCTGGTGTTAGGCAATCTATTGACAGACTGACGTCGAGGTGGATCCTTCTCCTTTCCCTCTTCAGATGCAGGTCAGGGGTTGGAAAATCTTTGCAGAGCCTGAGCAGAGAGCCCAGCGTGGCTTGTGCTGGTCCCAGTGCTGGTGGCACCAGCAGATGCCTTCCTTACGAGGATCGATGCTTTGAGCCCAGCTTTGCAGCCCCACAAGCTGCTCAGCTGACGTCAGTTTGGGTTAGAGAGCATTGCTTTATCCTTTAAACATATTTATTCTCTCTATTAAAAGGCGGGGGATGCAGAGGTTGCAAATTAATCCCGCTGAGGTTTAATCCGCCCAGACCGTCAGCATTTTTATTTTCTTTGGATTGGAGGTCCTGAAACCTTCTGCTGTGGGTGTCTTCTGCCACGTGCAGGGACTTGCAGGCAGAATCCTGCACAACTCCACAAACAACTGCTGGCCAGCACAAGTAATACAGAGATGGCTCTGTCATAAATAATGTGCAATGAACAGAATAAATGAACCCCATGTAAGAAATAGATGGGGCTGCAAGGCTGAGCACAAGCATGCCCACCTCACCTGATGAGTGGCTCTGCTGGCTGGGCAGTTATCAGGGAGGTGAGGAGATGCTGGTGTCTGTTCCTTGGAAAACCTTGAGCTGCTGTTTCTCATCATCCACCTGGTCAGGTTTTCACTCTGAGGTTTTTCTCCAGAGTCCTGGAGTTGCTGACAAGGTAGGAATAGCTCAGTCCTGGTCACTGGGCCACACCAAGGATGCCCTGTTGATGCAGATGATCTTCCTGGTGCCAACTTCTGGCAATCCTCTTCCATTCCCACCCTGGCAAGGTGAAAGGCACATGCAGAGGATTCCTCCATCCTGCTGCTGGGCTGCTCTGCTCCTACAAGCTGGCAGATGAATGGATTTGGTGATTGCAGGGGTTTTCTCTGAGTAACCCTGCTGACGAGATAGAATCCAGAAAGCGAGATCCTCAGCCTCACCAGATGTCCCCGGAACCTGAAACTAAGTCATGGCACTACCAATTCCTGCCCTGTTTACTGAGGCACAAATGTAGGCAAAAAATTATTGTAGCTTTGATCCCAGAGAGTTGGTAACGAGTTAATCCCTCCAGGGGAAACAGAGCGGCTGAAATTTATTCCTCTAGTCGTGACTTTCTTTTCCATTTCAACAGTAAGGAGCTAAACAGGATGAGCAAGAAAAGCTTGGCAAGAACTCATGTGATTGGAGAGGGATAGCTGGGTGGATTTGTGAGGTGCAAAAGGGCTCAGTCTCTCCATGCACATTTCATAACCAGTTTTTGAACTTCACTCTGTGCAGCAAGGAGGATCTGGCAAGGAGAATCTCCTGCTTCTCTGCCCTTTGCCAGCTGTGCCCAGCTCAGAGCTGCTGGGCCAGATGTGGCCTTTTTCCACCAGTGGCTCTCACAAGGTCACTTTCCTCCCCTCCTGTGCCTAAACCCACAAACCACAGCATGTGCTCTGTTCCTGGAGTAAAAGCTCACTCTTGGATTGTTCTGAGCCTGCAAAAGCTGAAAAAACACCCCAACACAGCAGACCTCCTGCAAACCCAGCAGACCCAGCAAGCCAAGGGCTGGAGCTTGGCTGTGGTGCAAGACTTTATTGCGATCTCTGCAGACACAGAGGGCAGGCAGAAGTCACAGCATCGCATTTAAAAGTGTCCAATCAGTGTGGAACAGGGGGACAGGAGACATTTTCAAGCAGGGCATCCCTCACACAAACCCTGTGTCCCGTGGGAACAGGAGGCTCCTCCATCCTGGGGCAGCACATGGATGGATTCATGGGCAGATTAATGGATGGATTAATGGATGGAATCATGGATGGATCAATGGATGGATTAATGGATGGAATCATGGACAGAATCATGGGTGGATTCATGGATGGATTAATGGGTGGATTAATGGATGGAATCATGGGCGGAATCATGGATGGATTCATGGATGGATTAATGGATGGAATCATGGATGAAATCATGAATGGATTCAAGGATGGATTTATGGATGGATTCATGGATGAAATCATGAATGGATTCAAGGATGGATTTATGGATGGATTCATGGATGAAATCATGAATGGATTCAAGGATGGATTTATGGATGGATTCATGGGTGGATTAATGGATGGAATCATGGATGGATTAATGGATGGAATCATGGATGGATTAATGGATGGAATCATGGGCGGAATCATGGATGGATTCATGGATGGATTCATGGATGAAATCATGAATGGATTCAAGGATGGATTTATGGATGGATTCATGGGTGGATTAATGGATGGAATCATGGATGGATTAATGGATAGAATCATGAATGGATTTAAGGATGGATTTATGGGTGGATTCATGGATGGATTCACAGATGGATTCATGGATTCTCCTCCATCAGGGCCACTATCCGCCCGTACACGCACTGCGGGGCGTTCAGGCCCCAGTGGTGGTCGAAGTGGTTCCAGTCGGGGAAGTGCTCGTGGTGCACGATGTTGGTGAGGTGGGGCAGCAGCCGCTGGGTCTCCACAGGGGGAGTGACCCAGTCGTGGCCCCCGCTCCACACGGCCACCGGCACCCTCATGGCTTCGATCCGGTAAAAGGGCGGCGTCAGCTGGGAAGGGGGAGAGCATTCCTGTTATCTGCTGGGGTGTGATTCCCCATCCCCATCCCAGCCAGCCCCTTCACCTGGTTGTACTTCTCCATGTTTCTCAGCCCGTAGTCAAACTGCTTGAACTCCGAAGTTTTTGCAGTCTGGAAGGCAGAGGGGAAAGGGTTAATCCAGGTAATACCCTGGATCTGCCCCCTGCCCCGGACAGCTGTGGCTTTTGAGACACCTTGGTGCAGAAGCTTAAAAATCCCTTTTATCTCTTGGTTTTGATTCCACCTCCTTTATCTGCTTCCAGGGTGAATGAAGCAGCATTTGAAAAAAAACACTTTCACAGATTAAAAGAAAGAAAAGTTTAAGTAGTTATAAAATCAGAGTCTCTACCTGTCCCCAGTGCAGAAGATTTTTTACTGATGTATAGTCTGGAAAATGAGATAGGTACACATCCAGTTGGCTCTACAGGAAAAAGAAAGTATTTTCTAAGTGAGTTGGGAAGGATGAAAATCCACCTTGATCCACTTTGATGAAAATCAAGCATTCTGTCTCATAACTGTGATATAAAAGTTATACGCTCTTTATTCTTTAGTAGCTTTATCCTGTTCAGAGCTAGAAGCAGCTTTCAAAGGTAAGCCACTCAATCAATATCTTAAAATGGAAATACAACTGGTCCAGTCATTCTTTGGTTAGGTTATGGAAAAAAATTTAAAAAAAAACAAGGGAAGAGTTTCCTTTCCCTAAGAGATCAGACCACAAGTGATTCTCTCTTAGCAAAGACTCTGCTAGGTGTAACACCCTGACACCACTGCAGGGAATCTCCAAACAACCGTTGCCTTGCACACCTTATTTTGTCGGTTTTCACTCATTGTTGTGCCTCATTATCTCCAGGTAATTAAAAAACCAGAGAGGGCTGTGAGCTGGACTGAGAGCCCGGTGCACCCACCATGTTCAAGTTGTCCTTGTCGAAGCCTCCGACGAGGAAGATGGTGTCGGTACACACTTCAGCTGCCAGAGGCCTGCTGCACTTCTCAACCAGGAGCGGCTTCTCCTTCCTCCCCACCAGAACCAGCTCTCTGGTTCCAAATATTTCCTGCACAAGGAAAAGTTAGGAACAATGTCAGGAGCTCCAATGCTCGCCAGAGGAGCAGGATCAGCGCACGGCGGCAATGCAGGGAGCGGGAGTTGCCAAAAGCCCCAGGATTTCGGCAGTAACAAGCCACAAACACCTCCTGTACCTTGAGCAGCAGGTCTGGCAGAAAGGCTAGCTTTAACACAGGGCCCCAGGCGTGGTGGAAGGTGTACAGAGGAGCCAGGGCAAAGAAGAGTTTGATTTTTCTCGGCCAGATGTGGCAAGCTGGAGAACGCTATGAAACCTGAAAAGCAGCACGAGGTCACAACACAAACCCCAGCTCACCCCAGACCCGGTGTTTGAGGTGCAGGGTTTGAAACAAAAACCGCTCCTGGATGCCAGCACAGCAGCAGGATGTGGCAAACCTCTCCCATGCAGAAGGGTTGGGAAGGCAGGGCCAGCGCAGCCCTGCTGCCAGCAGTGTCCAGCTAGGGATGGGCATTGATGGCCTCTCCTCCTCTCCTCACTCACCCAGGGTGCTGCCCTGGGCGTGGCCGACATAGAACAGCTTCTCCTGCTCACTTTGCATCAGGATGAAGTCCACCATGGCCGGGAGGTCGTACACGGCCATCTCGTGGAAGCTGCGCGGCGAAGGGAGAGCCTGGAGGAGATTCCCACCTCCCTCCCAACCTCCCACCAGGGGCTCAGCGCTGGCAGCCCTGCAGCCCAGCCCTGCCCTTGGTGGCCCCCTGACCTGAAATCCCAGAACTCCTCGGAGCCGATGGACAGGCTGCGGTGCCGGCGGGACCAGCTGTTGCCCCGGTTGTTCCCGATCCAGACGTCGTATCCCGCGCCCGCCAGGATGAAGGCCAGGCTGCTGTTAGGGAAATTGTCCACCCAGTCGCCACCATCCAGACAAAACCCATGCACTATCAGCATGGGGGTCCTGGGCCCTGAAAGAGGAGATATTGGGTAGTTGGCAGAAGAAGACACCTTTCCAATGCGGAAATAAAACACCACTGTACGTCTTGATACTGTTTGCTGCAGGCTTTGCATTAAACGTCCCCTTCTCCCATTATTTCCCTGGTTGTGCTGGTGGTTTTTGTGCTTGGGGGACTTTTGCCATCACAGACCCTGGGAGCTGCAGGGAAAGAGGCACTGGGGCTTTGCTGGATCACGCTGCCCCGTCTCAGGTGCAGCAAAACACAGTGCTGAGCTCCTGAATCCCCAGGGGCAGCTCAGGGCAGCCAGGAAAAAACTCCTCATTGCTCTTCCAGCTGCCCAAACCGTGCCTGAAGGCACAGCTATTCCCACTGTTCCCTCTTGCATCAGGGCAGGGGCCAGGGTCACAGCTGGTGCCCCCTTGGCGAGGCTGAGCCCACCTGAGAGCTCAGCGTCCTCCTTGCCGTGGGGAATCCGGTTGGGGCTCAGGATGTAGCCGTCCTCTGTCATCACCTCGTACTCCTCGCTGGGATAGCCGTGGAAAAGGGTCTTCTGGCTCTGCAGGGACAGTGGTGTGAGGGCAGAGGGTGACCCAGCACCCCGTGCCTGCCTCAGCTTCACCTTCTCCTGCCACCCACGTTCCCCGGTGTCACCTGCACCCGAAGGAATCAGAGGAAGAGCAAGGAGAGGCCAAGCTCAAGCTGAGGGCATGAAGTCAGTGACAGCAGGGAAAAGATGGGAGGTTTTTGATGCCCCAAGCCCCACAAAGAGGCCAGGTGCAGACGCAGGGAAGGGGTGAGCCGAGCTGCTCCCTTGGGAAGGACTTTGGGCATACCCGTGGGGAAGGGCAGGGTGTCCCCCAGCACTTACGATGTTCATGAACCTCTCAGGGTTGTAGAACGCTTCAGCAGCTGGGGTGGCATCTTCCAGCCCCTGGGCCAGGCACAGGGCCACCAGCAGCAGCCACATCTGACCTGTCCACAGCACCTGGGGGATAATGGGGCTGGATGAGCAGGGCTGGGGGTGCTCCAGGGGCACAAGGAACACTGTGCAGCCCCAGCACAGCCAAAGCCTGATGCTGCCACGGGGAGCAGGTGCCTGCAACCCCTTGTGCAGTTTGGAACCCACCCCAAGCCTCTCTTCCTGACCATTCTCATCTGGTCCAGCTGTAATTGCAGTGTGGGACAAGCAGCTTCCCACCACCCCCTGCCTGGGAAAAGCATGAGGGTGCCTCCAGGGAAATCCTTAGGCTTTCAGGGAAAGCATTTCAGGGGAAGAATCCTCCCCCAGACAGGAGGGGTCATGTCAGAGCTCCATCCTGCAGGAGCTTCCCTGCTCCATCCCTGCCTTGGATGCTTTATTGCCAGGTGCTCCTGGATCACCCTGCCATCCACATCACCCAGCCTGAGGCATTCCAGACTCAAGGGCAGATCCAGCAAAGTCTGTTTCCCTGATGATCCTGCTGCAGGAGCTCAAGATGGCTCTGTGCCCCCCCCGAGGGTATTTTCCCAGTAGCCTTATTGCACATTAAAGCTTTCCTGGGCTGCTCAGGAAAACGGCAACAGAGCACCTGTGCGGGCCACAGCAAAAACTCCCTCTCACAGCAGAAAACAAAGCACCAGCTCAAGCCCTGCCCTGGGTCCAAGCCCTCCACCAGCACCTCGGTGCCTCCATCTCCAGATGCAGGCAAGAAGGGATGTCCTGGGATTAAACTGCTCTGCTGGGATGGAGAGGTCGGATTGCTCCTTGATCCCACAGACAAACCACACAGCTAAACCTGATCTCCCTTCGTCCTGCCCAGCTGCCCAAACCCACTGGCCACAGCTGCAGGCTGAACTCAGTGCAAATCAGCACTTTTTGGTGATTTTAGTCCCTAAAATCTCTCAACCTCAACCCCTCAACCTGCGTGTGGAATGAAGACAGAAAGGATGGCAGGAAGGCAGGAGCTGCAGTGGCTCCTCACCCACAGACATTGCAGGCCATGCCTGGGGACATCAGAGGCTGACCAATTGCTGAAATAACCACTCAGTGAGCACTGTGGGTTACAAGGGATGGAGGAGCCAGGCCTGCTCAGGAGATGCCAGAAGATTGTGATCCTCAGTGCAGTTTTCTTGTTGCTAAACCCACAGGAGTTTCACACCTGTTGCGTCCTCTGGTTGAGCTTGTCACTTAGGAAATAGCTTCTTTCCCTTAGGGCTACATCTCCTGTCCAGAGAGGCGACAAATCCCTGCCAAATGCTGCCCCCATGGTCCATCTCCCTTAGATCTGCACCCAACCCTGCACTTCACCACGTGCAAGGGGACCTTCCACTGCTCTGTGGCCATCCTGCTAGTGTCCCAAGGTGTGGCAGAGAGGGAAGGATTCATCCCTGTGCATGCCTGAACAGCCAAAATTACTGCACCCAGCCTCGGGGTCACACAGGTCGTCAGAGCTGAGTCCATCCCCAGGTGACCAGGACAGCCCAGAGCATTCCCTGGAGGAGGACAGGCCAGCCCAGCCCCAGATGTCAGAGCTCAGCCGGGCAGGGCCAGCTCCTCCAGCCATGAACTGCCCATCCCTGCAGGCAACACATCCCACCATCCAAACCCAAACTGGCACTCAGTGAGTCCCTGGGCATGGGAAACCAGGCTGGAGGAGGGCAGAGGTGGGCCCTGCTCGTCCTCAAAGCTGCTGTTCCCCAGGCACCAGCCCTGGGTAATGCAACCCAAGCCCCTGCACCCCATCCCTCTCACAGAGCCAAAAATGGATGAAGACACAGGAAAATGTCTAACCACCGAGTCCTCCACATATAGAATGCACAGCTGGAGTGATAATAACACCTCCTGACTCACTTGGGATCCTTTCTTTCAGCAATAGCCTGGGCTAGGAGGAGAACAGGAGAACATCAACCTGACCTGCTGCTTCAGGCCCTCCGTGCGGGGTTGGTGGCACTGAGGGAACCAATCCTTCTGGCTTATAAAGACACCCAGAGAGGCTGGGACCTGCCCATCAACACCTGGAAGCCCAGTCCCTCCCCAGTCACACAGCCCAGTGATTCAGACACCGCATCCCAAGCCCCAGGGAGCTCAGCAGCAAAGAGCCACATCCTAAAGATTGGGAACACACGGATCTGGCGGTGTCCTCCAGCTGGGAGCTGCATTTTTGGCATTCCTTGGCAGAGGGATTCCAGCTGCTTTGCCTGTGCTCTGGGGCTGCCAGACAGGTCACTGGCTGCTCATCCTGGCTTTCCAGGTGTTGGTAACACGTGTCAGCTCTGTGTGTCAGCACCAGGCTCAGCAACAGGGCTCAGGGACCATGCCTGGGTTGAAAAGAAAGGGGCAAATCTCACCCAAGAAAGGAGGAAGAAACATCACTTGCACGTGACAGTGACTGGATTTTGTCGGTATGGACATCCTGAGAGGGGATATCCAAAGGGTGCAAAGCAAATCTTCCGTGGGCAGGGGTGGCAATCAGCCCTCCACCATGCCCCACGGGCTCCTTTAACCAGGTTTTTCCAGCCCCAACACCTCTCCTCCTGCCAGGAGAGCAGTGGTGGTGGTGGTGGGAAGGGACCTTTAGGGTTTCCATCTCCATCCCAGCCTCCTGTCCACCCTGATTTGGGGTGATAACACTGCTGAGCAAAATATTTCCTCTATCAGTGCAAAATACCTCTGGCTTGGATAGACACCCATTTGTTGTGGTTTTCACCAGTAGAATTATTGTTTGGGCTTTTTCCTGGATTTAAATGCTGGCATGAAAGAGCAGGATGAGGCACTTTGCAAGAGCTGTGTTTAATTTTGAGGCCTTTGGGTGCTGTTCCCCACACGGAGCCGAGGTCCTGGAGGAAGGAGGCTGGTCTGCTAACAGCTACAGAGAGCTGGCAAAATGCTGGGTTAGGAGCTCCCTGCCCTGACTGGCCCTTCAGGCAGCACCAGGCATGGACCTGACAAGGCAAAGCTGGGCATTCCTTCGAGAAAAGAGAGCAAAAACCATGCTGAGAAGCGCCAGAGAACAAAGTAGGCTTCATCTTCAAGCTGACCTAGGGACAACCTCCACCAGCAGAAATGATGAGGGTCCTCTCCCTCAGCTTCCCTGCTACTACAGCTTGGGCATTTAACATCACTCTAGTGACCTCCCCCGAGGTCACCTCCTCCTTCCCACCACCCTGGAGCCCAGTGGCTGGGGGGATGCTCCCCAAAACCTGCCTCTCCCTAGCCCAGACCTTCAGGCTGTGGCTCCCTGCAGCGTTCACACCGTCCCCAGTGTCCCCTGCTGCCACCAGAGCAGGGGCAGGCAGGAGGCTGCTGAGATGCACAGAGCTCTGCAGACAGAGCTGCACAGACCTTCTCCTTCTCCTTCTCCTTCTCCTTCTCCTTCTCCTTCTCCTTCTCCTTCTCCTTCTCCTTCTCCTTCTCCTTCTCCTTCTCCTTCTCCTTCTCCTTCTCCTTCTCCTTCTCCTTCTCCTTCTCCTTCTCCTTCTCCTTCTCCTTCTCCTTCTCCTTCTCCTTCTCCTTCTCCTTCTCCTTCTCCTTCTCCTTCTCCTTCTCCTTCTCTCCTGAATGCCCCAGGTGCAGCAAAGCCAGATCCCACCAGGATGCAGGCAGGGGTTAGGGTTAGGGCTGCCCTTGGTCCCTGTGTCCTCACAAGCAGCTTCTGGCCTCCAGGCTCACCTTCATCTCCCTCACTGGCTTGCAGGAAGCCTGATGAGCCTTTCCTGGTCCTTCAGAGGTCCTTCCTCTCCCAAAATTCCCGTTTTTCCTCTGTGCCTCTCTGGACAAGCTGAGAGCCCACAAGTTGCCCTTGGCCTTCCCCCCTTATTTCTCCAGCCCCTGCCCCACCTCCTTAACCTCTCCTCCTGGACAGGCTCGGCCACTTTCGGGAAGGATGACTCCATACCCTCCAGCTCCACTCAAGACAGAGGAGATGTGTTTCACATGCAAGCCCTGGGAGGGGATTATCCCCTCTGCTTGGCACTGGGGAGGCTGGATCTCCATGCAGAATCCAGATCTGGGTTCCCAGGGACTACTGGGACACCCCCACATCGGAGTGAGCCCAGAGATGGTGGGTGGAGGCAGAGGCCAAAGTGCCAGGACAGGCTGGGTTGGCTCAACCAGACCCAGTGTCTTATTCCCCCTGCCCAAAGGGGTTCCAGAGGCACCAGGGTCCTGTTTGGAGAGGCACGGAGAGAGCACCAGAGGCACAGCTGCAGCACAGAAAGCCTGGCTGTCCTCAAGGAAACAGCCTGAAATGTGTGAGCAGGGCAGCCCTGGGGCCAGGCCCTGAGCCTTGGGGGGTCCCCCCGCTCCAAGGCAGCTGTCTGACAGGCTCAGATTGTAGTGGGTTGCCTGGCAGATCCAGAAAACCTCCAGAAATCTCCAAGCTCTCTGCTTTTCCTCCCAGCCAGGGCAGAGAGCTGTTGGCACAAATCCCTCTTTGCATGTCCCACTTGTGAGCTCCTTGTGCTTGTGCACAGCCAGCAGCCAGGACAATCCCAGCTGGAGCCAGGACATGCTGTCCCCACCAAGCAGGAGCTGAGGGACACTGAGGGGACACATGGATGGGAAGGAAGCCTGGGAGCAGCAATGCCACACCTTCCTGCTCTGCCACTCTCAGCCCAGCACCCAGGGGACAATGGCCTCTCCTTGAAGCCAGTGAGGTCTTTCCACCCCTGACCTGTGCTGGTTTCCAAAATAGCTCCAGAGGGAGGGTGGGGAGGGGTTTAGTGATTGCAGCAGTGAAATGATCAGGTAGGGAGGGAGCTCAGCACAGAGCCTTGCTTGGTTGGTTTCCACCTTTGCCTGGTGACAAAGCAGGAAAGCAAACCAGAGACAGGGGTGGCCTGGGGTTTGGGGGTTGGGTGGGATTTTTTCACTAGCAGACTTTATATCCTGTCTCTGACAAAGCAGCAAAACCTGAGCCCAAGTTTCTCGCTAAGTTAAACTCAAGAGCGCTGGCTGTGCACACAGAAAGGGACATCCCACCCTCTCTGCGACTGAAGGAATGCCAAAAACCTTTCTCATCAGCTGAAAATCACAGAGGATCCATGGAGGGGCCTATTCTCCCCCTCCTGCTCCTCCACAACGGCAGGAAGAGGAAAGGTAAAGCCAGCCAGGGCATTGTGGTGATGCTGGCTGGCAGCAGCCTCTGGGGACCTCTAGTCCAACCTCAGCCCCCATCAGGGACAAGCTCAGAGCTGCTGAGGGCCTGAGATAACAGCAGGGCTTATCAAGGCAACAGAACTGCCCCTCTGAGCCTGACAAAGCAGCACAAACACAAATGCTGTCTGTAATGCTGCCAGGCTGCCTTTTCCCATCCTCTCCGGGGAGGGAGCTCCGTCCCCACAGAGCTCCTGCCCTGGGTGGCCACACAGGCACCTCCTGCTCAAGGAGATGGGGACAGCCATGGGCTGTTGGGTTTGGGGATTCTCCACATACCAAACCCCTGCACTTTCCCTCAGGGTTTGGGCAGGAGCTCGTTCCCCTCTGCAGCACTTTCACAGCACCCTCTTGCTGCCCTGCCCAGGCTTTCCTGTTCCCTTTGGAGAGCACCATCCCATGGACAAGGACCACCCCAACAGCTCAGTGCCCACATGGCCGGGCAGCAGCCGGCTGAAGTGCAAGGAAATTTAGGGAAAAAACCCCTGAGATGAGAGCAGTGTGGGGCAGGGGTCTCTGGTCCCTCCCTGCCCCCGTGAGGGGTCACACCAGTCCTGTCCTAGCAGCAGCACTGGTGGGAAAGCGGCCCAGTGTTCACCCTCTGCTTGCTTTCCAGTAATCCCCTCCTCTCCCCATGCCTTTCAGTGGGTGCTTGTTGCAGGAAAATGAAATAACTCTTAAAACCCATGGAATTAGCTTGGCTCAGAATTCTTAATTCTTTTATTTTTATTTTTGCTGATTTGCTCATGCCTTAACAGGCTGTGCAGTGATTCACCCTGGGGGGCTCCCCACTGATGTGATGCCAGGACCAGGAGTGGCCATAGGAACCTTTCTGATGTCCTGTCCCCAAAAGGAAGGCAAATTTTGTAGGTGCTGGGAGGAAGAGTGAGTGTTCTTTTTTTTCTGGTTTGGGCATACCCAATCCTGTTTTTCCACCTTTCCTCCTCTTCCTGCAGGGGAAAAATCAGATTCTTCTCTGAGCCACTGCTCATTTGAGGGTGGCTCAAAGCTGGGAGGGCTTCTGGCACTGCCTCCAGCAAGTCCTTGGTAAAGACCAGACATTACAGCTCCAGAGAGAGGTGGAAAGCTACTTAGGCTTTCCAAAGCATGTCTGCGTGTGGGCAGGCAGAGGTGGCTGGACCAGAGCTGGCAGGTGTTGGCTGCAGGAGGGCTGCAGGATCCCACAGGGTGCACAGTCAGCACCTGGGCAAGGAGTGGAGAGGTGACCACCAAGGCAGAGGAGCCAAAATGACACCCAGAGCTCGTGTGACCCATCCCTGCAGGGACCTCCTCGGGCACCAGGCAGCTCCTGGCCAAAGGCATCACGAAGGGAAGCCTGGCAAGATGTGAAGTCTCCATCCACAGCTTCTTCCCTCCCTGGGGTTTGATTTATTTTTATTTTTTATTTTGTACAGAGCAGCCCCTGAAGTCGCTATTGGGACTGGGAGGTTCCGCATTTCCAGGCTCATTCCATGCCAGGAGGCAGCAGGAAGAGCCAAAGGGAGCTTGGATGGTTTTCCCACTGGAGTTTGCCGGGATGAGCTGGGCTGGTCCCACTCAGCCCTCAGGGGCACCAGCAGCAGCCCGGGGCACCAAAGCCAGTCCCAGGGCACCAAAGCCAGTCCCAGAGCACCAAAGCCAGTCCCAGAGCACCAAAGCCAGTCCCAGGGTACCAAAGCCAGTCCCAGGGCACCAAAGCCAGTCCCAGAGCACCAAAGCCAGTCCCAGGGTACCAAAGCCAGTCCCAGGGCACCAAAGCCAGTCCCAGAGCACCAAAGCCAGTCCCAGAGCACCAAAGCCAGTCCCAGGACACCAAAGCCAGTCCCAGGGCACCAAAGCCAGTCCCAGGGCACCAAAGCCAGTCCCAGAGCAGGTGGAGAGTCCGGAGTCTGCCCATCCTCAGGGTCACAGAGGTCATGGCCGATGCCAAATGACTCCTTCGGGTGGAAACAACCAATTTGTTACAGCTCTCAGCTCTTCTGCAGCGCCATGAAAACATTCCCAGGTAGGGAAGGTGTCTCCAGACTCCAGCCCTCAGGTAAATTACACCTTCACAGGAGGAGGGATCAGAGGGAGAGGCGGCTCCTGACGCTCCCGAATTGGGAGCAGAGGGAACAGCAGCCCGATGAGAGCAGGCAGCGGGGACCTTCTGCTCGGGGGACATCAGGGACAAAGGCTCCCACACTTCTTCTGCCGCAGCCCCTGGACCGCCGCGGGTAATCCTTCCTCCGGGGGTGCCATCCCTGGGGACAGAGCTGCAGGCACCAGGAGAGCCCCAGGGGAGGGACAGCAGGGCTTTCCCGGAGTCCTGGCTCCAAAGGAATGTCCCTGCCCAGGGAGGGGAGTGGCAGTGCTCGGACAGGGCTCAGGACCGGGATGCTGCTGAAGAGGGGACACCCCGCTGCTGCCGGGGTTCTCGGGGTCTGCTCAGATGAGGGGCGTCTCACAAAGGGAATGTTTTTCCAAGCTGACTGTTGAGAGGAAAGGGCCATCCCAGGCGAGGCTCTTCCCTGGAATTTGCATGCCCTTCTCCTGACGCTACGCCACAAAAATGTGTTCGGTCTCTCCTTGCTTCTTCCAAAGGCTCGCCCTTAAAATAACGAGTCCGGAGCCTCGTGGAGCGATCTTGTCCCCAAATCGCATCCCGGGGGGCTCAGGGTGATGGGGGGAGCCCTTGGTCCCCCGGGTGGGAGATGGGGTCCCGGGGTCCTGGGTGTCCCCAGGTGCAGGTGCGCTGATCCTCCTCTCCCTGCTCCGCTCCGGGGACAGCTGAGGGAGCAGGGGATTTTCTCCCCCGCTGCCAAACCACCTCCTGCAGCACGGGGAGCCGGGTCCTCCCGCAGAAGGGAAAGGGGAGAATGGCAGAAGCGACAGAAAGCTGCTCCCAGATCTCCTCTGTTTCACCAGAGAAGGAATGAGACACCTGGAGCATTCAGTGGGAACTCGGCCGGTCCCTGCCAAACTGCTCCACAGAATTGAACCCCTCTAAGTAGCTGAGGCAGTATTTCTGCTGAGAATTTGTCACCTCCAACAGATTTACCCGTTCCTATATGGCAGGGGTCTGCCCATGGCAGAGGGTTTGGAACAGGATGATCCTTAAGGTCCCTTTCCACCCAAAGCATTCTGTGATTCTGTTTCCGTGAGATAAAACAGCAGTGAGATGTTCTGTGGTAGGAACAAGCTGGGGAAGACACCAAAATCCTTGCCAGGAAGAACAGGGGTGTCCTGAGATGGCATTTCACTCAGGTCTGCAAAAACAAGCCAGGAGTATCCCAGGGTCTCTCTCAGCCATAAAGAGAACACAAACAAACCACATCATTTGATTTCTTCTTGAGAACACGGCCCTGCAACTTGAAATTGGGTGGTTTAGCTACCAGTGGAACAAAAGAACCTCTTCTTCCAGCTATCCAAGACATTCTTTTAAATTAATGATCTATAATCACCCCCTCGAAAACCAGGTTTGCCTGGGCACATGCAGATGTACCTGTGCATTGTTTCTGAGTGTGAGGGCCTGATGGAGAATGTGGGAATAAAATGTGATGGAATTTGGACTCTGACTTTGTTCAAGACGAGCAAAATGAGCCATTTTCAGAACCCATTAGAGGACTTGAGTTTTAAAATGGTTTCAGCCTGTTGAGGGGACAGGTTGATATCCTGACAGAAGTGCAGTGCACATCAAGAGAACTCCCCCCCAGCTCCTGTGCCAGTGCCAGCAAAGCCTCTCACACTCCTCACGGCAATGTTTTGCAGAGCACCATGATGTGGCTGTTCCTCACCATCTCTTGTTCAATGTTCATCACTGCAAACTCAGAAGAAAACCCCGAGGTGTCCATGGATGTTGTAAGTCCCTTCTTTCCCTGCTTGGTTGTGCAAGTTACCCGTGCTGTCATTGTCTGTGCAAGACCCACGGGCCCTGTGTGTCTTCACCGAGGATTTTGTTAGGTATTTGTCTCCCTGTTCTTACGTACACAGAGATTTATGGCAGACATTTACTGGGGGGTTCATTCCAAGTCAGCAGGTTTGGCCAGGACAGCCTTCTCAGGCTCGGAGTTTGGCTGTCTGTGCTGCCCTGCTCTGGATTGCAGCACAGAAAGTGATAGCTCTTCACCACACCTGCTCAGGGAGCCGCCAAAAATTCTGGCTGAAGTCATGGCATCGCCACAGCGTTGGTGGAAGGGACATTGGGAGGTCCTGAGCCCACCCTCCCCCTGGAGTCACCTCCAGCACTGATGGCTTTTCCCAGCCAAGCCCTGCCACCCCTCAGGACAGAGACCCTCCCTCCCTGGGGACTGTCCCATGCTGTCCTTCCCTTCCCACAGGGCGAAATCATCCGCTACCACGGGTACCCCTATGAGGAGCACGAGGTGCTGACAGACGATGGCTATTACCTCACCCTGCAGAGGATTCCCCACGGCAGAGACAGCCAGGAGAGCTTCAGCATCTCCCACAAGGCAGGAGCGCAGGCATCCAACATGTTCTGTCCCCGTAAGTGCCACAGGAGGCTCTGCCTGCTCCGGGCACCCTGAGAGCTTTGCTGGGCTGGAGGAGACCCACGGTCAAGGCTACCTCACCATGGGCTGGGTCCTCCAAGAGGCAGATTTCCCTGAAGGAAAAATCGGGCAAATAGCCTTGGGAGCAGAAGAGATGCAGGTGCCCACCATGCTGACCTTGTTCTGAGAGGATTTGCTCCAAAGAGGAACGAGAAAGAATGGGACAGAGAAATCTCGCCCCAGGTTTTACCTCAGCTCAAAACCAGACAGTGGAGCAGCAAAAAGCCATTAGTCAGGAAAGGAAACCAAACCAGGTGGCCAATCCAATGCCACCTGACTCTTTGGGATCCTTCCTGTGTCCAATTCAGTGCCATCTCACCATTTTGGGATTTTCCTGCACTGAAACCCCTGTTTCAAAGTAATGGTGGGGTGACGCCCGGTTCTCGCCAGTGTCTCCCTCCCCTGGGAAGCACGTAGGTATACGCACATGAATATGGCAAATAAGTGTAAAAATTCCCCACATTTCCAGTCTCTGCCCTGGCCTTCTTCAGAAACACCTCCCCAGAGAGACTGAGGAT
Source organism: Pseudopodoces humilis (assembly GCF_049639895.1). Classification (NCBI taxonomy): domain Eukaryota; kingdom Metazoa; phylum Chordata; class Aves; order Passeriformes; family Paridae; genus Pseudopodoces; species Pseudopodoces humilis. The sequence goes on along the minus strand of NC_142208.1, from coordinate 2,949,876 downwards.
GGAGGTGACCATGTCCCTGCACTGGTGTCACTTCCCAGGGCGGAGCTGCCAAAGCAATACCTGGACGTGAATGATCAATTTTTGCTCGTGGCCAGAGAAAATGATTCCTTCCTCTTCTTCCTCCAGCTCCAAAGGCCGTGGTCCTCCTGCAGCACGGCCTGGTGTTGGAGGGCAGCAACTGGGTCACCAACTTGCCCAATGCCAGCCTGGGCTTCATCCTCGCCGACGCTGGCTACGACGTCTGGATCGGGAACAGCCGTGGGAACAGCTGGTCGCGGAAACACAAAGAGTTTGAATTCTACCAGCAGGAATACTCATCCTACAGGTATTTCCTGTGAAAGTGGAGGGTGGGCAGGTCCCTGGTACCCTCAGCAGTGTCTGCAGGCTGGAGGAGGGGTGCTCCTGACAGTCACACCATCTGCCAGTGGGCAGAAACTGGGTCGCCCATCCCTTCCAGAGCTCTCCTCCGCACCCAAGTAGCCACGGCAAGTTCAGCCAGAGTGATTTTGTCACGTGCCTGTCTCCCCTGCAGCTTCCATGAGATGGCCATGTATGACCTTCCAGCCACCATCAACTACATCCTGCAGAAAACGGGGCAGGAGCAGTTGTACTACGTGGCTTTTTCCCAAGGCACCACCACAGGTACTGAGGAGGAGAGCAGAGCTGGCAGAGCCACATTGGCTGTGCACCCCCAGCCTGGGAGTGTTCCTAAAACCTTGGTCAGGGAGGGCAATGTCCAGGCATTTCCAAACAACAAAAGGGAAAAGAGCGGGTAATTGCTTTAACAGAAGGGTTTTGAGCAGTGGCAGCCCCAAACCGGGTGCATCACATTGCTGCCAGAGCCCAACCTGCTGGAGCCACCTCTGAGGGGCCTTCTGATGGGGACACACACCTGGAAGTCAACAGCTCCCTCAGAAACAACAGGGCAGGGTCTGCTTCCTTCTCCTTCACGCAGGTTTCATTGCCTTCTCATCCATTCCCGAACTGGATCGTAAAATCAAGATGTTTTTCGCCTTGGCTCCCATCACTGTGAACTCAAACATGAAGTCACCCTTGGTGAGGGTGTTTGACCTTCCCGAGGTGCTGATTAAGGTATGTCCTCAGCACACCTGAGGTGTGATGGGGAGGAGGGACTGGGAAGGTCACCTGAGACACGCAGTGCTCGTACATCACCTCCATCTCCCTGCTCTGAGTGTTCGTGCGTGTGCTGTGAGCCTGGAGGGCAGGGAAGTAATATTCCTGTCCAGCCTTAATCAGAAAACTATTAACAGGAATTGGTTTTGGGTCCCTTCTCCCAGGAGAAACCTCTCCTAGGAAGGTCAGGGCTCTTCCAGGGTTGAAAAGCCTGAAAAGCCAAAATGACAAAGCACAGCAAAGCTGTCAGCAACTTTCAGGGGTGTGCAAAGAGGTGGGGAGCACCTGGAGGCAAAAAAAGAACGTGAAGCCCACTGATACACCCCTCTGAATTCCACAGCTCATTTTAGGGCACACGGTGGTCTTTGATAAGGATGAGGTCTTGAAGCAAGTGATTTCCAGAATGTGCACGTACCCCATGCTGAAAACGCTGTGCTCTTTTGTCTTTTACCTGCCCGGTGGGTTTACCAACAGCTTGAACGAGGTACGTACACTCCAGTTCCCCTCTCAAGAGATCTGCTTTCTCACTGTCCCAGCCTGAGCTGGGATCTGCCGCCTCCACATGGCCTTTCACCTCTTTGATTGGTAGAAAAATTCAGGCTGGAGGCACCTGGAAGGGTGGGGGCTTCTCAAGTGAAGCATTGGTGTAATTCCTTAATATTCCAAGGAGGAAGCATATTAGGAACAACACATAGAGCTACTGCCATGAGTTGAGCTTCGTCTTTGCAAAAGGATCCTGAGCACGAGATATGGAGCTTTTCTTTGTCTTGGAAACAGACTCTTAACATGGCCCAGCCTCCCATTTTTGGGATTGCTCAGCTCTGTGTGAGTGTGGCTACTGAGCAGGTTTGATTTTATTTCTGACGTGGAATTTTTTGGGGGGCGGAGAACAAACCTCTCCAATGGTTTCTCGCAGAGCCGCGTTGATGTCTACCTGGCCCGCTACCCTGATTCCACATCCCTAAAAACCATGTTGCACTGGCGCCAGGTAACGCTTCGTGTTCTCCTCCCTCTGCTCAGGGGTTGGGAATTATCCCCAGCCTCTCCCCCTGCAGAGCTGTGCAGGGAGAGAGAGGAATGCTGCCCTGGAACACTGCTTATTTATTTATTTAAGTTATTTATTCCAACAAAAGAGGTCCAAGAGTCCTCGGGGCTTGTAGAAGGTGGAACAAAGACTGGTGATAAACCAGGACAGGAGATACCAGAGCAAAGGCTGAGGGTCAGTAATGACCCTAATGACCACTAATGACACAATTAATTATTGAAAACATTCTGCTCACGTCCTTCTGCTGGTGGCATTGACCACAACACACAAAAAACTTGTCCAAAGATGTGATTTGTGTCTCCTTTGAGGCCCTTGGTTGTACACCAGGTTCTTCCCCGTGGGTTTCCGTGCCGAGGTCTTCCTGGGGCTGAGTTCTCCTCCCAAAATCCAGTACCAGATGTAAAAATCGCTTCACTGAGCCTCGGTGGCAGGAGGGAGCAGTGCAGTCCCCTGTCACCTCTTTTCCCTTTCTTAGAGACCCCTCCAATGCGTGGATAATAAACGCAACTCTCCTTTTCCAGCTCTATCAGACAGGGGAATTCAAGTGTTATGATTATGGCAGTGACAACGTGCTTCATTACAACCAGGTAAGAGAGAGCCATGCTCAGAGGAGAAAATAAATGAATATTGCAATGAAAATATGGCAGTGGTTGAGACAGAATTTGGAGAATTGAGCAGCCTGGTGCTGGTGGAAGGTGCCCCTGCCCGTGGCAGGGGAGCTGGGACAAGATGGTGTTTGAGGTCCATTGCAACCCAAACCATTCTGTGGTTCTATGAATTCCACGGTACTTATGGAACTTAATTTATATGGGGAAGCAGGTTCGTCACTTTCTAATAAAGAAAGTCACTCAGCGATGACATTTTGACCCTCTGGTGAAAAGAACAAGAGTCCAAGGCATAGTGAGGCTCCCTGGTGATAGTTCCTCTTCCATCCCTTGGGATAAGGGAGAAATTCCAAGCAGCCATCAGGATACACTTTGAATTTTTGGCTAGCCCTTTACCTCCCTCCTGTCTTCCAGCCCACTCCTCCCTTCTATGAGCTGGAGAACATGAAAACCCCGCTGGCTGCCTGGTATGGGGGCCAGGACTGGATTTCAGCCCCTGAAGATGTGAACATCACCCTGCCCCGTATCTCCAATGTGGCCTACAAAAAGTACATCCCCGAATTCGTCCACTTTGATTTCCTCTGGGGCAAGCAGGTCTACGAGCAGGTGTACAAAGAAATGCTTGACCTGATGGAGAAGGGCACCTAGAGGTGGAGCAGTGGCAGTGGTTGTTGGCTTCTCAATGACTTCTGGGGCTTCTTTCATTTGGGGGTGGGGGGGAAAAAAAAAAGAAGAAAAACTGTGGGGGGAAAAACTCAATAAACTGCTACACTTGGTCTGAATCGATATTACTCTGGCCAGTGAGGAAAACTAGCCAATCCAATGGCTGGGAAGGCACTCTGGATTGAGGTTCAGTAGGCTGAGGTTCCCTGCACAAGTTGAGCATGGCCCTCACAGCCCGAGTCTCCCGTGTGCCTCACTCACCAGGGGTTCCAGCAACAACCAATTTCGGTAGAATTTGGCTCTTGGTGGCCATTGTGGACTCTGGGCTCCTTGAGCTTGGCGTCCCAGCTGCAAACAGTTGGACAGAAGCTCCGTGCCCTCCCGGATGCTGGTGTCCCACCACAGGAACAGGTCTGCTGGGATGAAACCGCGTGGTGGACGGATCCTGCGTTGCTTTATTCTCCTTCTGGCAACACTTCCACACCAAGAATCCCAACCTCCTGACACCCACTGCCTTCTTTCACGTTCAGAAGGAGCTATAAACTTCCTGCCTGGTGACAAGAAGGAGGGGCCAAAGGTTTTTTTTCCATGAGAACTGCCCATTTTACTAACAAAGGAGACATGTTTCTCAGATTCATGCTGATTTAGATAATCTTACTTATAAACAAAGGAGTTTCAATAATTTCTACCAGGAAACACCATTTTGCACTACTTTAAGCTATTTTAAGGCACAAACCCAGCTGCAAAGGCCACCTTTTGGTGCCTCTCAGGGAATTCTTTTGTGGAACACAGAAGAAGAGTGTGGTGGAAAGCAGTAACGAGTCTAAATCTGTTTTCAGCTTCTGGATTAAATTGTTAGTAATACTTTGATCAGAGGAGGAATTATGAATTTGCTGGTTTGTGTAACTATCTTCTTAGTATATGCCTGGGAGCAAGCAGGGCAAAGAATAAGGTTCTCTTTTCAAATAATTATTATTACAAATATTATAATAATAATTATAATTATTATTGTTGTTGTTGTTGTTGTTGTTGTTGTTGTTGTTGTTGTTGTTGTTATAAATTGGCAGGGTCTACTGGGCTCTGTGTGGTTGTACTGTTAACTAGAGGTTAAAACTCTGGAGAAATTGTTCCCTGGGAGGGTGGGCAGGCCCTGGCACAGGGTGCCCAGAGAAGCTGTGGCTGCCCCTGGATCCCTGGAAGTGCCCAAGGCCAGGTTGGACAGGGCTTGGAGCAGCCTGGGATAGTGGGAGGGGTGGAATGAGACAGGCTTTGAGATTCCCCTCCAACCCAAACCATTCCAGGATTCTGTGGGTATGGGGGTTTTCAGCACAGACATCTTACCAGGTGCAGGTGAGGGAGAGCTGCTTGCCCAATGCTCCTCCTGCTCAGGGATAATTTCCAGGCAGCTCATGCTGGCAGATGCCCACAGTGCCACCAGCATCTCCCTGCAGGGAAGAGGTGGGTGGTGAGGAAGGTATGGAGCCCAGCACAGATGCTCTCTGGAGCCAAACTGTGGGGGTTCAGCAGCAGAGTTTCATCCAGGTATCTGGAGATGGTGGCACAGGGCTGGTGGTGCCTTGTGGGGCAAGTGCAGTGGGCTCTGCTCAAGTTACCACCTCTAAAGTGTTTCACTTTCTACCCTTGCACCTGGAACTGACCACAGAAGAAAAGAGGACGGGGCGAGGTAATCCCAGGGTGCAGGAATGAGGCTATAGGTTAGATAGGATCTGCCTGGATTGCCAGTGATTAGCTGCCTCACTTAGGATATTTGTAATGACATCTTTTTCTGTGTGATCAGCTGCTCACGGCAGGGCTGTGCCCTGGAGCAGCATCTTACAGGACTGCGCCGTGCTCATGCCATGGGTACCAATGCAAATGCAGGACAGCCTCTCCACCTTGGCAAATAAACACACAAAGATGCTGGCGAGATGTTTGCCCTGCAAACTTCTGCAAAGCCGGCAGGAAATTAGAATCACAGAATCCTTAACAGACCCCTAAGATCATCAAACCCAACCATGCTCACCACTGAACCACGTTCCACACCTGACGTTTATTCAGGTTTAGTTTAAAAGGGCTAGCTTTTAACTTCTGAAAACTCATAAAAAGTGCAGGGTTTAGTCTCTTTCTGTTCAGGTCATGAAGTTTCTGCCACTTCTGCAATTATCTGGTTCAGTGTTTGCAATGTGCTATCGTCATTCTCCCGTGCCAGAGCACTTTGGGCTGGATCATGTTGTGGTGCTTGCTTCCCCTCTGCTGTTAAAGGATCAACAATGGATGAAGAAAAATTTTTGGAAGAAAATTGATTTATGCTTGAAGAATAAACACTGTGAAATTCCACCTCCTGGGATGACCATGGCAGGATTGGAGTCCTTGAGTGTCTCAGGTCTGTCAGGCAAGTCAAACATCATGGGACTGGTCTGTGGTGATTTCACAGGGTATCACAGAGTCATGGGATCACAGATGGTTTAGGTTGGAAGGGACCTCAAAGCCCATCCCATTCCACCCCTGCCATGGGCAGGGACACCTTCCACTGTCCCAGGCTGCTCCAAGCCCCAAAGTCCAACCTGGCCTTGGACACTTCCAGGGATCCAGGGGCAGCCACAGCTTCTCTGGGCACCCTGTGCCAGGGCCTGCCCACCCTCCCAGGGAACAATTCCTTCCCAATATCCCATCTATCCCTGCCCTCTGGCACTGGGAAGCCATTCCCTGTGTCCTGGCACTCTGGGCCCTTTTAAACAGTCTCTCTTCATGACTTTTATATCTCCTTCAGGCAATGGAAAACCACAATGGGGTCACCCCAAAGCTTCTCCTCTCCAGGCTGAACAATCCCAGCTGTCCCAGCCTTTCCTCCCAGCAGAGCTGCTCCATCCCTCTGATCACTTTGGTGGCCTCCTCTGGACCTGCTCCAAGAGATCAATGTCCTGCATATCTCAGTCCATGGAGATCAATTCAACCTCTCACACTCAGAGCTTCCAAAGCAGCACAAAGCCTTCACCACCCTTGTTCTCCTCCCTGCTTGGGCAAGCCAGCCTCAGTCACACACCTCCACGTGGGGAGGACGCTGGTCACTCAGCCTCTTATTCAATTTTCTTCCAGATGTGCTCATGCAGAGCATGTCACATGAGGCCATGAGAGCTCAAAGCTGTGTCACATCCCGCTCAGGGCACAGCAGTGTCACCGTGCTGGCTGATATGGATCATTTCCTACCATCACACACTCAGTGCAAAGGACAGCAGCACACACAGGAGCTGTGCAGTGGGGCACAGGGCCAGCTCCAGGCTGTGCCCACACTGGAGAGGTGCTGAACAGCCCTACCACAGCCTCCTTCCCACAGGCACAGGCTTGGAGAGAAGTGGTGCTTTTGCAAGTAATCCAGAGATTGCTCTGGTGTCTGCTTTAAGCAACGTGCTGGCCTGTGGGGTTATTTAGAAACTGATTGGTCCCAGAGTTAATCTAGGACAAAGTTTCATCGAGTTATGACAGATGGTGCGCTGCCTTTTCACATCTTTTTGATCCTTAACAACCTGCAAACAATTTCCAGAGGCATTGCTGAGTAGATTCAGGCTTTCATTGGGTTGAAAACATTTTGACTTTTTTTCAGGAACTCACAGAAATTTCTGTGTTATTGCCAATGTAATTTTCAAATTTTCTTCGGAGTTTGCTAGATGAACCTCTGAGAGTGAGAGACCTTGGCCTTTGAGACTTGCATTTTCATGTGATGGGACTTCAAGCAGGTGGGAATGGTATAAGGCCATGGAAAGCTGCAGTTCGCTGAAATCAAGATCAGATGTCATTTTCTCCAAAACTTCACAAGCCAGCGTTGACCATGATGATTCTTCTCCCACTGACAGAACGGGAGGACACAGCCCTAAGCTGTGCCAGGGGAAGTTTAGGTTAGACATCAGGAGAAAATTCTTCACTGAAAGAGTGGTTGGGAGCTGGAATCGTCTGCCCAGGGAGGTGGTGGAATCACCATCCCTGGACTTGTATAAAAGAAGACTGGACATGGCACTCAGTGCCATGGTTTAGTCGATGAGGAGGTGCTAGGTCACATCTTGGACTTGATGATCTCATAAGGGTCTTTTCCAACCTAGTTCATTCTGTTATTGATTCCCTGGAATACGTCCTGTGGGACATGTTCCTGCTCCCTAAACATCTCTGACAGCCCTGATCAGGGCTTTGGCAAAGCTGAGCCAGATCAGCTTTTCTCCAGGATGCTGGAAAATAATCTCAAGAGCACTACTGCACCAAATTTGAAAACTGTAGGTCCTTCTTTATTGAGAAACTTTGCTCACGTTGTCCCAGGTCTGTTCACCCACAAACCAAACTCTTTTAGCTGTAAAATACGCTTTAAAACCAACTGTACAATGAAGAGAGATGAGGGAAGAAGTAGAGGAAGTTCAGGGTTGTTCTGGGATCTTCTGAACGCAGGAACAGAGGGGGAATTACTGGAGAAAAAGCACCAGTGATCACATCTCCATGATTTCCCAATCCACATTCAGGAATATTTATGCTTTTGTTTATTGCATTTCATTGTAGCGAATGGAATGATTGCCCGAACAACTCCAACAAGGTGTTGTGAAAAGATCAGCTGTTTCCTCAAGCTCCACTGTGCAACTCCAGCACGGGCAAAACCCTGCCAAAGGTAACAGTAATAACCAGAGATATCCCAGCCTAGCCAAAGGGACTTTAAACTGGGAGAGCTACAAGCAGATAAGGACTGCTTCCCTCGTCAGGTTCTTTAACTTGAGCCATGCTCTCCAAGGTTACTGCCAGGGAGTTGTGCTTATCTGGCAGGAATTGCACAAGAGCTGACATTCTCTCATTGCTAAAATCAGGGTGATACTCCCTTTCCCAGCTCAGGATGCCAGGGACAGATGATTTGTGACTGGTTTACCCTTGTGCTCGGCAAGAGGCACCAGCCAGCACCCTGGGCACACAGCCTGGTGGCTGCAGGAGAAAACAGCAGGGCACCAGCTGTCCTGGGATAGCCCAGGACAGGATGAGCTCCAGTCCCTGTGCTGAGGGCTGAGGAACGTGCCACGGTGTGCCTCAGAGGAGGTGACTCAGCAGCAGCAGACCTGCCCCTGTAAGGTGGCACTGGGGACACAGCTGATGCCAGGGGCTGTTTCTCTTCCTGTTGTGCCAGCAGCAGGTGGGGTTGCAGTCCTGTGATGCCTTAAAGGAGAACATGAAAGGCATCCAGCAGCAATGCTGCCTTGTATCTATGAAGTGTGAAGCTAACAAAAGGCTTCCGCAACACACCACACCAGAAGACGGAGCTTTTGATTCCTAAAGGGCCTCAGAGGCCAAGAAAAATACAGGGTTTGGGTCTCAGGTGGAGCCCAGGAAGCACATGGATGACTCGTTGGCTGGAAACCTTTGCCTTCCATGTCACACCTGGACACACATTGTGGAATCCTAGCGTGGTTTAGGTGGGAAGGGACCGTAGAGATCACCTCATTCCACCCCCTGCCATGGGCAGGGACAACTTCCACTGTCCCAGGCTGCTCCAAGCCCCGACTAATCTGCCCTTGGACACTTCCAGGGATCCAGGGGCAGCCACAGCTTCTCTGGGCACCCTGTGCCAGGGCCTGCCCACCCTCCCAGGGAACAATTCCTTCCCAGTATCCCATCTAAACCCAACCTCCTTCAAGTCCTCAAAGGTCTTCATTTCTCCCTTTGACTAAGCTACACAGGAGCTCCTCAGTAAAAATCCAACTGTTTGTTTCTGGGACCTTCTCTCCTTCTAGCACAGGTAGAATAACTCCAGGTGCTGAATCACACACTCACCTCAGCACTGACACACTGTTCCAATGGCCTCATTCCACAACCTGAGGATGTCAGAGAAGTCTCTGCTGCTTTTCCAACCTCTATTCCTTTATTTTATTACTACCATTACTACTACTTAGTAACTCTACTAGAGAACGAGTAGTGGAGTTAGAAGGCAGCAGCATGGGCAGCAGGGGAGGGGGGATTCTGCCCCTCTGCCCCACTCAGGTGAGACCCCACCTGTGCACAGTTCTGTGCCCCCAACAGAAAGAGGGCATGGAAGTGTTGGAGCAGGTCCAGAGGAGGCCAAGGAGTTGCTGAGGGGACTGGAGCCGCTTCCCTCTGGAGCCAGGCTGGGAGAGCTGGGGCTGCTCAGCCTGGAGAATGGAAGGGGGTGTGGAGACCTCACAGCTCCTTCCAGGGCCTGAAGGGATACAGGGAAGCTGGAGAGGGGCTCTGCATCGGGAATTAGGGTGACAGGACACAGGGAATGGGTTCAGACTGCCAGAGGGCAGGGATGGATGGGATATTGGGAAGGAATTGTTCCCTGGGAGGGTGGGCAGGCCCTGGCACAGGGTGCCCAGAGCAGCTGTGGCTGCCTCTGGATCCCTGGAAGTGTCCAAGGCCAGGTTGGACTTTGGGGCTTGGAGCAGCCTGGGATAGTGGGAGGTGTCCCTGCCTATGGCAGGGGGTGGAATGAGATGGGCTTTGAGGTCCTTCCAACCTAGATGGGCTCCATTCCACGATCCTCTGACTCTTTGTAGTGGGATTTTTGTGCTCACAAGCGAGGGGAGACATTTCCCAAATGTCCTCAAAAAGCCCAGAGCAGGTGCAGAAGGTAATGAAGGAGTGAAGACCCTGGCCACAAGGAGGAAGACACCCACACAGCCCCTTGTGCCAGCAGCTGTGGCACCAGGAGACAAGGACAGCGTGGGGCTGGAGCAGGGTGCGTGCTGGGGCAGCTCACATCCCGCTCGTGCACCACGGCTGGCGGCAGCGCTGGGAGGCAGCCCAATCCACAGCCAGGGAAGGCATGCTCCAGCAGAGCCAGCACAGGTTTCTAGGTGGCTACCAAGGCAGGGAGAGGCGTAGGTAGGCAGTCACGGGCTGCAGGTGGGGAACAAACACCTTATCTCTGTGGCTTTGGCCAAGCAGAGGTGTTGCACCAGCTCTCCTCCGCACCGCTGGCTGCTGGTGACACCTGCAGCCTCGTGCTTTTCCAGAAAGCCCCTGCAGAGCTTTTGTGAATTGCCCCTTGCTAACACAACACTTTTGGACCTTACTGTCACTTTTCATGAGGAGTGGAATGACCAAGTGTGTCCCATCCAGGCAGGCAGCGAGGCCTGACCTGTTTGTTTGTCCTTGGGGAGCTCAGCATGCTGCTGAGGCTTTGTAAAGATGGTAGAGCCCAAACTTTTTTGTTGCACCAGGAACTCTTCTAAATAACTCTGGGAGACAGGAAATTACCCTGGGAGTTAGGAAATGACATTTACAAAGAAAAGCTGTTGGCTTTTTTGTTTGTTTTTTCTTCATCTTGGCTATCATGAGCTTAAGGTGCAACTCCATAGCTGGAATTCCCCAGCACACGGATCCGGGAACGCAATCCTCTGCACGCACGAAAGTCACAGCCACACGGAGGGAGGTGCCACAGGAATGATCAGCACACATCTGTTAATTGGAAGGCACGTGATGAGGGACAGCAGTGTGCCAGCATGGCTGGGCTCTGACACAGCGTGGTCCTTTTATCTCTGGTGGTGACAGAGCCACCAGCACTGCCACCACCAGCCTGCTCAGACCAGCCAGTGGGCTCTGCCTGGTAACGTGTTTTCCTCTGTGTCCTTCTGAATTGTGTCCTTTTGGAGCTGTCCCAAGAGGGGGAAAAGCATCTTTTATATTTTAACTCGCATCTTGGCGGTACCACAGGTAGGTTTGCTGGGAATATTTCCAAGGGCAGGAAAGTCTCGTGGTGTGGGAGACGCACTGGGAGCAGAAGGAGGGAGGCAGAGAATAATTCACAGTTCGTGCTGCTGGGCTGAAGTTAAGCTTGAACTTTTGAGAGCCTGGCAGAACATTAGAAATCATGTATCATATTAATTGTGTGCATTAAAAATAGGCTTCTGCTCAGCTCAGGAGCTTCTAAGGTGGTCAAAAAGGTTTCTGGTTTTTTGAGGCTACACTTATTTAATCAATAGTCTTCTTATGAGGCTCTACCAGTTTCAGTTCATAGGGTCCTTCTGTTTACAGTGGGTTTTGGGTACAAAAGCTAAGCAATAGAGAAACAATAGAGAAAAGTATAGACATAGTCATAGCCCAGTCCCACTAAA